>NW_024962335.1:24434024-24493463 GCF_019238085.1 Lagopus leucura
TTCTGCTCCCTGGGCAGAGGTAGCCCAGGGTCCAGCTGAGTCATTCTCAGATTTTGCCAATCGATTGATTCGGGCAGTAGAAGGCTCAGATCTGCCAAAGATTGCCCATAATGCAGTAATCATGGATTGTCTTAAACAGAAATCACACAAAAATGTTAAGGATCTTATTCGAGCCGCTCCCGACGACCTCAGTACTCCGGGAGATATCATTAGGTATGTACTGGAGAAACAGAGAACAATGCCCCTCACCAGTGAGGGATTAGCAGCAGCGTTAGTAGCGGCGATGGCCATGAGAGAGGATCAGAGTAGGGGACCGTGTTTTAAGTGCGGACAGTTTGGTCACTTCAGAGCCCAATGCCAAGCCCCTGGGAGACAGAAAGGGGAAGCAGGGCCAGGCCAGACTTGCCAAGCCTGTGGGAGATCAGGGCACTCCGCACGCCAATGTCGGAAGTTTGTCATAGTGCCGCAGGGAAACGAGGATGGGAGGGTGCCTTAGGCCCAGGGCCCCTCCCCGGGAACACCAAATGGGCCAGACTATGCGGCTCTGCCTACCCAAGGTCAGGGTCCCGTACCTCAGTGAGCCCCTCGTGGGCGTTAACCATGGGAATGGGAGGGCGCCTCTTGGGCAGGATCATGCTTACTTGCGCGGGGAGCATATTTTCTTGCAGGCTCCCTGAGGAAGAGAACACCGTAAATATGCCCTCAGCTATGACTACTAACATCTCGTCAGCACCTTCGGCATCCCACTTCACCCCCCCCCTCGGCTTCAGCTTCGCATAAACAAGTAGAAGAAGGCGTTCAACTGTCTGCGCTTTTGTCTTGCAAAACGGCTAAAGTGCAGGAATGCAAGGTCGTTGAAACCCCTCCGCTGTATCCACAACCACTGTCTCTGTGTAATCTGCCCCCTGCGGGGGCAGGGGGAGAAGTGAGCTGGGATGGGACACTTACTGTCTCCTCTCAGGAGGTGGAATGCAGTAACACCCAGGGGGGTGGGAACTGCGGGCAAGGCTCGGGTACGGATTGGTCAAAAGTTAAGGAGGTGGTAGAAGGAAAAACAGCAGAGAGAAAGGGAAGTGATGTAACTTACAGGTGCTCGGATGATAGTGTACGGCCAGCACTGTCCACCCTGACTGCACCTGAAGGTGTAGGTGGCGTCCGGCCGGCACCCTCTGCTCAGGTTGCACCCGATGAAGAAAGAAATAACGATAGTCTCCGGACCCACTCTCTGTCACAGTGTTCAGACCCATTGACTCGACCCACACATCCTTTTACAAGATTGAGTGCGCATGCAACCAATCAGAAGCCTCTACAACAGTCAGTGCTTGATCAAAGGGAGATGGGCACAGTGGGAGCGGTGCAGAGCCCTCAGGTTCCAGCTGTGTCTGAAAAGGATAGCAAAAGGAGAGAGGTGAATTTGCATTTGGGAGTTAAGAGAGATGCACTAACAGATTGGGAGAAGTTTTGATCTAGCCTGATAAAGGAAGGAAGAGCACTAGAGACCTTCCTGATAGTAGGGAATGATAACAGAGACCCAGAAAGGGTACCCCTTGATCCGAAAGGCATCACACACCTGATAGATTGTGCAGAGAAACGGGAATTAAAATCACTCCTCGCTTTAAATGCATTAGAAGTCCTGACAGCATTAGGCCTTCTCTTTCAGCATGTAACAAATCTGATGTGCATGGTGCTTAAGCCAGTGCAGTATGCACTGTGGGCATCAGAATGGGTTCCCTTCATGGACAGGTGGCCAGATTGAGGCCTAGAGAACAAGCAATTCCATATGGCTGGTTTGTGAGAGCAATGCTCTCAAGGCTTGAGACATCTGCCTTGATATTGAACAAATGTTTGTTATTTTTGAGGTACACTCAAACAGGTACCTGAGACAATGTTGGTATATATTGGGCATAGATAGTGCCACTAGAGCTTTCAGCAATCACTCTAATCTCTAATCTCTCTGTCTATAACTTTACTAGTATTGTAGGATGTGGCTTTAATTATTAAGTGTCGGCAACATCACATCAGTTCTTGCAGGATAATTACACGGTGATTAAAGACCTATCACCTACTCCAAGTGGGATGAATCTTGCTTTGGCTTACCAAGGAGGGAACTTGGTAAGGAAGCTTTTGCAACATGATGACCTGCACCAATCGCTGAAAACACGTCAGAGACAATGGACAGAAAACCTTGATCACCGTTCACCATGACACAGAAGAGATACATCGTGTCCTAGAGAGAGTAAAGAAGGATGGAGAACACCACTGGTGGGAAGTACTTTTTGGATGGACTCTCACAGCGATAGGGATATTTAACTCTGTACTGCATCTGGTTGTATTTGTGTTAGGTTTAGCATTATTCTAGGCTGTTAGGGTAGAACTATCAGGCGCTTTGCGATATAACAGAGCAGGGTTTCACTGAGCATGGGAGAGATTTTGTGGCAGGCGAAGAAGGCGAGGACTCGGGATGTGACGAGATAGGACCTCCCCCTGCTCAGTGGTGTGAAACCTGCATCTAATTTGTGTCTTCTCGAAAGATTGTAACCAGGTTCGCGTACGTATTGTAACGGATGTTTAACTCTGTTCAAGTCTATTCTGTATTCAGTTATAGTTGTATTAGGTCTAACATTAATACGCTTTACGCTTATATTATATAGGTATAATGCAGTATATAGCTTTATGTAGAACTCACGCTTAAGACATTAGGATTATTAGGTTAATAAGTTATAGGGTTATTAGGGTAGGATTATCTGGAGCATTGCAATATAACGGGGCAACACTTAACTGAGAGGACAATGGCATGTATAGGCGTAATGCGGGGATTTCGGGGTGTACGCGATTAGGGTCCTCTCAGGTTATAGTAGATTGGCTTGTGCTTAGGGAGGGGGAAATGTAGTTAGCTGAACGGCCTGGGGCAGTCGCCAGGGTGGACAGGGGCCCCTTGGCCCCTGGGAAACCATGGCAACAAATGTCTTGAAGATAAGAGAGAAGTACAGGTTAGACCAAATAAGGAGGAAACAAGACATGCCACATGTCCATTGGTCAGAGATAATGGTAGTAGCCCTAAGGCACGGGGAAAGTTTTAAGAAGGGTGTGCTCCTTGCAATTAAGCCATTTTGCCGCTCACCATATTGGTGTCATGAAAAGCGTGCGAAACTGGCCGGGGCTGTCGGAACACTTTCACAAGGAGACTTCAGTCAGGGTCGCCGAAACAAAGGTGACACTTCTGTCCCTTTAAAATCATGTCAGTTACTTGAACGCTGCTTTAAGAGCTTATAATATGTGCCAGCATGTAATTATGATCACTTTTTCAGGCTGGTCCAAATCTTCTTAAGCTACAATCAGGCACAAAGGAAATAGAAAAATCTGTTCATTTTGCTTTCTGATGATAGTAACATCAGTTGTACTATCCATCAGGATCACCAGCTCTTTGCAGTGACCGTGACTGTTGGGATGGTAGGTGGGTAAGGAAGATCAAATAGCAAATGGTTCTTAGCTAGTTGCAGTCAGTAAGAGTCTTTCTTGACCTCTAGACCCGTGGTACTGTAGCTGTGGTTGTAGCCGCCTGCATTCAAAGCATTTTTCTTTCATGCTGGGAAGTCTGTCGCACCTATTCAAATTTCCTTATTTGGAGTGAGAGCTGACTAAATGACATTTGTGATGAGTGGATCAGTGTCATTGCTTATTCACTAGGAATACAAACCTTGCCACTCTAAATAGGCTATTTTCATGCTGTTTGTCAGTGCCATTTTTTCCTCTTGATTCTGCCTAGCATTCTTAATTAAAGACTGCTGGGAAGATTATGCAGTAAAGCAATGTGGAATGATCTGTTATTTGTGCAATCCGTGGGAAATGCTGTAGCTGTTATGAGGGTATTGTATCAAGCACTGGTTGAAATATTAGTCTAGTTTGCTAATGATTAGGCACAGGATGTTTCTCTGCCTCGTTTTCTTAATTATTTAACATAAATACCGCACTCAAATCTGTAGACCTTTGTGTAGGCCTTCCTGGCCTTGTGTGGTCAGCCACAGCTGTTTGGGAGCCTTTATTTTACTTTCCACTCTTTTCCATTTCTTTGATGCTCCTTTGAAAGATTCCCCAGATACAACTGTAAAACGTCTTTCAGCCAACAGACCTTTCTGTGTAGATGATTTCAAAAGAGGACACCTGAAAAAACAGTGAAATCTGCAGCCCCGTCTGCTTTGCTTCTTCAGCTTTTCTGCCCTGTGTTCACCTGGCATTTCTTTGGGAGTATAATGAAATACAGATAAAAGAATGTATAAGTTACATGGCATCAAACAGTGCTTTGATAATCATGTAACTCTCGTGCTCCTACTCACAATGGAAATCTATCTCTGTCATGAGCCTTTTCTCTGGTTTAATTAAAAGCAGCAGCAACAAAACTAGATACCCTATTTTTGTTTGTTTCCTATTTTACCTTCTGCTATTATTTTCTCCTTTTCAGTTATAAGCTCTTAAGGACAGGGAATCTAGCCTGCACAAAGATGAAAAATAACAGTGGTGAGATGGCCGTATCATGAACCTGACTATGGTAGTGTGTTCTTACATAACTTGCGTGGAGCGGAATTCTCTTGTCTTGCTACTCAAAGTTGCCAGTGACTTTTTCTCTTTTTCTGGAATCTTATTATTCTCTTCCTGAGTCCTGAAAACACCTGACAAACTAGTAATTTTCTAGATCAAATTTACTTTAAATGCTGAGTGCTTTTTAAGATTGATTACTGGCCTGAGTTTCTACAGGCATCATTTTCTTCTTTTCACTAAAAATTCAAATTGCCTCAACATATACATCATTTACAGTCCCAGTCATTACTCATCAGAGCTGAAAAATCAACATCGCTTTTATCATGGGTGTTTTTGTTCAGCCACACAATTAAAAAATATGTTATTTTCCAACAGCAGCGCTCAGACTCCTACGCCAGAAGAGCCCATGTGTTCCCCTGCTGTACCACAGAGTGAATTGACTATTTCAGAAATATGAGGCAACACATCACTCATTCATACGTAGTCTCCTTAGGATAAGCCAAATGATGGGAGCATGGACATAGGAGATATGGACATCAGAGCACTCTGGGCACAAAAGGCTTAATGGCTTTGGCCTTTCCCATAATTCTTCCCATTTTATCATGTGGCTGAAAGGATTGCAAGTACTGTGAGGATATTGTGGAAGTTCAGGTAAGTATCTTTTTGTTTCCACTTCCAAGGCTTCTAATAAGATTCTAATAAGATTCTAAAATAGCTGTACTTTTTCCATACCATATGTTATTTTGTTAAAAATATATATGTATAAAATCTAGTGCATGTTATAGGTTTTGTAGATGTCCTAAGTTTTGTAGATGTGCTGAGTCTTTGCAGCTACAGCTGCAAAAATCCTTTACCCAAGAGGAGACCACTCTTTTCAATTTATAGTAGATAAATAGTAGATTAGCCTTTTCATTGTGGTGCAGGGTGGTGATGCTGTGGAACAGGTTGCCCAAGAAGGTTGTGGATGCCCCATCCCTGGAGGCATGCAAAGCCAGGCTGGATGTGACTCTGGGCAGCCTGGTCTGATGGTTGGTGACCCTGACCATGGCAGGGGGGTTGAAACTCGATGATCTTTAAAGTCCTTTTCAACCCAGGCCATTTTATGATTCTATGAAGATGGAATAGATAGGTATATAGATTTCTTTCCCAGTTAATGTTGTTTCTGACCCCCATTCTTAAAGCACATTTGTATGAATCTTTTGTTATGAACCATGTTGAAACAGGCTTATGAGAACACAGATTAACATTTCAAGAATAGTTAATACTAGCAGTTGAGAGCTATCAACAGCAAATGTAACACCCTTCAATTTCTGTGCAGTGAATTTGGGTTTCAGAATGTAAGTTATAGTATCACACAAATAGGCTTTTCTTTACATTTCACATTCTGTGATTATTTTGGCTATTTATATGTTGCCCTAATGATGGCATGGTTTTGTTTTCTTGTTCTTCTTGGTAACTTTGCCTGCTGGACTTTGAGATGCAGACATTAAGAAGTTAGGGAATTGAGACTTCTTTTTGCTTTTGTTTTCTATACTGGCCACGCATACTGAAGAGCATTTATTTCTCAGTTTCTATTTAAAACAATGCAAAATATAAAAAGGGAGGATTAAGTCTGTGTTCCAGAAATAGGTTAGGCTGGAGAAGCAGATCATAATGCAAACTGTTCAGTGCTTCCACTGTAGTTTTAGCTCGTTTAGTTGTCTCAGTAATGGGAAGACCAAGAAGCAAGGGAGGATGTGTGGAAGGCACATGTTGTGTCAGAGTCTCAGAAAAGAAGGTCTCTGTAATTTTGCCAGTGCTCTAATTGTGCTGTAACACTGATACCACATCATTAGCTGCTAGCTAACTACAGAGTTGTATGTTTCTGTTATGTTAGTCAATATATACCGATTTTGTGGTGGCTGTGTGTTAAATGAAGGATGGCAGTAGTGGTTGTCCAAGCAGATTTGGGTGCTCAAACACATTTTCATCATTATTTTTCTCATGTTTTATCAGCTCTTCTCCTCTGAGCGCTCATGCAGCTTGAGAAAATGACAGACAGTATCTGCCTTGTCAGACAGTATTAGAAAAAAAAAATAAGTAGAGGTATGGGTTCACTTTCTTTATGTGTGTGTCTCTATTCCATCTCCCACCAGTTGCTTTTTCAGTTTTGTACCTCTTATTTTCCCTTATAAATCCATAAGTATGTATGTTGTGCTACTTGTAGCAGTATTAACTATAATTTAACCATTAGAAAGAATCAGTTCCCAAGATAAATTTCTATTCTGGTCAATTCTTTAATTGGATGCATCTGAAATTAAATTTGAACTGTTAATTTCATTGAACTTAGAGCTACCTGTAGCTTTTCTTACTGATGTTTGTTGGTTGAAACTATTGCCACTGCTAATAGAGTTGGATAGGGTCTAAAGTATTGATAACTTCAAAGGTAGAGTGTTGCAAAAAGAATATTTCTTTATGATAATGTAAATCAACTTTAAGCACATCTTTGATCATAAACACAAGTGAGATGCTTAAAAAAAAAAAAAAATGCAAGTTGCATTGAGCAAGTTTCTTTGAGCATTCTTTTTCTGTGCAGGGAGTCATAAACAGGGGATGAAATTTTATTCCCAACTTTGCTGCTGGCCTGGAGTCAAAACAGCTCCTGCTTGCACAGTCACTGTGTTTCATAATGCCTATTATGAACTTGATGTTCAAGCTACACAGACCTTGTTCATGGGTATGGAACTAGATTATATTTAAGATCAAAAACATTCTATCGTTGTAAATTGTATGGAAGTATTTGGATCAGAAGGCTTCTGTCATTGGCTAGTTTGGATAATTACAGTTAACTGGCCTAACTTAACAGATTTCCCCTTTTGAAATAGAAAATATCTTTTTTCTACAATTAATCTCTTTTTTATTTATGTTACACTTAGTTGGCTTCAAAATTATTTCTTGTGATGATTCTCCTGGGAAATAGGGAAAAGAATAAAAGTAAATCAGTTTGCCAACTATCAGAGTAGAACATCTGGGTTCTAGCACCACTGATAACAAAAGGAATTGCTGGCCATCAAGGTGTTGTCTGCAATCATCCTGTAACAGTCAGTAATGCAAATGGTGCTACAGCAGCAGATGGGCTCAGGCTGGCTCTAGGGCTGTGTCTGGGGAGTGTGGGAGCTTTCTCTCCTTCCAGGGCTCACTGTGCAAGGCTGGACGGGAATGTGCACCCCCTCTTGCACCAGGAGAGCAAAGAGCTGGGGTCAGTTCTTCTGCTCCTCTGTCTTTATATGTATTCTCCATCTGATATAATTAAAAACTTAATCACAGGGATTCAAGAGGGAAAAGACATATTAGATAATATTCTTCATCGCCTTGGAGCCAGTGTAAGATTGTTTCCTATAAAATTGCTTGCTGACTTCAGGGGAGTTGAGGTCTGTAAGAAACGTGTGGGTTCAGACTTTTATTGAAGAGCTGCAAGGCTTGTATATACATCTTTATTAAAACCTTTACTAAAAAAAAAAACAAACAATAAAGGCATTTCCATGCTTGCTTGATCTTGCAGATTTCACCTCTGCTACCTTATTTATCTATGATAAGAGCATGCTTATTAGTTTTGTGTACTCAAAGATAAGTAGGAAACAATAATTTAAAAAAAAAAGAGATTGGAAATGAGGCAGCACTTGGCCTTATTCAGTCAGAGGAAGCCTTCAGATGGCCTGGATTCTCACACAAAGACTAGTGTTTTTTTCCAGTCTTATTTCCGTGAGGCATAAAAACTGTACGAAGGGACTTTCTTTGTCCATCTTATTTATAAAGAGGTGGCATACAATCAGCAGATACCTCTTTTTTCAAGGTCTATAAATTTTCCCAGTCATTTCTAATGTGAGTTTTCAAGCTCCCAGTTATATCGTGGAACAACAGACACTTCTTGCTGTCTGGAAATCTTTCACCATGATGGCTTTTTTTCTTGTTATTAAGTTACAAATCTTCAAGAAATACACTTTGATTTCCATTTTCAGCCATAATATAAGCTCTGACATTGTAATATACTCTTTTTATAGTAAATATTGCTGTGCATGTTATCTGAGATCTTGCTGATGTGGAACTGCACAGTCTGTGATATTTTGTCATACTACACTGAAAAATATACTCAAATCCTTGTTGGGTCCAGGCAGCCCCAGGTGCTCTTTCCAGATGTTACTTTTGCATTTAACTGCTCTTAGGTAGTAGAGATGCCATACAATCTTAGAATACAGCATCAAAATGGTGTTAAGATGTCCGTATAGCCATTGTTTCCAATTAATCTCTGTCCTAAAATACTAAGATGCCTCTTTTCTCCAGTTGCAGAAAAGTTGCAGAAAATTACTTTCATCTTGTTGCCAGACAAAGCCAGCAAGCTAAAAGACAATTCATCTCTCTAAGAATATTACTGTGGCTGGGATCCTAAGGTCGAGACAAGAGTGTTTCCAGGTTAAGTAATAGTGTGATCAAATGCTGCCTCTAACTGGTTGCAGTGAGGCTACCCCTTAAACTAGCAGTAGATAGACTCACTACTGTTATCCTCTCAGTATGATGCAATTTGTCTTACAGACTCCCCCAGTCTCCTTCATACCACAAGACCAAAGAAGAGCTGTGGCTCTCCTATGCAGTTAAAATTGATTTCTTCTCAGGTTGGCTGCTGGTGGAGAGGGCTCACTTGGGGCAGTAGCAGCCTATAATTTGTATAAGAAGCTTCCTCTCCCAATCATCAATTTGATATGAAAGTTAAAAATAATAACCTCTGCTGTGCATGACAGTGAAGCACTGCACCAGAATGACTTGGCACTAGCAAGCACTTACTTTGTTATGCATTAAAGGTGAGTAAAGGTTAGAAATCAAGTTTATTAGCTGAGTTTGCTTATTTATTAACTGGATCACTTCTTGCAGCCTGACAAACCAAAAATATCGTAATGAAGCAAGGGTTCCTGACCTCTATAATTTGTCACTGCATGAAATTAGTAACTCTGATACATGTAAAGCAGTAGAATTAGTGTGAGAGTTTTGTTCCCTATTCTTTTCAAGATCTTTAATCTCTGAAGTAATTAGAGGAGTCTGATGATTCAAACCCATTTTCAGGTTGTGTACAAAAGTAGAAATTAGGAATTACTGCTATTAGAAGAATTTGGATTTTTTTCAGCTTGCTTCAGTAGTCTTTGTGAGATGTAGTCTGAAAAAGTTAATGCTCTATTCTGGAAATCAGTACAATTGTTAGTATCTTACTTGGCTTTCCAGGTTGCTTTTTTTTTTTTGTAAATGTGTTGAAGAAAGCTGTCCTCTCTGTGATGGCAGTGGTATGCTGAGTGGTACCAGCTGGGAGGCTGGGCGAAAGGGCTCCTGGGTATTTGCATAAGAAATGTCTTCCCAGATGATTGAGATGAAAAAGTAGGACTCCCAAATGTCACAATACCGTCAAAACCAAGTTGAAAATATTCTGCTATGTTTCTGTGGTACCAAAATCATTGGAATTAACCTCAGTTTTCTTCAAGGCAAGAAAAGCTATCACTGTTTCTATGTAGAATGAAAACTGTCATTCATCTTTCATGGATTAAAGTAATTTCCATATTGAGTGTGGCTTAAGACAGACACTAACTGAAGCTGCAAAGGCATCTAGCTTTCTCAGTTCAAACTTTATATTTTTATTAGTTTTACTAAAGGGATAAAATGGCAATAATCTGGGACAAAAAAAAATAAAAGACTCAACTTTATTACAAGTTCTGAGAAGAAAGCTTCTTTCAAGTACATTTAGCAGTGATGTGTAGGATTAGACAGATGATGTGTAAGAATCTTCAATTTCATTATCAACCTTTTCTTCTCTATAAAATTTCATGCTGCAAGGAATATAATGATAACAGCTGCACACTGCTTTGTCAAAACTGAGAAGATGCTGGATTGAGTCTGCTGTAGTGATGGAAACCACAGTGCTGCCTTCTGATTATGCTATGGGAAGTTGTTGAAGCCTTCAATGGTGACCCTGTCTTGATTCATTGTTTGTTGCTTGGTCATGTTACACTTCTGCCAAGGGTAAATATCAGCTGTAAATTCTGTTTCTGGGAGCTGAGGCTTCAGACTGTACATCCCAGAGCAGGAACAAGTCTCACATTATCACTTAGAGTTTGACTATGATCTTAATGTTTTACATAAGAAAATGGATCAAAGATCAGTTCTGCCTAAGTCTTGTTTCTGAAGTGCTGTATTTTGGATTACCTCAGAAACTTAAAAATAGCATGAAGAAAATTAATTTTAGATCCATGTGATTTTAAATGGTTGAATAAATTGCACTTAAAAAATATCAAAATAGAGCCATTTGGGAAACTGCCATAAGAATAATCATGTGAACTCTGTAGTAGCATGTCTTCTAGGTATTGCAAGGTGCTAAAGTCCTGACGAACTTCCAGCACGCTTCTGTACCTCGCATGGTGTTCAGTTGGTAGGATGGGTTGACTGGGGCATTGCTGAACGCATGCAGCCCAATCTGATTGTGTGAACTGCATCTTTCTTAAATAATTACAGAACACTTCTGTCTTTTGCGTACAACATCTAAAAGGCTTGAGTCTAAGTGATACTATAACACCAACCAATATTTATAAAAGAAAGTCTTTTAGAAATAATGGCAGTGTGACTGCAAAATGTTAAAAAGAAACTCAGAAGGCAAACCCAACCACAACTGATTCTGCCAGATGCATGCTTTAATTTACACCCTGAAGAATTTGTTTACATATTTAACAGCTTATGTTGACATTCTGGTAAATACACATGCACACATATAACAATTTACGTATATTAATTTAGAACTGCAGTGGACTTTCACTATGTAGTATAGTGATGTGTTAGTAGTCAAACTTTAAAACTCTTGTTACTCTAAAGTTATCCAGGAAACTGAAATCTGTAAGACTCATGAGTAGCTGGGACTGCTTTTGAATTACCTCTAAGACAAAACCTGCAGATGTGAGAAAAGTATTGTATGGGATTTAGCTTTTTCAGGTTTTGATTTTGTTGCCATTGTTCTGAATGTAAATGAACAGTCAGAAAAACAGCATGTTCTTGGAAGTAAAAAAAAATATATATATTTTTTTGGAAAGCCAAAGAGATCTTCTGAAGTTCCAGGCTGACAAAAGAGACCAAGAGTTGGTTGCATGCCTGCCTTACTAGCTAGTCAGTGTTTTTTTCACTAAGATATTACACTGAAGATTCACTGAAGCAAAGACTTAAGCAGGCCAAGGATGTGGGAAGCTCATCGCTCATGAAATGGGCAGCCAGGAAGACAAAGATTCTAGAAGAAAGTATGTTTTTGCCTCAAGCTATAAGCCATTTTCTGTTACGCAGATCTGACAGAATTAAGATAAAGCTCGAATACTTTCATTTCTCTGTCCCATATGAAAATGAAGAAATAATTGGATGGAAGTAGATTTGAATTCATTGCCCTTAGAAGAGTACCAGGATTTGTGCATGTGTTTGTTTTACAGCGACTTCATACCACCAGTCAGCTTTCTTCCTGACCATAAATTCTTTTCAGAAGAATGTACATTGCAGGATTCATTCCAAGGCTCGAGATGTTGGCTGTGAATAGACCATAGCAATTTAGAGCTGGAACTGAGGCACGCTGATTCTGCCACCTTGTATTTTTAGATCTTCAGATTTTCCACGATATTAGTGGTAAACATTTTGCTGCATAATGTTCCAATGGAACATTCTTACTGGTTTCCCTGAAGAAAGAAAGTATTACTTTTATCTCTATGAAATCTGTTGCTTTATTCAGGAAATCAGTTATCTATTTCTCAATAGGCTGCATAAGCTGTTTTACATTTTTGAAGGTTGAATATGTGGGCCTTTAGACTTCAGTGGCTTTTGAAATGCTGAAGAGAGAAAGTTCAACAATTAAAATTCACTTGCAGGTCAGATAATGTTAATGCACCATAAACAGAACTCATTTGAACTTAAGAGTACAGGTGGTCAAAAATATGAAAGGCAGTTTGCTTTTTAGTTGGTACTCAAGGAAGAAACATTATGCAGCTTCTAATGCATTGAAATTTTAATTTTTGTGAAAGTCATCATGTACTACAATGTTATGGCTTCATCACACTCACTAGAGCTTAACTTTTTAAAATATAATTACTGGTATCAATTAATTGGCAGGCACGGTCACGTGTGAGATCCCAAACAAACAGAATGACTAAGAATAAATGAAGGGTATATGATGGACAGAACATGAGGGAAAAGTTTTGAATCCATTTCTTCCACACCCCCACTTAGAAAACAGAAGTGTGGAGTAGGACATTCAGTTCTGAAATGCTTGAGGTGAAACAAGGCACTCCCTACTGGTAGCTGCAAGATGGGCACCTGTGTTATTAATATACAGGCTTGAGAGAAAGCTGTATATATGTCTATATAACTGAAGGGACAATGGCAATTACCTATCTTGCTGACTACTGGCCATAGTGTTTCAGAGGACGTTTTCTGCACTGATGTGCTGTTTCTACCTGAGTGAACAAATTCTGAAGGATATTCAGTTCTGATTTAACAGATAAGCTTGTAGCATCAGTGACTGCTGGCGACTCTGTGAGCTCTTAAGGCCAGAATTGGTGTGTAGGTTAATGCTGTACTTATACTCGCCCATGTAGATATTTCCAAATTCCCACTAAGTTAGATCTTATGATTTCCAGACATAGACAGTCCCCAGTAGCATGGAGATTGGTGTGACATCTCAACAACCTGCAGGAAGCAGGATAAAGGCTCCAGGAGAGCTTTGCAAGTGCTATCAGTTTTCACAGCACCTGGACCTCAGTGTCCTATGGCGGTTTGTCAGTGACCATAAGCCTCTTGTTAGTAGACTTTGCAGCTACACTTTAAAGACACCATAAGGAGAATATCCTATATCACTATTATAATTGGCTTAGTAGCAAAATAGTTGAGCAAGAGAAAATATCAAGGTCACATTTGTGATCAAATTTCTATGCTACTAGCATGAAATGTAAATAAAAATGATTATAAAATACTTTGCTTTTTCAAAGAGTGACCAAAGATTTGCTTTCCAGCTCACATAATTTGGTCTAAAGTTACAGGCATGGAAATAATAGGCAGCTGGTTTCATTTGGGAGTCACACGATACAGTTTTTCTGCAGCGTTTTCCCTGCCACAAATTTAGGAAAGCTTTGCATGAAACAGGAATAATACTTGCACTGTGTTTTTGAAGAGATTATGGGTGAAGCCAAGAGAACTGGAGTGGAACAGGAGAGACAAAGGATAGCACAAAGCAATAATGAAAGCAACATGGGATATCATCTGTCCAGAGAAAGATGAGAACAGTGGTGGGATTTGATGGTTCATTTTGAAATACCCCTTGCAAAGAAAGGAATGTGTTCCGGAATTAGGACTGGGTCCTAGGAACTAGGAAAATTGGGTTTTGTTTCTTACCTTGTCATATTGCGTCTCTGTGATCTTCACACTGTGCCTCAGTTTCCCAGTCCACATAAGCACTCACTTTAAAACTGTTGTGTGCATTCCTCCATTGAGGCATTAGCCTCTTTGGTGAGCTCAGCTAAAAATGCTGAATGAAAGGATATCATTATTTTAATTGGCAATTAAGTGCTTTGCATTTAAGATTTAAAACTGAAAATCTTAGACTGAGAGTTCTGAAGTAGTCATTGAAATAATGAAAAGAAAAAACACTTCTCCATGTTTCAAATGTATTCGTTGTTCAAGAGGCCCTTTCTGAGCATGTCTAGTGCAAACACCTTTGGTGAGCACTCTTAAAGCTTGATTTCTGCTGTCAAGTGTGTCAAGAATGGATTCTGTCAGATCCCTTCAACACAGGCATCTGAAACAGATGCTGCTGTTATTGCTATGTCTTCACAGCAGCGCTCTGCTACTTTTAGAGCTTTTTATGGAACGGAGGTCTTTCCTTTGGCTCTAAAGTTGGAAGGAAGAAAGGAGGAGGAGTAAAAGAAGAAGAAACCATTTCTCAAGATTCTCTGCAGTGGTGTAGCAAAGAGACTCGTGGTTTGGGTGACGAAATCTAGTAGAGAAATGATGGAGAGCATCTGGCAAAGAAGCCATTAAGGTCTGGCAGTATATGCAAAGATTTTCGTTACATGTTAGGGGAAAGTGAGTGCACTTCTACTAATAGAGGGCAGTGTCATGGTTTTGAAACCAACCTGATGAATATCCTAAGCTGAGGTTAGGATAAACACTGAAGTTCAAGAAGAAAATTGGATACTGAAAACACTTTTACTGGCTGCTCTGTGTTGTGTCATTCTCAGAGTTTCAGTATTGAAGTGCATCCTTCCATAACTTTTCTAGAGTGAATTTCACCTTAAAAACCCTAGGTCCTAGAAGGATTTGAGGGAAGCTGTGGGAAAGAAGTACAACTTTGGTTACTTCAATGAAATATTAGGAAATATTAGGAAAGGGCTTACATATTCTTGTAAAGGACAAACAATGGATGAAGTTGTTTCACAGAATCTTAGAGCAATTTGCTTTGGAAGGGAACTTAATTAAGTTCCCTTCCAAAGCAAAGGATAATTAAGTTCCAACACCTTGCCATGGGCAAGGACCCTTCCCATCAGATCACGCTATTCAGGGCTCCATCCAGCCTAGCTTTGAATGCCTCCAGGGATGGGGCATCTAGAGTTTCTCTGGTGAGCCTGTACCAGGGCCTCACCACCTTCTAAGTAAAGAGTTTCTTCAGAATATCTAATCTAAATCCACCCAATTTTACTTTAAAACCATTGCTCCCTGTTCTTCTCACCAGAGACCCTTGTAAGAAGTCTCTTTCCATGTTTTTTAAAAACTCCCCTCAGGTTCTGGGAGGCGACAATGATCTCCCTTGTGCCTTCTCTTCTCTAAGCTGAACAAGGTCTGCTGTGACAGGACAAAGGGAAATGATTTCAAACTAAAACAGGAGAAATTTAGACTGGATACAAGGGAAAAGTTTTTTACAATAAGGTTGGTTAAGCATTGGAACAGGTTGCCCAAAAAGGTGGTGAATGCCTCATCCCTGAAAACAATCAAGGTCAGGCTGACTGGGGCTATGATTACTGGATTAGATGATGTATAAAGATCCTTTCCGAGCCAAATGATTCTAAAGCCCAGCACCCCTAACCTTTCTTCATAACAGAAGTGCTCCAGCTCTTTGATCATCTTTCCTCTCCTGGACCTGCTCTGGAAGCTCCACATCTTTCATGTGCTGCGGGCCCTAACCTTGGATGCAGACCTCCACATGGAGACTTACAAAGGCAGAGCAAAGATGGAGAATCACCTCCCTTGCCCTGCTGGCCACCCCTTTTTTGATGCAGCCCTGATACCATTGGCCTTCTGAGCTGCAAACACACATTTCCAAGTCATGTAGAGTTTTTCATCCATCCACCAAAACCCCTGAATACTTCTCCGTAGGCTCTCAATCCACTCATTGCCCAGTCTTTATTCATGCTTGGAATTGTCCTGATGCAGGTGCAAGACCTTGTGCTGGCCTTGCTGAACTTCTTGATATTAGCATGGGCCCTCTTCTCAATCCTGTTCAGAGATGTCTATGGATGACATCTCCCTAGTGTTTCTTCACCTCCAAAGAGTTTGCGTTTCTCATTTCTAAGTGTGAGCTACACGAAAGTGCTGCTGGTTTGCTCTTTTCCACCTTTGCTGTGTGAGAAGCTGGGAGACACAATTTACAATACAAGTTCTTCTTCCACAGCATGGTTCCTGAATGTTTGGGATAAGGAAATGTTCTGTTCACACAGCCACCACTAGAGGCCATCACAAACCTCAAGAAAGAACCAAACCTCATTTAATTTATAATACAATGTACATTTACAGAAAGAAACCAGAAGCAAGGCTATAACCTGTCTCCCACATGAGCTTATGTTTTATGTGTTCCATAATGAAAGAAAATGTTTCTGAGCCTATGTTACTGAGCTTGTTTATCCATGAGGTTTCTATTTTTTTTCTAAATATTCACTGGGAAGAGGGATTGGGCATGGAAAATATTTTTTTTCATTATCGTAGTGATTTTTGCAAGGATACTACATGCTATCTCTGCTTTATGGAAGAAATTTTAGGTTCAGAGAGGTTAAAAGAGCTGCACAGGGCATTAGGTATTTTTATTAATTCTTGCAGTAAAAGCATAATCTGCTCTGGACCATATAGTCTTTATAGTATTCTTGTTTGCTAGGCTAGACTCAGATATCAGATGATGTAATAAAATGGTCCATGGTCCTAAAATTCAGAGTTTGTTTAATACAGTCAGTAGATTTGCACTGAAGTACTGTCTTTTCTATACCTTACTGCTGGCACCACTGTGAATAAAATAAGTCTACTTCATTTCCTAATATTCTATGCTCTTGCAAACCAGGATACCCTTTAACACTGCAGCTGTAGGATTAGAAAGTCTGTTATAGAATTTTTCATGGCTGAATGCGGGATTTGAATCAGCCAGAATAAAGAACATTATTTAATAAATACTAAACTGGAAGTGCATCTTAATGGAAGCCCATTTCATCTTTGTTTTCCGTTTAAGAATTTGTCAGTGCAACATATTTTGGATAAGAGGAAACAGAATATTTTCAAGTTTGTGAAAAATTGTTTTGTATGAAGTTGGATTTTCTCCTTAGAAAGGCATCTAGCACTTTCACAAATACATTGGCAGAGGATACTCAAATTTGTCATGTCATTTCCTTGCAGTGGGTCTTAGGACACATTATCCAGAAGTGCTCCAGTCCAGATTTTTACCACATTCATGAGTAGTGAGCAGCTGAGGCATGATCACACATCAACACCTCATGAGGTAGGCACAAATTTTTATTAAAAAGTGAGTAACTCTGGTGGTCTGATTAAGTAATGCATGCTTTTGATGTTAGTAGTCATCATTTCTTTTTTTCTTCTCATTCTCCATATTTGACGTTTCTTGTGGGACATTCTGAATGTACAAACCCTTGGCCTGCAACTCAGTAGGCAGAGGCCTGGAGACGTGATGATTCAGGAGGTACTTCTGCAATCAGAGAGGGAATGACTCTAGCAGAAAATACCAAAAGGAGGTAATGATGATGTAACAATGATATAACAATTGTACCTGATAGCAAAATGGTTACTTGGTGGACAGAGAAGGAAGTTGTTGACTTCAGGACATTTGGCCTATTTCTTCCACTCCCACCTCTGGTATTGTTGCTGAAATTCCCACCAACTTGAGTCTTTGAAGTTGAAAGACCCTTCTCCAAGCAAGAACGATGTCTTCTTGCTGTTGGCAATGGGAACTGCTGCAGTTTTGCCATGTCACTTGGATAAAAATCCACCAGATGAATGACGTGGCATAGCAAATATGTGGTCACATAGCATTACATCTGATAAGAAGAGGTAAGAGTCTGATAATAATGAAAAACTTTCATTCTGTCAGACTCATCTGAAGTGAAGTCTGGCATTTGACAGGTGAACATTTTAGAGCTAAGGAGAAGATTGTGTGGAAATATATTGGAAATTCATATAAATGGGGAAGTATTTTTTTGAACAGTAGTAATGAGAAGGGGAACAGAATCAATGCTACGGATGTTTTCTTTTCATGATGAAAACAACTGGAATTTTGGATTTGGATGTTCCTTACTGAATATGTCCTCCTATTTGTGAAAACATGCATTTTAAACTAACTGAAATCATAGAATCATTAAGGTTGCAAAAGACTAAGATCATCAAGTCCCACTATCAACCCACCACCACCATGACCACTAAACCACTTTCCTTGGGAGAGAAAGTAATTTTATCTCTTCTCACAGCATGCAGCAATGGAAATCCCCTGGGTTCATTATGGTGTGGGGTTTCTTTGTGTTTTTTTTTCTCTGATTACATGTGGGAGAACATCAGGGACTTTCAATTGGTCCTCTGGTCTGATGTTCTCTGGTAAATTCTCAACTCTCACTGGATTGCGTGTGCTGAATAATAACAACCAACTTTGTGCTTTTTCTGGCTTTCTCCTATGAGCTTTTTGTTTTGCTTTCCTTTTAGAAAGGTTTTGTTGGGACTGAGGCAGATTCTTTTTATTTATTTGCCTTGCAAATAAATACTCAAGCCCTTATCAAACATTCTTTAAGAAAGAGCTCAAGTTCTGCATATTGTGAAGACACAGTTTGCATATTGTTACTGCCTTGTGCCCCACTGCATTCCCAGTGAAGAGGAACGCTGTCAGCTATAGCACTACCCAGAGCTGCTGTTCACAGCTCCTTGACCTTCATAAATCATGTCAATCATACAAAGCCAGCAGGATTCTCGAGGGCCATCTGACATGCTAGAAAATCTGACAAAGTATGGCAGCTTTCCCTGTTCTCCACTTGTATCTCCCTCTGTAGTATCTTGGCTGTTGTCTTTTGATAGACAGTTGCTCTGTTGCTGTGCAAAGCCACTCCAAACGGATGAAAATCAGAGGAAAAGTTTTTGAATGTGCTGTAGAGGAAAGTTTTTTGAAGGTAGTTATTGACCAACTCCCAGTGAATTTGGAGGGAATTTGTTACCTAAAGGCTCACCATGGGGCCTAAAAGCCTTTTTCAAGAACAACCTGTCCACGGAAGCACCTTAGGTGTACTAATTCTCTGTAAATATTAGGCTCCGTAGGCCTGCATTCATCTTGCCTAACTTCAGGTACATAATTGATGCACTTCCTTTATATGATGCATAATTGTCCTAAGTCTTCACTGTAATCAGTAGAGGAAAAAAGTTGTTCGTACCACTAAGATCTCAACTGCTGTCAGCAGGTACCTCATTATCTCCTAGGATACACAAAGGTAGCTCTAGCTAAGTGCCTAAAATTAGCTCACAAGGAGCTGGGACTACCTGTCCGTAAATTGCATTTAAGATTGCAATGGGATGGTTTTGAAGGGTAACTTGTTAACTTGAAAATGTTTCTTTCCAATAGCAGTTAGTGTGATTTTTAAACTAAGGAAGAGACAGATCACATTGTTCTTGCAGCTCTCATGTAGAGGCTTCTCTGTACTCAGCCTCTGAGTACAAAGCTAAAAAAAATGAAGGGTGACTTTGATTGTAGGTGTTTGCTGAATTATGACTGTGGTACTTCGAGCTCCACACCAAGGAGCTCTAGTGCTATAAGGTGTTCTGTCCACTTTTGTTCATGTTGCTTCTCTTTGTTTCCCTGTTGGGTGTTGAAAAGGGTGCTGCTGTAAATACATTTTGTGCTCGTTTCAGGCAAATCCTTTCAAGAAGATGCAAAGTTTGTACCACAGGAGAGAAGGTTTCTGAATGGTCAGTGAAACATCAGGCCATGTTGAAATGCTTTGGGTAGTCTGGTGAATTCATTTACATATTATTTGGGAAATCATTAGTTGGGATCTTCCATGTACTATCCAAAAATACTTTGTTATGGAATTTGAAGGGTACAAAGTAAGATGTTCTTTTGGGTTGCAAGTTCTTTTATTTCTCTTTCTGGTTTTCAGTGTGCACCAAAATGCCTCTTCTCTTATTACACCCCTTGGCAGACAGAAACACAGAACCTCATTGGGAGTCTGTCGTGGGTTTATCTCAAAAAGCAGCCTGGCTGATGCTAAAGAATGGTTGGTCAATGGCAGAAACAAAAGCAGTCAGATATGAATAACATGATTTCTTTCTTGATTTTCATTTCTGCATATGATTTGCTTTCACACCAAGTCATTATTATTGTATACTCAAGAAATGGCTGTACAATAATTTACTTAATAAATCCTGGCACTTACTCTGCATTACTAACAAACATATGTTTGAGTGGGCTGAGGCTCATTAAGCATAGCTTTTTCTCACCCATTGCTGTTACAGATTTTAAAGACTACACTTAGTTAGACTGGAACTATTCTTCCTCTGAGTTAATGGTATGACAATGTTAAGATCTTTGAAATGGTCCCTGATAGGCTTGTTTTCAATTCTTAAGACCACTGTGAGCAAATTAGCAACAAGATCATGAGGAACTGCAAACTCAAATGTTTAAGTGGCTTAAATTAACAGAGGCATCATATCCCCACAGTGACGAGAACATGAACTTCTAATCTGCATCCTATAGAAGTTTCTGTGTGATCACAAATTAGAGTTCTTCTGGAGCTTGTTTGTTCTTAGTCGTATTTCAAGCCACGTTAAGGCCACATTTTTATTCCTACTCCTTAAGTAAGGGATGGCAGATTTGGTGCATTAGGAGCAGATTCGTCCCATTGCCATCTGCTGTAACTATGGATGCAAAGTCTCTGAGGATTAAGTAGAAAGGAGGCAAATAAGTCTTTCTTTTAGTGAGAAGAGACCTTTGTAGATCATTAAAATGTGTACTTAACTTTAAATGTGGCTTCCAGCTCCAACAAATTGCCTTACAAAAGATCTAGCTGCGTGGTAGGCTTAGCTGTGCTTGATGAAATTCTGCAGTGTTAAATGGGCACAAGAATTTGCAGGTAAAGTATGTCCTGCAGCACTGTGTACTTGGGCTTATAAGAACAGACTTTTATGAATGTGCATCAGTATTCAATTCCTCATGTTAAGAAAAACAAAACAGACAAAAAAAAAACCAAACAACAACAACAAACTACCCTATTATGAGACAGGGTAGGCTGAATTCCTCATCTATATAGCATTTCTAGAAGCCACAAGAGTTATTCCAGAGTAACCCTACAGAAGAAAAATAAAACAGCTCTCCCACACAGTAAGACTTATTAATTTTGAGAACATCCCACACTAACAAATACTGATGCACAAAATATGCTGCAGGATCAAGTTAGCTTTGTGCAGAGCAGGATTTGAACTTTGAATGCTGCACACTGCTGATTGCAAGACAGTGATGGTCTAATTAAAGGTTAAGTTGTGAGGTCCTTAGTGTTTAATCAGTGCATTAAAGCAAGTAGGAGTGTTGCCTAACAACAGCAGGACCTATAAGCAAAAGGGGTGTTTTCTCCCTTCCAACAATGGACTCTGGAGCTGAGTGAGGAAGAAGTGGGATGCCTTGGTTTTCTCAGCCCAAATCCTTTTCCTTGTCCTGAACTTATTATTTTCTCCATCCTTATAACCTAAGTTTTGCATTTTAGTTGTGTGGGGTTTTTTATTGTTGCTTGTTTTTTTTTAAGTGAAGAAGAAAAAAGACAAACTAAAGGTAATTTCCTGATTCCAGCATCAGTGAATCTCAGGATCAACTGATAGGTGAATTTCCAATGAATGTCTGAGGGTGCAAACAGAATGGTACTGTTGTCGTGACCCCGTGTGATTTCTCTGGTCCCTGTTAATCTGAGCAGTAGGGGCTTTAGCATCCTATTTACTTCAGTCTAGGAAATATATATTTCCTATTTCTTGTTTCTCTACTGTATCTTCTGGTTCTTTGGCATCTCATCATTTGAGAAATGAAGCTTGTTTTGGTGGACCCTATTTGCTCACCTAAGGTAGGATTTCTGTGGACAAAGTCTCCCAGCTAATCTTAGAATTTTAAAAGAAGGAATTCCCTGTTGACCTTTATCTTGTCCTTCTAGACTTTGGTTGCTTTCAGTGTTTGGCTTCTCTTTTGTATTAGTAACTGTGATAGAGTGTTGGGCTCACGCTGACCGTGACCAAGTCTTCTGGTTTGATGTTCAAGTTTACAGGATGTCCTTTTCGTTTACAATGTTGATTTTCTCAAAACATTTAGAACAGCTGGACTTGAAAAAGAAAAATAAAAAGCAAAATAAAATGAATTGCTCTCCTATCTAAAGCAAACTTGAGGCCAACTAAACTAAAATTCACATTTTTTGAAGTCATGATGGTTTGCTTTAGACCCTCTGTCCTTGAAAATTTTGTTGTGTTTTGTCTTCTTACTTCCCCCTCAGAACAATGTAGGCCAAAGTTGCTTAAAAATTTTTGGATGTTGTCAACATACTCAGCCTCTCAAAACTTTTATCGGCCAAGCTAATGGAAATATTACAATGTCATGCAAATGTGAATAAGTTGGCAGAACATCTTGTTGCAGACAGGGGAAAAAACCCTGCATACTGAGTGGCATATTTATACTTTTCCAGGGCCTACTTACTGGTTAAAACAGAACACATGTAGCTTTACTTTCTAAAGTAATGAAGTCAAGGGTATAAAATACCTAGGCTTCTCCTGTTTTCAAACACTCTTTCAGATCAACAAGTTGAAAAGATTTTCAGGATTCTCTTGTGCCTTTATGCATAAGAGATGAAATCATTCAAAGCACAGGGCATAAAGATACCACCTGATATGTGAAGCACTAGAATGTGCTCTATGCTACGAAAATAAGGCCAGTACAGAAACAGCCTTGAATGAGGTTTAACATTCATTGTTCCCTACAGAACTGATTGACAATTCTTTTCCAACTGTGTAATTTTTAAAAGAGCTAAAAGAATTGTTCAATCCAATCCAACTTCATTTATATCTTGAAATAAAGCTTTGTGTGATTTTATTCATCATGGCAAGCATAGAAAAAAATACCAGCACTTATCTGATCCTGGCTTTACATAATGCAGCATCAGTCAACAAAGTTTTACCTACATTCCTCCTGTAGGTTACTGGGTCAAATACTGAAAGTCATTACCATTTCATGGCTGCTTGGTATCTTGTTTTAAAAGAAGCTGAAGAGCTCAGCTTAGCTCCTAACAGGCCAACAGAGCTGTACCAGAGATGTGTAGGCTGTTTTGGACAAAACAAGAACAAACTTTTTTTTTTTTTTAAAGAAAAAAAAAACCCTAAACCCCAGCTTTAGGCTACACTCCAGCAATGAGTTCCATTGATGTTTCCATGGAGCTCTTTGCAGGATAAGCCACAGTTGTTTTTTAAAAAATCTTCTCATGAGACCACAGTGTTTCCTGTCTTTCTGGGAGCACAAGATGTAGAACAGTCGTTTTGTGTTATTTTGGCACATCTTCCATGCATTTCGGGGGAGTGCAGTGTAGAAGCAAGAACAAAAAGCAGATATATTGATTGTTTCTTGTATTTATTTTAAACCCAGACATTATCAGACTCTCAGTAAGCTGTGAAGAAAGATTTGAAACAATGTGTTGAAAGTTTTTTGTTGTTTTTTTTTAGGGAGAAGAATGCCTTGTGTCTTTTTCTATCTTTTTTTCCCTCAAGAATTATGGATCAAAGATATCCCCAGACAGAAGAAAGAAAGATGTCTTGATATAAGAGCTTTTCCTTATGCTTACCCCCAACCTGAAGCATACAGCGAAACACTTCCAGAACTCTGCTGCCCTTCCTCTCAGAAAGGTTGTCAAAGCATTAAATAAATTCAGTATGTTCATACAAACACTCTTTGCTCTTTTCTCAAAGCTCAGGAACAGCTTTTGAGTGGGGAATGATGTTGCACCAGCTCCTGAGAGGAGGGGTGTTATTTTAAGCCAGCTTTAGTTCTGTGTTTCTGCAGTTTGCAGCTATGCTTGTTGGCTGGTGTGGGATCTGGCTCCTGGCCCTGAACAGGAAAACAAAGGTCCTACATATGCTTGCTATTCATGCTGCTGATGCCACTCAATTACTGCACAGATTAACAGTACACAATGGTGCTCCTTGTTTTGAGACATCACACATCTCACCTGCTAATACAGACTTCTGCAGGCTTCTGCAGAGCAATGAGTACCCCCACACTGTGACTCAACACAGCTGAGTGTAAGTGCCAAAACCTGTCCTGCAGATAAAGCCCTGTGCAAGTTTGTTTCTCTCTGGCCCTTAAATGGAGTCAAAACTACTAAGATCTGTGCAGCTGTAGTCAGGTGAGCTGAATTCTCTTTTTCCATTTGTGTGCATCTCACTTAGAAAACAGATCCTGCAAAAAGTGTGATGGAATATTGACTGTATCAGAAAGTCATCTGGAGTAACCAGTTTGCCAAACTTATGTATTAGTTTGGTTCAAAATGATTTCTCAGCTTTGTGGGATCTTTCTTTTTAAGGCTTTTCTGTGTTCTGCAGTTGTCCAGGCACAGTCCTGATGTTTTTTGGCACTTCAGATATTCCACAGGTGTTCACAGTTTAGATTGGCACTTATCACTATACTAGAGTTTAAAATTGCTTTCTTCCTTTTCCCAACTTAGACCTTTAATTCAGTATTCAACATGCTTTGACTTCCTCTCTTTCAAGAAATTGTTTCCCATCTTACCTTTCTGCAAAAGCTTTGAAATTAATCCATTGTCTAAGAATCCTTGAATGTCATCCTGTAAATCAAATTCTGAATCCGGAGCTGCTTTTATTTCAAGAACACTCAGCAGATCAAATAACCTTCTTCTGTCTTGCATTTGATTGTTACCATATATTACCATATATGAAGAAGCATTTTTGTTCTTCTGTCTTGGTCTCCACAGTGCATCCTCTTGTGCAGTGTTAGAGGTGTTGGTAGATTCTTCTTTGGATTCCGCAGAATTGTGTGCAAATGAAGCAGTGCCCAGACAAGGAGGGTTAAAATGCAGATCTCACCTGAAACATGAAGATTTGTATGCTTTAGTTTTAATTAAACAACCAAAATAATAACAAGGGACACTTCAGTGTTGTATAATTGCCCTGTCAGAACAACAGTTTTTCTCAAAGATGGGAATTCTTTAGCAACACTCAGAAGTGTTTGTGTTGGGGATGTTAAAATTGTTGAAGTTAATATTTTAACTGTACATTTTATATTTGCCATTTTATGACATGTTTGGATGTCTCTAGAGAATGTACAGTTTACCACACTTTGTTCATGAGTTAGAATAAACATCTAAGAAAACTTGGCTGTCTTCCTTCTCTTTCTAGCTAATTGTCCTGCAGAACCTCAAAGAAAGTATCACTATAATTTTTTAAAACACATGTATGTTGTGTCGGTTTTTATTTCCCTAGGGAGACATGGAACTTTTTGTTTAATTTTTTCTGAAGGACTGGGTGTCTTTATTTCAGTCAGGGATGGGTAAAGAACGTAGACAAAATAAGAAGTTTTCCACATACCAGGAGTGGGAGAGAAACAGAGACACCACATGTTTTGTGATGAAACGGTGAAGCTTGTTAATTTGTATTTTACTGAGAAGGATAGTTTTGTGGAAGGTTCTTTAGTGATGGGAATTTTGAGAAGAAGCCTGTTAGGTAACTTCATGGGTGGCTGAAGAGCTGGTGTGGGAGATTGGATTGACTCTACTCTTATGTCGTAAACTGAGGAAGAGAAGGCCTTATATCCAGAAATCCTTACCTGTCCCTATTTACTCAGACTGTCTGTGGCATTTGGCACTGTAGCAAGCACAGGAGCCTGTTTGTTTGTCTTCTGAGATACACGATGATAGGAAATAAATCCTGGGCACTGCCAAGCTTCACCATTTATTTATCTGCTTCTGTGTGAGTGGGAGGACCAGGAGCAGCTATAAGCCACCCCGCATGTGTGATGTTCCTTGTTGTCAGAAAAAGCTCCTCCTGGGTTTCTGTGAGTGGTCTGAAAGAAGCAAAAGGTGCCACTAAGGCTAACATTGCTCTTCCTTTCTTGTATGGGTGAGACTCGACCACAAGCTCTTCAGTTTAATTTCCCTAAGTGTTTCTAAGTACTGCTGATAAAACATTCTCATAGCAGCCAGAGGAGAACAGAATAGAATAGAAAATTCTTGTCATTTTCTTTCAGTGTTCTAGTATCTGATGGTTTTCTATGGTTTGTAGTACTCACAAGTAATTAAATTAAAGAAAGCCAGATCCACATAGTAATGGAGACAGAACATGAACAAAGTTAGTATGCAGGCTGAATATCTACATGGCAAAATATGAGTTCCAGGATACACATTCTTTCTTGTTCCTTCTATTCTTCTACAACTTCAAGTCTCTCTACGTTATTTTTGAGCACCACTAAAGATAACTTGTGACTGGAATCAACCACGCTGAAAAGCTGAGTTGCCTGGAGATTTCTTTCATCTCTTTGCCTCATGATTCAAGTCTCCCTAAACTAGGTAGATGTTCTGACTTTCAAAATGCCCAAGAGATTATGCCTGTGTCAAGGTTGGCAGGAGGCAGGGGTTGGCTTTGTTACATATAATTTATAAAATGCAGAGGAAATAGTGCAAAAGGGAAGGGCATAACACTGGTCCATATTCCACATGATTTAAAGTGTGGGAGAACATTCTTGCAAGATTTTAATTTTTCTCCATTGTTATCAATTACAATTTTTGTCATGTTCACAGCCATGACACAAAGCCAAATGCTTCTTAACCATTTGGACGATTTCCTCTTTTTCTAAAGTATCTGTTCTTCCACCAATTCCAAATATAGTTACTGATATTTTAAGTAGTTTTTAATATGTATATATATAGAAACCTTAGGATAAATGACTAACAGTGTAATTACTGATAATATTCTAAATTCAGATGGTTTGGCTTCTGGAACAAAGCCAGCTTGTTTCAAACCCTATTTAGAAGCTGAAGGAACAGTTGTCAGAGATCCTCTTATCTCATGCTGCTACTGGATTCTGGAAAGAGCTCCATGGTGAGGTGATGTCCTCCTGGAAAACTTTGGTGCACTTGGAGCAAATCCCTGGAGTTCAAGGCACTTGGCAAGGATTTTGCAGTCTCCACCCCAGTAGTGCAGCCTGTGGGAAAAGAGAACTTCTGCTTGGCCAGAACAAACCCTCTGCATCTGAAAGGCAGAAGATGAAAAGCAGAACTGGACAGTCACAGACAGGAATAACATCTGACTCTGTGCATCATTTGTCTCACCTTGACTAATGTTCTGTAAAAGGACATGTTATTCTTGATGACACTCCACATCAGTTAAATGAAGATTTTGCAGCAGCTTCATCTTAACTTAACCCTGGAGCATATTCACAAAGCTAAGATGAAAAATGCACTGAGTGATTCATATTATTTTTCTTTTGTATTACACTATTTATGTTCTTCCCATATTTCCTGGTACTTAAAATACTTTGGAATAACTGCCAGCACATAATTGCATGGTACTGTTTGTAAAAAAATGTAGTTCTGAGTTTGGCATTTAGGATTTTGGAAGCTGGAATACTACCAGAGAAAGTTTGGATTGCAAAAATGCTGAATAATAATAATAAAGTATACTGGTCTATATATAATCTCTGTAGACTTCAGAATTCCTCAATGCTGAGATAAACAGTGCAACAGAGTTCTTTAGTTTGGATACACTTTGTGTTTGGAGAGTTACTCTGATAAATACAGATACCGTATGATTAACTTCTCAATGAAATCTTAGGACCCGAAGCAACTTTGATACGGGCATACAGCAGTGCTGTACAGTTCTGGCACTACACACTGGCAGTTAAAAGAAGTGTCGACAGAGATCACATGTGGCTGTTTGGTGACACTGGATCTACACATGCATGTCACTTGCTGTGGTTCTGAGGCTGATGCTGCTTCAAATAGTCATTTTTGATTCTGCTCGAAAATGTACTTTTTCATTGAGTTTACAAAGGAGCCTGGCTGTGTTCAAACGCTGTTTTGTTTCCATTGTTTCCACTGGTACCTCCCAACCTCCCAAAATGAAATAAAAGGAATTGGAAGGTGACAGTTTTCCACTGTGAAACCCAGTGGGCCTCTGTCTTGCACTGTCTCTACTCCACTTCCAACAGTTTTCACCATTAGAAAGGAAAGTGGTTGCAAATGGTGTTGAGTTGACATTACTGAAGTGAAGCAATCTGGCTTGCTTTGTTGCAGAGGAAAATGTTGCCCATGTGCATCCCCTATTCTACGTCTCTGGGAGCAGCTGTTAACGTATAGCAGAGCTACAGGGAGCATTGTGGTGTGTGCATACTTCTGAAGTACTAGAAATCCCTTGCCAATATTAAAAAAGCACCATTCAGACAGGGCCAGGGTGGAGGAACGGTGGGAATAAGAAATGAGCTGACAGCAATGGCATCTGGAAACTGCATCCAGTGAATGAAAGATGTGTTCACCAGAATTCAAGTAGCAGCCATGGTATGCGGTTTTACGATGCCTGTGCATAGAATGACCTGCTTGTGGCATAAACTCTGTAATCGTTATTACAAAGCTTTATCTCTGAGCTAGCATTTGGAGCAAAGTAGCTGTGATGATTAGATTTCAGATAGAGTAACCTGGTTTATAAATCTACCCAGGGTATTGAAATACAGCTTGTGTATTTCTAAGGATTCAAATGTAATAATGCATGTCCTGTGCAAAAGAAAACCAAACAACCTCCCTCCCAGCACCCTCCTCCCTCTCCTTTCAACTGTTCATGTATTTCCAAGTTATGGATTACTGTTGACCTCTGCTCTAGCTGTGCAAAGAAAGCAGCCCTATGCTTCACTCTGTCCAGGCATTTGATAACTACTCAGTGCTGTGAATATTTTCATGGCATATCTCAAACATTTCCTCTTAAGGGGAATAATCTTTTAAAGAATGACTGGTGCTTGGACAGATTATGTTATACTTGCTGTTTATAATACAAAACTCCTGAAATAAAATAGTCTGAAAAAATTGATGCAGCTGCAGTACTAAAATTCTTGTGCTATCATTGTAACATGGCACACATATATTAACATTTAGAAAGTGGTTTTTATATGTGTTTTGTTATTTTATATATTTTATAGCCCATGCAATATGATTTGTAACATACAGTTTTATATCAATATTTAAAAAAAAAAACACATCATATTTCACACACCAGATCTGATGTGAGGAGAGTCAGTGTGAGCAGCTCTTCCTGCTAATGGCTGGGCAGGTATTTCAGGATAGACCCAGTGGCTGCAGCTGCAGCAGTGTATGTATTTCTGCTGAAAGTAAAGGTGGTGGTCAGCATCCTCAGCATCTCAGAGTGCAACACTAAGACAGGCTGCTTCTTATAATTAGGCTGAACTCTGTAAACATTCCAAATCACAACAGCTCTGAAGCTGGGACTGTAGTTTCCCATCTTATGACTGAGGAAAATGAAAAATAGCAATGTTGTAGCCAGACTAGCAACAGGTGAGGTCTTGGAGTTCTTGTTTTCAGTCAATATCTAGACTCTTCGTATTATGACATATCACAGTAAAGCATCTATGCCATTCTATAAGATATTTCTTTTGGGGAATATATCTATAACTACAAGGAAAGCAACTAGACTTTTTTGACTCTTCTAAAACCAGGACTGACAGCAAAAATATAATCTAAAAGAAAGAAAGGGGGGAAAAAAATGGTCAATTTTCTTGGTGAGTCAATGATAAAGCTCCTCTTTTGTCTAAGTGATGAATACTCTTGTTGCCAGCATCTCATTCATTCCTGATTACCACCTGTGTCTGCTCAGGATCTCAGTAGGTGGGTGACCACGCAAAGCACAGCATCTGAGTCAACAGCTGCAGCACATTACCAAAAGAAAACTTTTGCAGACTTTGAGATAGCCTGGTTCCTGTGAATGCTACTCCTAGGAAATATGTAAGAATAGATATTTCTGGAGTGCTTTCAGACAGCTGGCACAGATTCTCCATCAACGTCATATGCTGTTTTTTTGAGGGTGCATACTTCTAATGAATGTTGACGGTTATTTCTAAACAATGAAGTCCATTACTAAATGGACTCCAGCCAGATTCATACAAGTATTTCAGGTGCTTTAATCAAGCCCCACCGCATACGCAGGGGGAAAAAGAGAGCATGCAGGGTGATGTATATTAAAGGAGAAAATATAATTTTATTTATTTTTTTCTCTTGCAAAAAGCAGTAGACAAGATGAGATTTCAGCTTGGTACTCCCATAAAAACCTGGTGTTCTCAGGAGTCTTTATTACTTTCAGCTAAGTTGTTCCATACATGCACCTGTTTATCATGCAAATATCATTATGTTTATTCTCCACAATACACTGCATTAGCTTGTGGTCCAGTCATCACATTGCTTTTATGCACAGCAACTCTGAAATCCTGAAATTAACACCAGAGAGCTTTCCAACTGTAAAGAGTTTCGCTGGAATCAACCTGTTTCATTCAGATGTTTCCCATAATCCAAATCCTCATCTGCCTGTGGCTGATTAAAGCAGTTGTTTCAAGCCATTGCAGTTTTCTTCAGTATTTCCAGTGGGGGTTAAACTTATGGTAAAGTAGTTACTCAATTGCCTGATATTTATGTGAGCCAGAATAAAACATAACAATAGGCTAGAACGCATCTGAGGTTAGCTCTGATCTCTAAATTCTGGGAATGCTTGTGCTTAACTGTGCATGGAGTAGTTTCACATGTCTCTAGATGAACATCATCACGTTGCTTTTCTTTCTGTCCTGGGCACTTCTTGAAAAGGCATTGCTGCACGGAAAGACATTTGCAGATGTTTTACTCTTTGCTCATTTAATGATTTGCATTTGATGATAGTAGCTCTGCTATAACTTGTTTAAAATAAATTCAAATTTGTTATTTTGCAGGAATGACAATGCATGGCTCAGAAGTATCTCAATTTACCATTCTTTTAAGAGTTTTACCATTGGTCCATGAAGGCTGAGGGAGGGGAAGGTCCAATTCATCAGAAGCATACCTCAGTGCCTTTTTAAGATGCACAAGTCTATAAAACCATTACACATTTCTTCTTTTTCATGGAAACATTCCACCAGCTTTATTTCCTGCAGTCTGCTGATCCCAGCTCCTTTTATTTATGCTTATCTAATCTTTGCACAGTTACTTCCCTTTAGCCATTAAAGTGATTCTTATTTTTGTTTTTGAACAATTAATAGCTCCTTCCTCTCACTGGAGGCTGCTCTGTGTCCTGCTGTCTAGTAGCTCTTTTCTTGACACTGTGAGAAAGACCAGTTTTGTGACTTCCTCTTTTCACAGCTGTCATGGAATAACATTATTTCCCAAGCTCAGAGGGTTTCTGAGTGGTTCAGAGAAATTACAAAGAAGGGACCTTATTTTTCATTCAGTCTGAAGCACTGTGCATGTGAGAATATTCTTCCCAGCACCTCATCCCAGGGTCACATAAATGTTCATCACATTCTCCCCCTTTTTAACTTCAAACTTCTCTTTTACTTTGAACTTTTATTTTTCAGTCCTTTTTGTACTTAAGATATGTTATGCCAGATCTGCCTTGGATTACTGTGCTGCTCCACTGAGAAAGATATTTATCTTCAGTGAATTCTCTTAACTTTCTCACCTCTGTGAAGATGTGACAATGTACACATCTGATAATCCATTCCTAAATTTTATTTATTTTTCTTTATTTCTACCATTACATACCTTGAGTATATAGAGTTATTTCACTGAACTCTTTTCTTTCATCTTATTTCTCAGTAGCAACTGACATTCTTGGAATTGAACACTGAGCACCAAGTTTGTCTATAACTGAGTCATGTCTCAAAGTCTTACAGTAGCATCTATGGGGGCGTACCCTTGCCTGTGCTTGCAGTCTGGCATAGAATCATAGAATCACCAAAGTTGGAAAAGCCCTCCAAGATCATCCAGTCCAACCATCCACTATCACTGGTAGTTCTCACTGAGTTCTCACATATTCAGAAAGATTCCCCACAGAGCAGCCCATTTGGCTGGAGCTTGCTGGAAAAAACACAATAAATGACTTTTGTTCTTCTGCCCCCTCACTCTATTCCTTCTAACCAAAGCACCAAACACTCTGAAACACTCTGAAACTGCACTGAGATTTTTGTTGTCTCACATTGCAAATTGACAAAATGTGCATGCTAGTTTGTTCTGTTATTTTTTCCTATGTTAGGCAGATTTTCTCAGACTGCTACATAATCTTCTGATGTTCTATTTCTTCTGGGTTTCTCTGTGTGCTGGAGATGTCTGAACTATGTGAGTTCTTGCTTCTGGTTACCCCTGAAAGTGGCAACGTTCAAATCAGCTAAATGAATGTAAGGTGTAGCATTGTAGCTGAGGAGTCCTGGAAGCAGGAACTTTTGGAGGACATTGCTGCAGGAGGCTTTCATCAGATCTTCTTTGAAAATATTCTTTTCTACATGATAACAATCCCTTTGCTCAGACTTGCTAATTAAGATATGAGGAATGGACAAATAGATGAGCTATAGCTATCCTTAAAGATGCTGTTTCTGGAACCCTTTTAAAATAAAACTGTATTGTTATACTGCTGTTATACTGGGGATAAAGTTACAAGCAGTAACTGCCTACTGTTGCAATGGATCAAGCCAGTGCTCTGTGTGACAGAAACTGAGATGCTGAGGTACAAGAAGTTACACCAAAGAAACTCAGCATAATCTGCCTTGTCTTGTTCTGTAAGACTAAATATAATGTACAAAGGATAATAGAGAAGAAAAATCTGACATCCACAGGAAACATGCTGAAAAAGTTATTTCTTCTGTTCAGCTATCCTATTTTGAAAAAGTGCTCATGCACGATCTCTTATCTTTGAAAAACTTTAATTTCTATATTCAGCTTTTCTTCATACTCTGCTTAGAAAAGGTTGTCAGAGATCTCCTTGAAGATGGAATCTTTGACTCATGGGACTGAAGCTAATGGAAGCCTCCAAGTCATGTCAACAGACTGGTTCACTTCCCAAGTGAGCAGTTTGAGAGTGTTGCAGATTCACAGCTTAGTGCAGTACGTCACAGTAGGGAAAAAAAAAAAAAAAAAAAAAAAAAAAAAAGCAGCTTTGTTACTGCAATTGGAAATGAAGGCAAAATTACAAAATACTGATTTTACCTGTACGCCTTCATGTTGTCATTTATTTGAAAATTACCTCTCAAAGAGGAAATTGAGCATTGCTGATAGGCTATTTATTAAGGAGTTCAGTGGGTGAATTATTTAAATATTTGTGACTTACAAAGAAAAACATATTAAAAATAACGTGAGGAACTCCATAGGGATAAATGTGTACCAAAAACCGTTGCAAAAAGATGGAAGCAGGTGAGGGAACCAAAATGAGCATTGCTAGGGATTTGTAAGCCTGGTTTACTCGGCCCTTTGAATAAGGGCTTTGAGAAGTTGTACATTTATAATCTTTGAGTTCATAACTCTGGATTCTGGATTCCCTCCTGTGATAAGCGTCAGCCCTCTGGTGACCTTGTGTAGATTCTGGCATGCTGGGAGGTCAAGGGAGACAATAGAGTGGTCAGAGAGTTCAAATGGAGTCAATTTCTTGAAATTAAACATGCAGATCAGCATAGAACAAAATCAAATATCAAAAAACTTGAAACTCAACAATTCATTCAGAACACGGAACTATGCTGAGCCAAGATCACATTATATAAATCATCCAAAGTACCGACAACTGCAGTTGTCCAACAGGCAGAAGAAAATCAAGGTTTTATTTGTTGTTTTTTAATTTATTTAAAACATAACCAGAAAACAAAATACTACAAATGACAAGATTCTACAGTAACAGTAGGTAAATTAATAACAGTGAGATGTTTTCTTCTATCCTTTCAATATTGTTGTGTTAAAAAAAAAAAAAGTTTAAGAAAAATAGAAAAAAAGAGACATATTCCTACTAATATAACTAAAACATTTGCTTCAGAAAATTTCTTAACTGGAGCTCTTGCTTCTCTTGAAAGTGTGGGAAAAATTATTCCTCACCCCAACCCTGGGAAAAAAAAACAGTGTGGAAATATATTTTTGTGAAGTGTTTCACTCTGAACAGATACATGTTCCCTGGGGAAAATTCAACCAACATATGTTTATTTATGGTTAACATTCTACCATGTAATCTCAGGGCATTTATTCTCATAGTCACTGGGATGCTCTGCTCATGGTATTCTCAGGTCTAGTACTGGTTAAATCTTATTCACGCAAAGGAAGCAATAGCTAGTAATGTAAAACCAATCTAAAATACAGAATATGTCCCTCTTCACATTCTTACATGGATCTGAGTGTATTACTTATTTTTTCTTCCTTTCCTAACTGTTGACTGCTACTATTGAATCTGGGGGGATTAACATTTTTTGTTTCACCACCTTCTCAACCTATTTCCTTTTCAGAATACATAACAGATGACTTACAGAGCCAACTGTGCAGACTGAACCACAAAACCTTATAATGCCTTGGATATTCTGATATGGACTTGGGTGCCATTTAATTCTTTGGGGCTTATGGAACGTGTCTACTGTGCAGAGAACAAAATTAGGAAAGATGATGTTGCTTTGGGACTGTACATCCATGGAGTTCTAAAGTGCTTATTAAAACTGCTTTATAAATAAAACATGAGAGATCTTAACATTTAAAAGCTCCAAGACATGCCATACACCTTAATGCAGACCGTTTATGTAAGTCATCTGCTGACCCTGCTCTTTCTTCTTTATGGTACACACTTGTACAAAAGAAAATAGGAATGTGGTAATGAGTGATAATCAGACACAGCAAGAAGCAATGAATGATGTTGTTTCATGCTGATTCTCGTGCTCATAGAAATACACCTCCTTAGCAAAATGCCACTTCATTTGTACATTTGTGTGAAATTTAACCTTTTCTGTTATTTGAGTGATACTTCAAACTGGTTCTTGTCCCAGAAAACAATAAACTATTTCTGATTTGTATCCTAGCCCACCTTGTTGGCTGCAGGACAGAAGAGGAGTTAGTTATTTCAAACAGAAAAACTTCTCCATTTTCTGTCTTCTGCACTACAGCAACATTACCTCCTTAGCTCTGGGAGGAAGAAAAAATAGCAGCAAAGAACACCAGACCAAGGACAGAAAGAAAGAGTGAGGTTAGAAATCAATTCCTTTCAAAGTGTTTAGTGCATTTGCTTGTTTTTATCTCCCACTTATTTTGTGGGAGATAAAAAAAAAAAAACAGGAGAGCTGTTTATTTTTATTCCCTCTGAAGGAAAGATATTGCAGCCATTAGTATCCCATCTCTACTGACTCTTTGCTCCCACGACTTCACTGGTACCTGCTTGCTTTGCAGTTGCCTTTAGCCTTATGAGTGTCTGTATTTCCAGTGTTAACATCTGCAAAATTGATCACACATGAATTACACCAGGAAAACACATACTGGTGCTTACTCCTGACTGGCTATGGGATTTGGTTAATTAAAAAAGTCCCTGGAAACATTGGCATAGACATCTCATGAACTACAAATAACAGGAAGCATCACAGCTTGAATATTGACCCCAAGTGTTTGGAAGTACTATTTTCTTAACCATAGAGGATGAAGACTATCAGGAGAGGAAACAGTTCTTTGTAAACTGCAAGTTGCTATATGCATTAACAACAGAGCACACACTGTGTAGCAGAAGCTCTGCTTTTGCTTAACCAAAATAAAGTGCCGAAGCTTAAAAGAGGTATGAACTCATCTCAAAGAATGAGTGCTATCAGGCATGTTTTAAATCTGATTATCATCATTATTCTTATCATTCAGATCTGTAGCAAACTTTATCCCTTTTTGTATTTCTCACTGGATATTTCACTGTTGTTAACGGCTGTGCTGTCTCAGCCTTTGCTTTGCCTAACGATTTAATAATTGCACCCAGCACATTTACTGGTGGCATTTGTTAAAATCTGGGTCTGAAAAGGTCACTTCTCTGACTGTCACAAAGATGACTTGAACAGTTTATCAACATCATCTTTAAAATGTGAGACATACCAATAATTTCCAAGTGCTACAGTGAGAAAATTTAGTTGTACAGTATCTGTGCCAACTTTGCAGTATGCTATAGAAGCAGAAATATTTATCATTTAAAACCACACTTTTTGTTTCATAAAACAAAGCCTATGATTTCATGTAATCTCAAGATATCTTTGGTTAGAAGTCTGGTTTCTTCAGTACATATTTTCCTTCAGCACAAGGAAAACATAATTATTTTTCCATCAGTATGATTATTTAAAACCATCCATTTTTAATTCAGTATCTTTATGATCCCGTGATATCCCAGACCTCAGGAGATTGAAGGTTAATGCTTCCTCTAGGTGAGAGCTGGCCAAAACTGCAGCACTTGGATTGCAGTCCAGATTCCCAAAGCTCCAGAAGACTCACATCCAAGTTTTTGTTTTGCCTAGGGGAAGACCAGATACAGGAGGTGGTTTCACTTGCTTTTTTGTATGTTTGCTCTCCTTCTTATCTACAGTTAACTGAATCCTCCAAGTGAGAAAATGCAGCAGTACAATTGTCAAACACTTACAGGTTCAGTACTTACTTGAAATTTTGAAGTAAAAACTGGACTTTACATGAGTCCAAAAGCTGGGTCTCTTGGCCTCTTGATCCTCCTGTTCTCTCCTCCACCCATCTACCCTTCACATATTTACTGGATTTACAGTAAGCTTTTTGAAGTATCTGGGGCAGAGCTGTGGCACATGGTACTCAGCTCTGGGAGATACAGGACTTAAACCCTCTGTTTCATAGGATATTAGAAGCACTGTGCTTTGACAAGTTAGCATAGACTGATGGAAATTGCATGAGTCATGCTGGATGTACTGCAGTAAATCAGTCACCAAGCCCAGGGAAACTTAGTGGTGATTTTTTCTATTCTAGTGATAGTTTTGAAGTTGTATGAACAGGCTTCAGTCTCATGGCAGGGGACATAGGAACTGTTTCCCTGAGAAGAACATCCATTTTCCAACACATTATAAAAGCTTCATTACTTTTTTTTTTTTTTTTTTTTTGCTTTTAAACACACAGAGAACTATAATGTCTGTTATGTTGGAATCCACTGTTACATCTCATGGAAGATGGAAGTAGACTCTATGTTGGAATACACTGTTACATCTCATGGAAGATGGAAGTAGACTCCAGCCTCAGCAAACAATAGAGCTTTTTAACTTCCTTGACAATTCTCATATTCTCATTTTTTTGTGTGTGAGAAGAAGAATTGTGCTATCACAATTGAAATGTTCAGGAGTCTGTGTGCCAATAATCTGATAACTTTACTTATTTTTGTCATTCTTCCCTGCTATGAGAGTACAGTTCTTGCACTGAAGATAAAATACTTCTGTGATGCCTGCCTTTTTTTTCCCCAAGAAAATTAAAAGGGTATCACGTTAGGATCACAGTTTTGAGTTTTACTATAAGTAATCTATGAAATGTTAGTTATTACTGGCTGACAAGAGAAGGAAATGAAAACCAGAACAAAACAACAACAGAAACACAAGACACTCTCACGTTACTTAACTAGGGACTTTCCTATCAGCTGATAGTTCTTCAGCAGTTTATGCCTCTTCCAGAGTATCTTGTTAGAAGTATGCCAGCTGATCATCACAGGGATAAGGCTGAGGATTCCTGACTCTGCTTCTCAGTAAAGGGTTATCCATGTTGAATTTCTATTGTACTTATAGCTTCTTCGAAACAAAAAATCACAAAACAGCCGAGATTGGAAGGGACCTCTACAAGTCATCTTAACCAACTCTCCCGCTCATACAGTGTCATCTAGGGCAGATGGTGTCAAGTATATCTTGGATTCTTGTTAGGATATGATGATCTGATAATGAAAACAGCAGAAATCTAGAAAGGATAATGTTTCTTCTGTCCCTGCTTCATTTTGTCTCTTTTGTCTGCTTATTGTCGAGGAATGAAGGAGCACTTGAGGGCTAAAAGACACTCAAGCAGTAATAGGGGAGTTTTTGTGCTAGAGAGGACAGTTGTGTATACAGGAATCTGAGCAGATGGATTATGGGATGCTGATGGATTTTTCAGAGATGAGGTCAGAGTACCCTGCCATGGAGCCTGAGTTACTTGCTAGCAACAGGTATGGGAGGCCTTGAGCTGGTACTGAGTGAGTCCTATGGCTTTTGGGATTTTTGTTGTGTGCTGCTGTTCTGTAGGGTACAGGGAAAAGCTTTTTCAAAGGATTTTTATTTAACTTCTCTACATGAGTTTTTTCTCAGCCTACATTTTAATGCTTGACAGCTGAGCTTTTACAAGTTTTCAGAGCCATTAATCAGAGCAATGTTTTGGGAAAATTTTGCAATGTATATTTGAGAATTTGTATGGCACTGGTTTAAATTAAAAGCTAAGGCTTACTTTTGAGTCTGCTTTTGGCCTCTTTCCTGAAAACATGAAGCTATGTATTATTGTTCTAAGAATCCATAATTAGTAGCAAATGTTTGCAAAATGCTAAAGGTTGTTGCTAGGGTGCTCCTTCAGACTGGGATGTGTGAGGGATGGTTAAACTCACTTAATTTAGATCTATATATATTGGGATATGGGCTCCATTTTTTCTCTTGCCCAGGCACCAAGGACTACCATGAGCCCCTAGGCCTGACCTGAGCCACATCATACATGTGGAACTTTTCAGCTGGGTTCTCTGAACCCTTTCTATGGAACAGACAGAGAACGAGCCTGGCCTCAGCAATGCTATGAGTGTGCCACTGTCCCCATCTCCTAATGGGGTACCCTGAGACCTGAACATGAGATAGAAATGGGCTTTGTTCCTACGGGCTTTGCAAATGTTGGGTCCAGGGAGCCAAACTGGCCTGAAGCAGTGCCTGCACATTGTCAAGCTTGGTTTAACAGTATTTTTGGGATGTGGTGCCATCACAGCTGTGCTGCCCCATGGACACCTGATTAGCCGTCATCACATTGGTCAAACTTTGGCCAAGCAGAGGCAGTGGTGTCAGAGGACCCATGACAGAGCTTTGGAGCTAGCAGGGATTGGAATGAGGAGGGCTGGAGGAAGGTGGGAACAGGACCTGAGGAGAATGTTAACAGGGATGGTCATGTAAATAGGGGTAGGGTTGTTTGTCTTCCTTCTGTATCATTGATGCTTGGAAGGAAGAGTTTGTGAACTGTTTGAAGTTACGCTGATTTTACTGTTGAAATTAAGATCAGATCCATAAAAGTCATTTTATACTGTAATTCACTGCAGGATGTGTATTCTTTCTTTTACCTAAACTCATTAATAAGATTATCAAACTTTGCCCAATATTTCCCCTAATGACTATTACCCGTCTTCTATCAAGACAGTTCCATTGACAATGAGGGCAGGAGAAACAAACAGCCACATTTTGTAGGAAATGAGGCTCAGCCCCAGTGCTCTGGTTTGCACTGGCAATTCCTAACGAGTCAGATGCAGAATATTTTAAATATTGATCCTGAAATGAGCCCCAAATGGAAGAAATGTGAGTATATATTTTAGCTATCCACTCAGCAGAATGCAAGCATCAGCTATTATCTCCTCTGAAGACCTGGTAATTAACTCCAGCAGACAATCTGTCCAATCATGTGCCCTATTTGTGGAGCCTGGAGGAGCATGTTTCTGTCACCCTGGTCTTTTCTGACGATTTGTCAACTGCATGATGGATAGGTGGACGTGTTTGGCCATTGCTCTGGAAATATTGGAGTATCTTCTAGTGGCATAAGATAATGCCATTTCACACCATCCTTTCCTTTTCCCAGATGCAGAGACGGGAGTTTATTTTGCTTTGCCTAGCTGGACAACTTGAAGGGAGTGAATGGCCTCCTTCAGCTCTGTCTGTCACTTTGTTTCCTATAAATAAACTGCAAGTGCTCATATATCAAATCTGTGTTTGTTTGGGTAACAGAAGGAGCAAAGGCCTTAAGTGATACGCCACTAATGCTAAGCCAGTTCTAACTTCAAATAAATCTAACTGCAAAGAGAACTGGATTAAAAAATCTGCTAACTATGGAAAAGTGATGTGTAACTCAGATTATAGTATCTTCCTTCAGCCCATGATGAAATTCTGGGATTTCACTGAAGATTTTGTACTTCTGAAAAATTTATAACAGATTTCCATCACAGATGACATTTGATTGCATCAGTGTAGGTAATTAACAGATTGAATAAAATCACCTTCAGTTTGCAGAGTAATCCGTGCCAACACATCATTGCACTTTGTTCCTCTCCGCTGGCCTGGCCACTTTAATCATCTCTAAGTCTGCTTCAGCCTTTGTGTAAAGCAACGTTAGTCTTCTCTAACTCTGCAAGGTTGTGAGCTTGCAGATGGTGAGCGTTGGGCTGGAAATATCCTGGGGCTGCAGTACACCTTGCTTGCATGAAGTATTGCCTGCTGTGTCATATATTGCTGCAGGCAATGGGCAAATAGTACTATTGCAGCTATACTTCAATCTGATTTTTTTTTTTCCCCTTGAATTTCTTTCCAAATTTATTTTTAAACTCAATCTGAAGCTGGCATCATTGCATTCCTGGAATTTGGACAAACTTATTGCGTTCTCGTTGTAATCTACCTCTGTTCACTGGTTGGTTCTACATCATTATGAGAAGGAACAAGGGCCAAGTTATTGGGTCTTTTTACTACCTTGCTTCTAATTCTCTCATCTGCCGACAAAATCTGTAGCATTTTGTCTTAAGGCTTATGACCAAAGCTTCACAGCTTGTCTACATTTGGAAATAGATCTGTCTTTACTCTAGGATCATGAGTCAAGGCAGTACTATTATGCCCATCTTGAGAGTAGAACACAGAGAAATAGAGAAGCAGGAATTTCATAGAGTATGTATGATATGACAGGATATGACCTGTTTGCAAATACAGAATACAAACTTATCACTCATTGCTTTGTTGTCATTTTGTTTGTTTATTCTGCTTGTTTTTCCTGAAAAAACACTCAGATCTATAATTTGTTTATGTGTTTTTCTATTGTTTTTTTTTCCTCATATGTTCCCTACTTTCCTTTTAACTCCACCACCTTTGACTTCAATGAAAGATCAAGGATAATCTCTTGGATTTGTAAGCCATCACTACACAAATATTAACTATGAAAATGTTGATTTTCAAGCGAATTCACTTGAATGACACATCACTGCTAATCAAAGACTTCAGCATTACTTAGAATCAGCCATTGTGAAGTGCTTATCTTTAAGACCCAAACTCTAGGAAGAGAACCCACTTTTCTTTATTTCTAGGATAGGAAATATCTTTTTTTTTGTTACATCTCTGAACTTTCAATGTAATATTAGATAGCAGTACAATTATGTGAACTCTGAGCCAGTAGCTAGAGGCAAAACAAGAACAACAGGCCAATGTATAAAGGGTTTGGAATTTCATTTAAGCTGTATCTTTAAGCTGTGTTTTCATTAAGTTTTGATTCAGTGTTCTATGAAGTAGTTTTTAGGTATGTGAATGTCTGATGTAGCTGTTATGCTTAAAAGATACAGCCAGAGGAAAGTGTGGTATTCTTTAAAAGTTGGTCTTTTCTGGATTTAGTTCTCCTTTTTCTGGAGAAGGAAACTGTCTTTTAGATGAATGTAGGTGAGTGTAGGTGGGATTGTAGGGTATTTTTTGTTTGTTTGTTTGCTTGTTTGAAAAATATTGTCTTCTGTATGTGACCTTGGCTCATCATCTTTGTGTATCTTGGAATTTTGAAAGCATGTTTTAATAGTGACAGTAGAAGCCAGGGAGGCATAAGAGGGGATGTAAGAACCCACTGCCTGCGGGACAATACTACTGTCCAAAAATGATGAAGATGTATTTGCTTCTTTAAAAATAATATTCTCTGAATGTGTACATGATGAAAGGAGGCTACATAGCTTGTGCCACGCCTTACTGGGTGGTACTGGGCCCTTGCAGTTAAGGCTACAGCATATTATTTCAGCTTCTCTTTTTATCTATTTCATCTGTACTACAAGATGAAGTCTGCTGAACGAGAAATATATGCAGCATCCTTTGAGAATGCAGGACAGATGCAACAGATGAGTGCTGTTTCTTGCATTTACTGCATGTACAGCCTGGACAGCAGTCAGCCTGTTGACTATTTGTCCTGCACTAAAAAGTGTTTTCCTGATGGTTTTTTTTTTTTTTTTTTTTTTTTTGAAATATGTAGTTAAATTAATATCTTAAGTTACCTTAGCAATTTGCTGTTGAGTTTCTAGACTTACTGGAGTTCTAGACACAACTGTCTGTAAAAGCAGCACTATAATTCAAGTAGAATTGTAGAATCACAGAATCACCAAGGTTGGAAAAGTCCTCCAAGATCATCAAGTCCAACTGTCCACATATCATCAGTATTTCCCACTAAACCATGTCTCTCAGTACAATATCTAGATGTTTCCTGTACACCTCCAGGACTAGTGACTCCATCACATCCCTGATTGATTTTGTCTATCATTTTTTTTATTGTTGTTATTAAATAGGCTAGAGTACAAAAAAACTCAAAACTAATTATATAGCTTCTACTACATGTGTATCGTTGGAGATCCTGTTGCAAAGGCCTCCTGGGAAGTAGCTGAGGGTCTTTGTCCCCATTTCCAGACATATTTGATGTTCAAGATGAGTAGACTGTCCACTCTTCTAATGTTGTGTTTGCAACTTCTGCTTGGCAGCCTCTGGCACTTTATTGATTATCAGAATGAAGAAACATCTATAATGATAATTCCTGCAAGCAGCATTTCTTTAGTGGCCTGTTATCAACATCTTTCAGAGAACTGTGAAGGGACTTCCATACCTTAATGGCTACTGCATGTTGTCTGTCTTAACTCTAGACAGCAGATAGGTCTTAGGGTGCCTCTTTTTTAAGATGAGGAGCAAGAATTTCTTCCCAAAAAGCAAACTGGGATGGCATTATGAGCCTCTTGCTGAGGACTGCAAGTTAGTGTATGGTCTCTGCATACTACCTGATGACAGAAGTCCTACCTGCTACAAACATAACATCAATGGGCAAATTTTTCCATAAAAAAAGGGCATGATACTGGTCAATGGGTTATTAAGATTTCTTTACAACCTCTAGGTATCTTTAGTAGCGAATCTGACAGGAAACTCCTTGGATGTGCAGAATATAAAGAGTTTGTGTGTATAGTAGGCAAGCAGCCTGCCTTAGGTTAAAAAAAATAAAATTGTTTTGACTGATACTCACCATAGTACACAATGTATGTGGCAGAGTATGGCTAAGGACCAACTATAGCCTGAATTTGGGTAGCATGCTTGGAAGTCAGGTGAAAACATCTGGCTGAGATGCAGAGACATGCTTTAATATTTTTTGGAAACTTTCCTGAACAGATGTTAAGCTCTAAGAAGAAAGATGAAAACTTGAGAGTGACAGGGTACAATTCAAGGACAGAGACTTCTAGCTGCTGTTGCCCAGCTGTGACTTGGCCAGTATTGAAATGTTTCTACAATGTGGATATAAACTGAATCTGATTCATATGGTAGTAGATTGTCCATCCCTTTCTGCAGATATTTGGTTGCTCTTGTTACTACGGAAATTGAGTACAGTTATCTTTCATCAAGCTAAACAGGAGAACCTGCTAGTTCATCAGCAAAGAACTGACAAAGTGATTTCCTTCACTTTGTTGACAGCAATGATGCAAATTAAATACTGTAACTGGAAGTTTTCTCTTAAAATTCTACTTCACGTAGTGGCATCAGTTTATATTTTAGCATGGCTTTTAACTTTTGCATTTTGTTATCTGCCCATGCACTTGCTATCCTTTGGGAGGAAATAAACATTACCTCTGTGTGGTGAGATGCTATTTAAATTCTATAGGCCAACTGCAACTAATCTCCTTATTTGAGAGAATCTAGATGGTGGTCTAAGGCTCTGTGCTGGACTCTCACAGCAGGTTGCTTTTTCTATGCTGTAAAAATGGTGGGCTATTCCTGTAACATTTTTAGTTTGACACAGGGATGTCTTTATAGAGGGAAAGATAATACTTACAGCGGGAAAGATAATACTATAATCTAACTTTCTTTCAGTAAATATAGGCCTAACGGTAGCAAGAAGCTTGACTGTGTGTAATTTTAAGTAGTAACATCTGTATGTGTCCAACTTTAATCAATAGGAAATCTGCTCTTGCTCCATCTCTAACTGTTGCTAACTGACAGATAGCACAATGTTATAGGAGGCCAGCTTTGATATACACTATCTGAAGCTAGAACTAGAATTGACTTACCATTTTTCCACATACACTGCCTCAGGTGCTTGTGGTATCTTGACGTAGTATGAAGTATTCAATGTAGGAATGCATGGAGGATGTTTCCTTGCCTTATCCATTGTGCATTCCTTTCAACATTCTGAGGTTGCTATCCTAATGCCACGTCAAGTAGTGCTCATAAGGACCTGACAAGAAGTGGAGCTGTTGATGTATGTAACCTGTGGTACTTGTAACAGAGCATGGAAAATAAGGGTAAGCTGGTTCCTAACAGATCAAACTCAGAACTTGTTCTATTGAATTTCAATTCTGGCTGTTTCCAATGCCAAATAGTACACTTAAACAGAGATACTGGTGTTACAAATGAAGTTGTAGATATAGATAGCTCTTAAAGGGACTCATATAAACTAAGTAGTAGTGTTAGTCAAATGTTTCTCTTGATTTGCCATTTGAATTTTAAATAGATAAATGGTTGCTGAAGCAAACAAATCTAGATCCGGTATATGGCATCTGTAAGAGGCAGTTCACCTTCACGGACTTTAATTATGACCAAAAACACCTGCTTCTAGCTCAGAAAATAATAATCTCTTTTGAGTTTGAATACTGCTATTGAAAATGTTGCTATACCCCCAGATGATGGATTCAAATATGTCTTCTGGTAACTATTTCCACTTAGACACCAGTGCCTGCAGTTTTGCATGATGCCAGTGAATCTATCAGGTGGTAGAAACCAGTAGCCCCTACACTATTAGGTAAATTATTAGTAGCATTTAAGCAGGCTATTTTCCCAGCCTGCTTCTCAGGCTATTTTCCCCTGAAACTTTGACTTACATGCTATTAAACTAAATAGTGCTTTACTGTTAAGTAGGGTCTATTTAAGTCCCTTCTCTGTGCCCTTACATGAAGGTGCCTCTCACTCTCACCTGAGCTTTAGACTCTTTCTGCTGGGAGAATTGGAAATTCGCGGGCAGGACTAACATGACAGAATATCCTGGAACCTTTTCATCTGTCTGAAGAAGATAGAAGCATCCCCACAAGCTTCCCTCTTTTGAAAAGTAACTGGTATCATTTTAGAGAATGAAAAAATCACTGTAATTAACTTCCTTACTGCTGTCTGTGATAAAATGTCACTTTCCTTGATACAGTGAATTACATACACACATAGCTTACTACCCTAAGGAAGGCTGGCTACTAACATACCTGCTTGCTATTAGATTCAGTAACCATAATGACAAGCACCAAGATACAGTTGAAGTCTGGGTGCACTGTGTCTGCTCTAAGGAAACCTGCCAGGATGTAAATGGGAGGGAATTTTTACCAAGAAGTGTTTCCCAAGAGGAGGATGCGTGTTTTGGAGAGAACTGCTTGAATGTTATGAGGAACTAGTTCAGTACACAAGAAGCTCTTCTACTCTTAAACCTCAGGCTGTAATATGCCATCCTTCTCTGAGACTTGAATGGAAATTCATTAAGCTTTCAACTCTACTGGAGAAATCTGTATGTTGGGAAAAACAAACAAACAAACTTTTTCAGAACCATCTGTGCTGAGCTTCATACATTTCCCAATTTGCATTAACCTCAGCAGAAGCAGGACTGTATATACCTCATAATACACCTAAAATAAGCCTGAGGAAAACATATAAAACTTACCCACTAGTTTCTGCTGTTCTATGACAGCGTATCTGTCTATAGAAACAGTATTGTCACTCCCAGATTCTGTGTCTGCCCTTTCAAGAATGTGCCAGTAGGGGAACTATTAGGTCACAGCTTGAACCAGTGATTGAGCACTTGCTGAAGGGAGCAGGAAGCACAGGCAAATTGTTTGCATCTCTGTTTCCCACATGATCAGAATAGTGGAGTCACCCTGGGCTACGTATGGCCCAGCCATGGGATGGAGAGCATCTCTTGGACTGAGGTTGTATCTTGAGGAGCTGTGCTGTGTAGCCAGACATCTCTTTCACCAGTTGGGTGAATTCAACTCTTCTTTCCGACTATTTTCCTACCTGCAAATACTTTGCCTGGTATTATCAGGGACCTGTCAGAAGCAATTCTGCTTTTTCGTGAGCGGAATGTGCCAAACTGCTCTTGTAGTAATTGTGAAGCAGAGAAATGGTTCTGCAACAGACCAAACTCCTATGGATGTTTTCTAAAAGGCAAGGATGCCTACTGACACTAAGTAAATGCTTCATACAAAGTAATTGCTTTCTCTGGTCTGAAGTTGTGTTAGGGAGGTTCAGGCTGGATACGAGGAAGAAAAAAAATTCTCAGAAAGAGTGGTAAGATGTTAGAACAGGCTGCAAAGGGATGTGGTGAGGCCACTAGGAGGCACTAAAGAAGTGTGCGGATGTGGCACCGAGTGACATGGTCTACAGTGGTCAAGGCATGGATTGATGGATTGGATTGGATTATCTTAGTGGCTTTCCAACACTAATGATTTTATGATTCTAATCCTCAGACCTGTAGGCCCCTTACTGCAAAAGCATTCAAGGGTAAGCCTAGAGGCTAAAATTCATGATGCTAATAGATGCAAGCAATATAGACTCAGTTTATGACCTGTTTGAGTCTATGTGGCCCACAGGAGAAGCATTATTTTTTTTTGTGACCAATCACAAATTCCATCGTTCTCCCAAGGGTGAAGTTACCTTTTCAGATCTTTTTTACTCACCCTCTTCATTTTATCATTTGTTCACAAAAAAAAAAAAAAAAACCACAAAAAACCAACAACCCAACACCTTATGGTTATCTTTTTAGCTAAACAGAAAGCAATGGATTTCACTGCTTGCGCTTGGCTTTGATTGCTGCTCCTTATGTTTCATAAAAGGAGTAAGGCTTGTTGCATACCTAGGAAGTTGAATAATTTTTCCACTCATGGAATTTTCAGTAACAATTAGTCATTTAAACTACAAGCTTTGTGCTGCCTTTGGTCCTGACCAAACTTACTGAAGCTCAGTGATTTCCCTGAGGTAGTACAACTGTCCTTGTGGAGTCTCAGTTGCAATTTTGAAGTAGTTCTACTTTGCATTAGGTGCAACTCCATAGCTTCAGGTGACCTCTGATTTTTTTTTTTCCTGTGAAACTTGGTAGATAATTTCGTTTCCTTTAAATATGAGCATTAACATCTGCCTATGATTACACATGCATCCTGGCAAAGCACTGCAGAGCAATCACCTTCAAAAGCATGTAGGTTGTGTAGAGTTGGTTAAAGGTTAAGCAGGATTACACAAAGGTACCATGCTGCGTATGACTCGTACTCTGTATTCCTGCCTGGCTACAAATAGTTCCTATTACTCAGTCATTATTTGAAAGTGCCTGAATTGTGACAGATCACTGTTAGGTGTAAATCAGGGAAAGCAGTTCACCTAGGAAATTACTCAGCACTGCTTCATCAGTGTCTGCTGTTTGCGAGACATCAGGATAAACTACAGATTAACAAGCATTTCTCTGTACATAGCTATGTATGCTGTGTATGTAGGCAGTACAGCAGGACATCAGCAGAATTTAGATGAATGTAGGGCTCCTGTGAATCAGTTTGAACTGGACAAGTGTTAAGTCATGTGAGGAGTTAATGTTTTTTATTCATTCTTCCAGTCTCCAGGATTTTTGCCTGTGAATCCCTCAACTCATCTTGATGGTACACTGTTATTTCAGTACTTCATCTTTTTTCCTTTTTTTTTTTTTTTTAATTCCCATTTTTCTCCTATTATTCTCAAAATGGCATTTCTATAAAATATACTGAGTCCCATTGTTGTCTCAGTGTTTTACAATACATTTGAGCTCATCTGTCAACAGTGGATTTCACCATGTTAAATTTGTAATTAAAGGGGTTGTTATATTTGGCTTTCATAACAAGAACCACTTGAGCAGTTTCCTTATTTAGTATACATGTAATTGACAGTGTATAGGGGGAATGCTGGCCTTTTTTTTTTTTTTTGAATACAAAGAAAATTGGCCTTTTATGTTTGTCCTCCTCATTTCTGCAGCTGCAGAAAACCCCCTCTAAACTTATAGAGAAAAAGGTTGCTACTATGCTGTGGGAACTAGGAGTGTGCATGAAAAAACTGCGCTGCTGGGCAAGGTACTTTCCTAGGTTGCTTTGCTTTGTTGTGTTCATGATATATCAGGTAACGTACATGCCATAATTAGAAAAATTCAGAGTTAAGATTGATATTTGTTCTTCATCTTATTCAAATATCCGTCTCAGTCATCTGCATTTCAAATCTGTTGGACACCAGTGTAAAATCTTTCTAGCAGCCTAATTTAGACCAGGTTGAGATTTGCTTTCTGCATATGATATGAGAATAATCAGTGTTTCTTCAGTATTCTTGTGCTTATTCACCTTGGTTTGTAAGGTGGAGGATGCTGTTGTTTATTTTGCTATTTGATCTGCTTTATAATCTTGTTTTTCAGATGTATCTGCCTAGACTCAATCTTTGCAGTGGAGTAAAAAATTGAAGCAGGCAGTTACCTTCAAATAAACCTTAGGCTTCAGTAAAAGGTAATAGTCTGAACTGCTAGGTGTCATCTAGACAGGAGGTTGCTGTACTCCGTCTTAACACTTGAGTGAAAATCATTCCAGTTACCTGCTGCTTATTGGTGCTGTCATGGCCTCAGGACTAACCACCTGGGGACTGGATGTATCAAATGGTTTCAACAAGTTTGTTTTGCAGTAGAACAAATCCAAAACTGTAACACAGATGTACAAAATAGAACTGCAGTGAAATGTCCAGTGGAGGAACTTATAAAATTGTTGTGTGATGTGAGAGCTCTTGGCTTTGGAACCTGCCATAGGATACCTGATGAAGTAGACTTCTTCATGTAATGCTTGAGTTTGAGACACTGCTTAAAGTAAATTACACTTTATCACGAAAATACAGAGCAAACATTGAAATGCAGACACTTGTTGATGTGAATGAAGTACAGTGATTGCTAGGAAAATGTGATGCTGAGTCAAATTTAAGCAAGAATATTGAGTCAAGTCAATGCAGAGTAACTGGAGGCTGCAGTTAGCTTGTCTTCTTGCTGGAATACCTTTAGCGGCATGAATGCCATGGTCAGCTTTGACACACTTACTTACCACTCTTTGCAATCCATAGGAAGATACAAACATTGTTAAAGGACTGATATTGAGAGTCCTGTGGTCTAGCCTGAGCCAGACAAGACATACCACAGTATGCCAGATTAACTCCTAAGGGTAGATCTGGCCTTCCAAATGTGAGGGAGAATGTATTTACATTCACTTTGTCTCTTTCTCTTCCCTTATTCCCTCACTCTCTCCAACAGTTCTATTGTCATTGAAATATATAAAAAAAACAAAAAACAAAACACTAGAGTTTCTGATGTGTCAGATTTAAAAAAAAAAAAGAGAGAAATGGTATAGCTGAACTTCTTTAAATTCTTGCCTGCTCCTGGTTTAGATTTGGACTATACACTGAGATGAGAATGAGAGATTTTTCAAGTTCAGAATTGTCAGTGCGAGTCCACTGCTGGCATAAAAGGGAGGAAACATTTGTAAAAAAACTTTGTATGTCCACTGTAGCAAAGATATACATAGTCCCTGTGTTCTTAGCAGATTTTCCAGTATAAAAAACACGAGACAAATCTTGGCATTCTGATATTTTTAAAACTTAAATACTCAGATAAAATTTTTTTTTTTCCCTTCACACACACTCAGATTTGAAGATGTTCTGTCTTTGAAGATACAAAAGAGCTTTGGCAATAATGCAGAAAATGAGTCACAAAGGCTATTTCACTGCTTACTTGAAGTTAACACCCTTCAGTCAGCCCTGACTTAGGTTTTCTAACATTTTTGTTTACAACATATCAGTCACTTGGAACAGCTCTCAGAGCTCTCATCATCATCCCTCTGCTTTGTCACTGACCTGAGCTGGTTTACTTTGCTGCAGCTAAATCAGCTTCACTTGAACTTGAACTTCTGATATGGAAACCAGGGCAGAGTGTGGAATTCTGGATGAATGTTGCCATAAAGAATAGGAAAGGAGTGTACTGTGTTCCATGTAGAAAATATGTCTGCTGGACATCTCCCTGCAGGAGAGCCTTGACATTCCCCTCTCTTGTAAAGTAGGCATAAATGACAGCTTAGCTACTATTTCCTTCTTTAGTTACATGTTAAGATTCTGAACAAATAAGCCTCTCTTAGCTAAGAGTGAGGTTGAACGTAAGAGATAATTTGTAAATGGAGATTACTTTTTTTTGGAGGGGGGGGGGAATGGGTAACTGTTTTTTGTAGTTTTATTGTACAGCTATGGTAACAATTAGTTCTGATAGAAGAGAGATTTGCTTTTAGAAAAAGGGAGGAAAGGTCTTTACTTATAACCCCAACAAACAGAAATACTTTCAGTGCAGAACTGACAACATGCAGTAAAATATTTTGGTTTTGGATATGTAAGATTTCTTTTTCAACTGAAGTTAGAAGCGTGACCTTGAATGCTCCCTTGAATGCTCCTGTTCTAATACTCTTTGATTTTTGTGCTCTGAGATACCTGATGTAATTTCCTGCTATGCATAGAGAATATGATTAAGTAGCATAGAGTTATTTAGGCTGAAAGAAGGCTTTAAATGGCCAGTGATTGCAAAAAGCCGGTCTGAATTTATGCTGTTTTTATTAAGATTTGATGCAATATGAGATGAAGTTCCACTGCTATTCTGGACAATTTTTCTGTTCAACTAAAATACAATCTAACAAATTGAGGTTTGTTTTTTTTTTTCTTCATGCAAAAGAGTGCTTTAAAAGGCAAAGCTCTGAAGTGTGGGGGCTGAGAACCTTGAATGTCATCGAAGAGGTGACTACCAGCTTCCAAACTGTGAATTTGCAGTGCTCTCTGCACAAAAACTTTGTCATTTATATTTTCCTATATAATCATCCTTCTGTTTTTGAGAGAAAATGTAAGACATGCCTGTGTACATTAAGCCCTATATAATTAAATTCTGATGTAACTCTCTTAATACCTTCTTGATTTGCTATCCCAGGTTAATGGAGAGCTTTAAATTAGTCTACTATAGCTATCTGCATACTGACAGGGCTTCTATTATACTCTTCAAAAAAGCAGTAATATAATAATCCAGCTATGGTCACTCCAGGCTTGTAAGCAGCAGAAGGACATCTGGGATTTCAGAGTTGTCTTCTGTGGGTAGGTCCTATGCACCTTTGTCAGGTGCAAAGCACCCAGTTTAGGGATGATGCCAGCCATAGGTGCTTCTAGGTGAAATGGCTACTCTTGAGCCATACCAGTGACATACTTGCTCTGACCTCTGCATCTTGGCAGCCAGAGCAAGTTTACTTTCTGAAGAAGACATAACTGGCACCAAAGCCATATCTCTTTTGCTTCCCCTGGCAGATTACTACTCTTTCCATAATCTACCTTGTCTATATCTGCAGCAGATCTTGTTGCTTGTGTAAAGAGAAAAAAGAAAAAACAACAAATCTGGTTTTAAGGTTTACTTGATCAGAAGCCAAATCTCAATAACCAGAGCAAGCAGATTTAATTTACCTGCAGTATTTTCAATTTATCTCTTATGAAAAAATGATGACCTGAATTATTGCAACCTATCAGGTAATATCTAGATCCTCTGTATGGTGTTTTCTTGTGCTCTTCTATTGAATTTAAGTAGCTATGTTGTCCATGAACATGGATTTTTATTTTAATTTTTTAAAAAGGAAGCTGTTGGTAAATGTTACTCATAGTTTTTTTTTATTCACTTATTTTTGCAAACTCCTTTGGATTAACTTGCATCAGTATCTGTACTAATGCATGGTTATGCTCTAGGGGATAAAATGGGGGGAAGAAAAGTTAAGTCATGTTTTTAACATTAAAAGTAAACATGTTGCCATCTGTTTTCCATCAATTCCCTTTAGGCTCTTCAAATGAATTGATAGAGTCTATTAGGATCTGTGTGCTTGAGATCACTTCTTCCAAGGGGTTTGAAATTAATCGTTAATCTATTTTCTTGTAGAGGTACTTTATCTTAACTTCTTTGGTGTGTGCTTATAGGGCAGCCTGGCCATCACTTTGTCTCGCAAGGTGTGGGAATTGGCTCCCTTCCTGCCCTTTGCTGCACAGCCAGTGTTGTGCTGCTGCCGGTGAATCCATCAGCTTCCTCCCAGCATGGAGCATGTGCTGGAGCCAAATCTGTGTGTGTGGGCAGCAGGTCACCCTCAGCAGGGATGGATTCACAAAGGTAAATACATCAACACAAAGATTTTTATAAATGAAACAAATCTGCAGAAGAGTGACAGTGTGTGGTGCAGCAGGAATAGATAATGGGAACAATTCACCATCTCCATGGTACTGCTGTCATATGGTGTGCTCAACCACGTCCCAGTTGACCATACTCCAGGCAGGGCAAGGGGCTCGTGTTTCCTCAGGTGACCTTGTCCCTGCTCCTGCTCTGCAGCAGGAAGATGTTTGATGTGGCTTGTCCAACCTGCCACAGCCTTAGGAGCATCTGCTGAGGAGCTGGCTGAGGCAGGAGGTGAACTGGCATTTCCCAGAAGGGGCCCAGCCTTCTCTATGAAACAGTGAGAAGTGGAGCAGTTTCTTGTGAAAGATTGAAAGAGGCTTCTCTTGTTGCTGTTACGCACTTTTCCCACTACCCAGTGTTTGGGTCCAGGCTTTTATTAGCCAGGAAATGCTACTTGGATCTCTCTCCTTCTCTTCTGTGAAGCATGTGGGAGTTTTGATGAATTACTGCCTACTCATCAGCTCCTTACACACCATTTTTCTCGATAGGTTGCTAGCTGGTAAAACATTTGTAAAACTGCTGTGATAATTAGGAAACAAGTCTCAGAAAACCCTTAGTCTAGGTGGCATCTCCACCAAATGAGAGTAAACAGTCTTATTTCACTCAGTGCCTGCTTGAAACAACTAAAATGTGATGGAACATCTAATGAGCTGGGATTACATAATGAGTAGGGTGATGGTAGATGCCCTTACGAGGATGTTCAAAGAACAGTTAAGAAGTCCTTGAGAATAATCAGGATAAAATATTTTTCCCCAAGAAGTGATAATACAAAGCTAAACCAAAGACAGTAGGGAGTAATTAACTTTTCTCCATTGGCAGAGAAATGTCTCAATTTTTGTACTTTAAGATAAACAAGGAAGGGGTATAATTTCATACTTCTGACTTCATTATTTTTGTGATTGAACACAGAATGAATTTCTGTGGAATTCCTCAGATCTGAATTTCTCTGGAACTGATTTTTTTTAAATTTTTTTCCTTAGTTCTGTTGCATTCCTATTTTCCATACCTCTCCAATTTAGAGAGTAGGATGTGGTGAGGGACCATGTTAAAAGGCTTTGTGGAAGTCCAGGAGGATGACATCCCTCACCCTTCCTGCATCCACTGATGCCAATCATGTGTAGCTCAGTTTTACTTGCCCTGGAATTATAATATTTTGTGAAGTTTTCTGTGGGGAAAACACACATGGAAGGAAATGTGAGGAGCTGGAAGCCAATGAAACCTGGTGGGGTGATTCCCATGACTGGAATGTGGCTATTGATGGCTATGGATGCTTCAGAAGTGACAGGTGAGGAGGGAGAGGAGTAGACCTGGCCTTCTACATCAAGGAAGGAACAGAATGTGAAAAGCTGCCCCTGAAGAATGGCCAATAGTAAGTTGAAAGTCTATGAGTGAGACTGAGGCAATATAGGGAGACTTGGTGTGGTTGGTGTCTACAGACCTTCTGATCAAGTGAAGCCTATTGATGAGGCTGTCTTCCAGCAACAGGAGGTGTTGTGGTCAGAGGTTGTCATTCTGCTGGGAACTTCAGCCACCTTGACATCTGGAACAGTAGTATGACAAGCTGTAGGTGATCCAGGAGCCATCTGGAACGTATTGAGGACAACTTTCTGCCCCAGGTAATAGGCAGCTCCATCAGGGGGTATGCAATGCTGAATCACCAGTGTGAGTGAACTGGCTGTCTGAGCTGTAGCCACCATGTAGTGGTGGAGTTCACACTCTTCAGGAATTTTGGACAGACAAAGATTAAAATAAGGAAGCTTAATATTAGGAAAGCCGGTTTCCAGCTCTTCAGGAAGTTAGTCAGTAAAACTCCCTGGAATAATCTGTCCTCAAGGATTAGGGAGCAGAGCTGAAAGGAGATTTCTTTTGGGCACAAACAACAATAACAACAAAAAAACCCTCTCTTTTCTCTATGTGTTGGTATGTCACATACCTCTTTATTCCTCTCAGCAATCCTATTTTACATATGCAGAAAATACCACTAAAACTGTATAGAGAAAATCTTTAAGCCTACACTCTGCAGACTGTCTGTGGATGTAATATTCAGACACAGCTTTATCATATCACATCCTTGTGTGATGCTCATTGTGACATTTAATAAAGTGTAGGCCTTTAGGTACTAAATAGGCATTTATCAAACTTGTTTATCCAGGGTAACCTGGGTCTATAGAATACATTTGTTCCAAAAGGCTATATATCTTTTTAATAGGAAAAACCTAAGAAATAATTACTAGATCTTAGTCTATAAGTGATGTGTCCCAGAGCCCTGCGGGATTTGGCTGACGTAGTTGCCAAGCCACTCTCAATGACGTTTGAAAAGTTTTAGTGGTCAGGTGAAATCCCTGGTGACTGGAAATGGCAACATCACACCTATTTTTAAGAAGGATGGAAAGGACAACCTGTTATTGTCAATTTTGTGCTGCGTAAGATCATGGAACAGATCCTCCTAGAAGCTATGCTAAGGCATACAGAAAAGATAGAGGTGGTATAACCAGCATATCTTCACCAGTGTAAGTCCTGCCTGACCTTGTTGCTTTTCTATGATGTGATAACTGTGTCAGTGGACAAGGAAAGAGCCATGGATGCCACTTGGACTTCATTAAGGACTTTGACATGGTCCTACATAGCATCTTAATCTTCAAATTGGAAAAACATGGATTTGATGAGTGGAATGTGCAAAAGATGAGGAACTGTTTGTGCAGTTGTATCCAGAGAGTGGTCAATGGATCAATATCTAAATGGACATCAGTGACAAATGGTGTCTCTCAGGGATCAGTAATGGGACCAATGTTCTTTAATGTCTTCATCAATGACATTGATGGCAGGATTGAGTGTACTCCATACAGGTTTGTGGATGACACCAATCTGTGTGGTGTGATTGATACACCTGAGGGATGCAGTGACATTCAGAGAGACATAGACACTGCAAAAGCAGTGGGTCCAAGTGCGATTCAACAAAATCAACTGCAAAGGTTAGCACCTCTTTTGTGACAACCCCCACTATCAAAAGAAGCTACAGGATGGAAGGATAGAACACAACCCTTCTGTAAAGGATGTGGGGGCACAGATGGATGGCAAGTTAGACTGTATCCTGGGCTGCATCAAAAGAAGGGTGGCCAGCCGGTCAGGGAGGTGATCCTGCCCCTCTGCATTGGTGAGACCTCATTTGAAAAACTGTGTCCAGATGTGAAGTCCTCAGTACAGAAAAAATGTGGACCTCTTGGAGTATGTCCAAACAGTGCCACAAAAGTGATCTAAGAGATGGAACATCTCCCCTAAGAAAACCAGATGAGAGAGCTGGGGCTGTTCAGCTTGGAGAATAGAAGGCTTCATAGTGGCCTCTCTGTATCTTAAGGGGGGCTATAAGAAAAAAGGGGACAGACTCTTTAGCAAGGTCAGTTGTGATGGGACAAAGGGAAATGGTTTCAAACTAAAAGAGAAGATGCTTAGATTTAATACAAGGAACAAGTTCTTTACAATCAGGATGGTTAGGTATTGGAGCAGGTTGCCTAGAGAAGTGGTGGATACCCTGTTACTGCAGATATTCAAGGTCAGGCTGGACGGGATTCTGATCAATCTGATTGAGTTGTGGGTGTTCTTGTTCACTCCTGGGGGATTGGACCAGATAACTTTTAATGGTCCCTTCCAAATCAAATTATTCTATGATTTAACATTTAGGAGACAGATTCTTTTAACATATAAAGAACTTTGAAAGTAAACATCTTTGTAGTGACTTCCTAGTTGCTTGGCTCTAGTCATCTAATCTGTTCAATGTCAGTGGAAATCCAATTAAAGACACTTTGTGTAAACCATGTCTTTTTAATCTCCATGTTTCGTTTAAAAGTTCACTTTTTCACTGTTACAAAAAATAGTACTGAAAAGTGTTTATCGTGTTGTTTTACTGAATTCTGTGGGTCTTGGACAAATCTTGCAGAATTATTTTTAAAAGGTGGTATTAGAATTGAGATTTGGAATAAAATTTTTTCTTTGTCAAAGTGATATAAGCACTCTTGAAGCTACTAGGTATTCTCTTTGTGTAATTACAGTTCTGCTTGGGACTATGAACTGGCAGAATATGCTGGTAGTGGTGTCCTTCAGTAAAACATCTTTCCTTCCTAATTTGTGGATGGAATTTTCTGTTGAAGATGATATTCCTTCAGTAAAATACTTTTTTTTTGACAGAATTTTGTGAAAAATACAAATGTAACTGCACCTTCACAGCTATATAATGATGGGGTTTTTTATACTTTGTTTAAGGACTCCTTGCAATTCAAAATCCATAATGGTTCACTGGAGATATTCAAGCTTTCATTTATATAGATGCTTTAATACAAAAGTATCCCAGAGTACTTCTCAAACTGATGGCCAAATTCAAAGCCTGTTGATGTCAATGCCCCTGACTTCAATGAGCTTTGGATAAGCTCATTAAATTTTAACAATAATGAAAAAAGATTATTAAGTGTATATCATGAGCTCAGTCAAAATGTAACTTTAATGCTTATTTCTTTAAAATGCTCTGACTGTAGCTAGCTAGATATCTCTGCTTTTGCAACGATTACCTGACTTGTGTTGAACTTATATTGGTTTTAATATTATTCCAAGATGTATGAATTATACAGGAATCTTGGAATCAGCAATCTATGCTTTGGAAAAAGTATGGAAAAAGACAATAAATATAAAGATCGGAAATATAACTAAAAATTTGGATATGTATGTAGTAAAGTATATCAGTGACCAGATAAAGAAACCAAACTGGGAAGGAACCTCAGGCATCATCTAGTCTGAAGTATCATTTACCTGCTTACAGTGCAGACTTTCATTACCTGAAAGAATGTTTGAAAGAAATATTTGGCCTATAATGTTACAGAATGAACCATAAATAAAATGTATAGCAGTTCTTGCTTTGGGGTGGAGATTGCGAGCAAACAGCATAGAGGAAATAAATAAACTGAATCTTCAGCTGAGAATGAAGTTCTTTTCGTGTCATTGCTGCCCCATTCCTCCTCTCCTATGAGTTTTTGGTCATGAAGTAGCACTGTAACCCGGACAGTGCACAAGGCAGTAGTGAAGGAGCACCATGCTACATGTTCCTGCCTGCACATAGCTGTGATTGCTAGGCTATGGCATTCTTATGTGGTGCCGAAAGGATACATCAAATTCAAACAAGAATGGAATGCATGATTGTCTGCAATTCCAAGAATGGTACCAGGTATCCAAGTGCCTAGATATCGTGATGTTATTTGCAAAATAATAACAAAACTCATTGTGGTCTAGATATAGCTGGTGCTTCTTGTGCCAGTTCAGGCGTATATTGGAAACATATTTGGCTTTGAACAGAGTTTACAGTAGTAAGATTTTGACATTGAAATCCTAATTCAGGCCAAATTATAGTCCATGATGCTATTTGGGTTAAAGCTTTCCCAGTTTCTGGTTGGTTTTGTTCTGGCTTACCCTGAACTTGAATTACTTTGATCCTGTGCTTGTGCTAATGGACACATTTCATGTTGGTTTGTTGTTGTTGTTGCTGGTTTTGTTATTGTAGTTTTCTTTCTTTTAATGGTTGAAAGAAAGCTGTTGCTAAGCTGCAGAAGAGGATTTCTGAATATTGCATGGAAAAAATGAAACACAATCTATATGCAATATTGCCTTAGGTATAAACTTTTATCTAAATATTTGTAAGCATTCACATGTGGCTGCCATACTTAGCACTTTTACTTATTCCAGAAGGGCAGCATATCTGGCATACATCTTTGTAGTCATCAGTGAAGACGAGATAAGTCACTCTGGGATCTTTGGAAAATTTTAGAGCCAGAATTTCTGACTTCTAGTCCCTTATCCTAATTACTGAGTCAAATTCTTTGAGAAGAAAGATGAACAAGAATATCACATTACTTCATGTGAAGCAAATGGCAAGATACTATCCAATATCAACTAGTAACAAACTGAAAAAAAAAAAAAAAGCAGATTTATTTCTTGAGGCTGTATCAACATCAAAAATCAATAACTGTATAATAGCCCAGCTTATAATGTGCACTTTGGAGCCAGTTTTCTCTAATATATAAGGACTGGGCCAAATACTGAAGTCCAAACCAAGCTGAAATTTGAACAATAGGGATGTTAATTTCCACTGACTTCCTAGGGCTGGTTATGCAGTGAATACTTGGTATAGTGGAGAGCTTATGACAGTGTGGATTGATGAAGAGTGAATGTTTTCTGAACCAGATGCTTTTAGATGCTAAGATGAACTATGCATAGGAAGTCCACAGAGGAGTTGCACTATCCTTTCTGTTTTTAACTACATGCAGATTCTGCAGTCCTGTGGAATCACACATGCATTAAAATGACGTACTCAGTTGCTCTGCTGTGTGGATGTGGTTGTGCTCATTCAGTTCTCTGATCAGACCCAGATATTGGCTCATTAGGCTTCTCATTCCAAAATACCTCAGTGAATGCTTTTGATGGTGATTTCTTAGTACTCAAAACTAGGGAATTATGACAATATTTTTCAAAACTGCTGTCTTTCTCCCCTCCCTAGCTCTCCAAATAATTCAAAATTTTGTGGCACTAGTGAGAAATACCCAAGAGCAGAGATGCCAGGGGAATGAGGCTTTTAAAGGGCAAACACTTTGCTGTCCTGGAAGGAAAAAAAAAAAAAAAATAGCATGCAGCTAAAGCAATGCAGAGGAATACTATTCACGGCTCCCACGTCTTATTTTTTTTCTCTGACTTGGAGAAAAATTCCATATTTTTAATTTCTCTGCAGAAAAAAAACCTCTTTTTTTTTTTTTTTGGTCTTATTTCAATAAGCAAAAACATTTTCCTAGGTTGACATGTAAATCTCCTGTAGCTTCCTTTTCCAGTCGAATTTTCATTCCCCTGATGCTAGGTTGCAGCAGGGTATCAGTTTGCAGAGTCACTGCAATAGCTAATTCTCCCTTCCCTTCCCTTCCCTTCCCTTCCCTTCCCTTCCCTTCCCTTCCCTTCCCTTCCCTTCCCTTCCCTTCCCTTCCCTTCCCTTCCCTTCCCTTCCCTTCCCTTCCCTTCCCGT
>NW_024962335.1:24504781-24530681 GCF_019238085.1 Lagopus leucura
CCCTTTCCTGTGATCTCTTGGATTTGGATAGCTTTCCTTGAAAAAAAATGAAGAAAAATTAGTTCTACAGGAGGGCTAGAGAAATGATTTCTCTTTTGTATGCTTGGTAGTAAACACGAGAAAAATAATTGAATTTCTGTTTTGCTTGAGTGATTCTCTCAGAGTTCTGGTGCTGCTATTTTGTATTAATTATTCAGGGAAACAAGAAACTACAACACAGCCCTCCTGTGTACCAAGCAAGCACAGGATAAAGGTCATGTTTGTTCTCTCCTTTAGGTCAACATATACTGACAAAAAACAAATGCTGAGGTGAAAAGCCTTAACGGAAGGTAGTGAATTTTCCTTCTCTTTTTGGGGTGAGAGGAAGAATATTAACTTTTCACTGGTCCCAAATCTAGTTGGAGCACAGCTCACTCTTTCTGTGTGCTCTGAAAAGACCAGGGGGTACCAGGCATATGGGTAGAAGAAAACCTGTTCTACAGATGCCAATGTGGCTTTGACATGTGTGGATACAAACTAAGCAGCCAAAACCTTTTTGGGAGGGCAAAGAGGTCTCAGATTAGAGAACTGAATTTCCACAGCATTAGGCAACAGTTGAGGAAATGGTCTGTGTAAAATAATAGTAATTAATAGCAACATCAGAAAGAGGAGCCAAGAGAACAGTAGCACCTTTTAAAGACTGTACTACACTGAAAAATGAAGTTTTTCTTTGGAGTACTTAAATACATTTATAGTCAAAACACGCAAATAAGTGTTTGGTTTGAGGTTTTCACAGTGGCTATCCATCTTTCCCTCTTCTCTCTGCTGCTGTGATGGATTTGCTCACAACGCTGTGTCACAAGGTGGCAGTGCACAGCAGCTTTGCGTGGGGCGATTGCAAATCCAACCCCCAGTCACCCCGTAGTGTGTGACTTCGGAGTGCCCTTTCAGGTGTTAGGTTTCCTTCAGAATTAGTCTGAATTGAAGGGCTTTAGAAATTGTTGCAGTTGCAGCCTGAAGTTGTGTTTTCTTGAAAGGATTTTTATGCAAGACTAATTAAAAAAAAAAAAAAAAAAAAAAAAAAAAAAAAAAAAAAAAAAAAGTGCAATAGGCAATATTTTACAGATATATTGAAGGTTGAAAAACAAACCCCAAAATTCAGCAGTAATGGTAGTAGAAAATAGGGTCAGTAACACTCCAGAATATGCAAATAAGTCCCTAGATCAATTTACTCCATCAGATTTAGCAACTGAACTTCATTTCTCTGGAGCTGCATCGTGGACTGGCATTAAAATGAGGAGATTTAATGTCAGTGGATTCAGGCAGCTGAAGACTAAGAGGTACAAGTTTAAGGAAGAGGTAAGTTTAAGGAAGTCTTCTATCTGAAATGCCCCAAAGGGATGGAGATCTCTAGATGATGAAGCAGAAGAATTTCTGGAGCAAAGAATGAAACAGAAATAGCAGTTATTACTTGGATTTCTGCGTGGAAGGTAACAGAATTCTGGTTGGAAAATCCCTGCCCTTGCTGAGAGGCAGGAGTTACAGGAGGAGCTTTGCTCTTTGCTGCAGACCTTGCTCTGTCATAAGCATTCAGAACAGCAAAATGAAAAAAATAATTCAATCTCACTAAAATTAAGATTGATGGATTTGGTTAGGGTCTATTATGTGAACCCCTTATTGATAGGCAATCTCACCAACTAATTTCCCTGAGCTCAAAGGTGACATTCTCTACCAGCATGTTTGCATTCAAACTTCTGGCTCCTTTCTCTGCTTGCCACAGCCAGCAACACAAACAACAGGGAATAGCAGAGGAGGAAAGAGCATATGCAGCATACTGCAGGAGCAGGCTCCCAAAACTGCTTCCTCTGCATTGAAACCAATGCCAACAGATTCCACCAGTTACCCAAGCTTCCTGCTCTGTTTCCGCTCTGCCTTAGCTGTGTCACAGGAGATGCATGGCAGAGTTTGATTGTAGCCTGGGCCAGTATTGTTGTAAATGGTACTGTCAATTTGCTAATTTGTGACATTTATGATGCTGAAGAGCTACACTCTTGGGCACATACTGACATTTAATTAGCAAAAATAATGTGTTGGCAAGATCTAAATGTATCAATTTATTAGGGTAGTATATGGATAATTTGTCACATAATGTATGTTCCACATTAGATTAAATATGCTCCAAAAATGGGGGAGCTGCCATATGGCCAGCAACTGTAGCATAACCGAATAACAACATAGTTAATGTTTTCAGGCAAGAATGTGTTAGAGTGCCCTTAAATGGATAACACTCAGATCACTGCTATCTTTGTATGGATTTCCCTTCACACATTCTTCTACTTAATGTTATTTTGGACATTAGATCCAAAGTCCAAAGGCTTTAGAATGGCTCAGCTCTGCTAAAATAAACCTATTTAGGAGTGTTACATAAAGCTTGGCAAATCACTGTATCTATTTGCTATACACCCAGTTGAGCTCATCAGTTCAACATGTGTCCAAGCTCTTTTCACTAAATAAGGGCAAAATTCTCCACTCTGTTCAGCACTGTGTTTAGTGCATGTCCTGACATCAGTGGAAGCCCTCTGTATGTTGCAGCCATAGACTGTGCAACTGATATTTCTCTGACTGAACTAGAGACTTTTTCAGTGGGAAAGATGTGTCATCTATTAGAAACAGCACAGATGTTGGATTGTGTTGCACAGTGTAGCCAGGCAATAAGGTACTTAAGCTGGCATTAGTAGAAGGGACGGGAAAGCAGAAAGCTGTAGCAAAGCAAAAGCAGGATGGTTTAGGCTAAATGCCTGCTGAACAGCCTTTTTGTGGTTCTGGTGGTCTATGTAAGCAAAGAAAACTGGCTTGAGTGCTACTCTCTAGGGGTCAGATCATTTAGAAAATGTGATGTTGGTGAGAGGTGAGGGCTTCAGTGTGTTGAGCTCTAGTACCACATAAAATTGAGCTGACAATAACAGATTTTAAATAGCTACAGAATCTACTAATCTCTACCAAAAACCCTATCCGTGGATGCTTAAACTAGTGTTGTAGAGCAAAAAAATATTTTCTTTCATGTAAGCACCCAGGGGTCTTCTTGCTTGTCCATTGCTGAATATGCAGAACTGGTTTGGAAATCTGCAGAGGACATACTTTTCAGTATATTTTAGATATTTCCCTTTTCTAGCCAGGTTGGAAAGGCAAGAACATCCTACCCTTATTCCTGGTCCACAGCCAAGAAATAAAAGATGCATGTGAAAATGGCAGGTATGCATGGAGTTAATGAAAGGGATAAGAAAAACAACTGATCAATTGTGAATTTATCTTCTTAGGTTCACCCATTCCTAAGACCTTGCTTAAATCTTAAAGTTTATAATCTTTTTGGTAGCAGATGGCTTCTTCTTCTAGTTGCAATGTCAGCTGCACCAGTAAACATAACACAGAATACAAATAGACACTAGGGCTTAGGACAGTCTGTGGATATTATTACTAACTGGAAGGAATCTTGCCAAGATAAAATTATTGACATATTTCATAGAGGCCATCCAGTCTACAAAGAGATCTGTAACAAACAAGATGATATATATGGAGAGAGTTAATCTTTTGTCTATATGTTATCTAAAGCTACCTGGGGAACTTCTGGTGAAAGAGGGTTTAGAGATTTTCTGTTTGGGCACACAACTAATCCTATGAGTGAGAACTGAGCAAACGAGCTCAACTTAATTTAAATTGGCAGCCTGAATTGCTAAAATATGCATAGCCATTGAAGGACATTGTATCTAATTGCATCTGAGCAACTAATGCCAAGAATGGTAATAACATTTCCCTTTTTTGATTCCAGTTTCCAAAGCTTAGCTGCTATCCACTTAATTTCCCTATCTGTCTGGTTATTCTATTTGGGAAAGGCTTTCCCCAAAAGAAAGGGAAGATCTCTTGACTTTCTCAAAGCAACTGAATGAACGATATCTTCATTCTCCTCCTTAAGATTGCAGTGTGATCGTCTGTGGTTTCATCAGGCACAACATGCACCATCAACTTTGCACATAAAAGGCATTCTTCTACTCCTTCAGTCTTTAGTAAATTTTGTTTGATTTGAGAAATCTGTTTAACAGGCAATAGCTGGCATAGAAAATAGGGAAGAACAGCAAGAAGAGTATTTCCTTTATAAATGTTTGTAAAGTAAATCCATTCTCCTGACAGCATACAAAGCTTTTTTTTCCCCCAGAATCAGAAGTCCAACTGAAAAAAGAGTTGTTTGCGTTTGTCAGCCAAATGATTCTGTTGGATCCAAAGGTGTTAAAAAGAGTAACATTTCCACTCCTAACCTTCCCCCATGTCTCATTTAATCAGCAACTCTGTTTGAAGAAGGAAATATACCCAGTGGTTCAAATTTTAGTAATAAATTTTCTCTTGCAGGTTGTCATCGTAAGATTTAGCAAAACCAAAATCAGATGCAAGATACTGAAAGCATACTGCTATATGCTTTTGCTTTGGGCAAGAAATGTTTTATAATACACTTAGCAAAACAAAATAAATGGCTGGCTATGTCTTTATGCTGTTATAAATTTCATAATCTGAAGCCACTACAGGCATGCAAAGGATTTGTAAGGAGAGTCTTTTGCAACCGAAATCACAGAGTTTATCTGGGATATTAGTTTAAAGTCAAGTGACATTGATTAGTAACTGCAGCATCTGGAGTAAATTGGAATGGGAGCAAGAAAGTTTGCTTGCTATTCTCTCAGCATTGCAGGTGCAGGGATGCATTTTTCAGTCCTGTCAAGAAACAAGTTCCTTAATAAAGTCAGGGAGCTGGTTGTCAAGATTCTTTGGGCCAGAAAGCTGAATTTAATTGATTTCTACCCAAACAGACTCTGGTTATTTAAATAAAAAAATCAACTGAACTACACCAAATTTTCCTTTGCTATGTAAAGTTTGGCTTGCTGCTTTTAGCAGCACATTACAACGTGTGGTTCTTCCTCCAAACTTTCTTATCTCTCTTCTGGATGGAAAAGAATGTTTGTTTTGCATGCATTAAGGCTCCAAATTCTATTTTTAATCCCTCAGTAGCACAACTGTCATACAAACAATGCTGTATATTCTACGTAATGGTAGTCAGAGTGACTCCCAGGTGCCCCCTTCCAAAGTTTTTCACACTGTATTTGCACCTACTCCCAAAATTCCTTGCTATGTCACGCTTGTCATAAAACATAAGGAATGCAGTTACTAACAGTAAAAGTTAATATTAATTATTGTAAATTAGAGTTGAATCTGGAATGTGCCTGGTTTCTGTCAGTTTTCCTGAGCTACAGAGCATTCTGCAAAAGCTCCTCCTGTCTTCCAAAATCTGATTATTCACGAAGAACCAAATATCAAGAGCCATCTCCAGTGTTGGAGTTAAACCTGAGAGCAGTCCTGGACTGCCTCAGATCCTCTCAAAGAAGGGAAGGTGCAGGTACAACTTGCAAACCAATCTGCAGGCTCTATGTAGCATACAAGGCTGTTAGTGTTGCATACTACATCGAGCTTAATGCAATGGTAAGAATAATATTTGTGGGTCTTGAGTTGTGCGCCAAGAGCTCTGCTTCCCAGAAATGCTATGCAATCTCTGCAGGGACGATACAAATCAGATTACTTCACTGGCATGGATTGGCATACCCACAGCATATACTGTTGCTGGATTTCTTACTGTAGAAGAAAGTTACTCCCGGATATTTGTGGTCTTTGGAAGGGGAAAAGGGGAATTAGATATTACATGTTGTTTTGTATTGTTTTTCTTTTAAGGCCAAAATTGGCCATTATAATAATTAAATCAGATCTTCTGCATAGCTCAAGCCAAAGAATCCAGCCACTAATCACAGCATCAAACTCAGCTTCTGGTTGAGTTATGTTATAGAAAGGCATCCAGAAAGAATGATATGTTTTTTGGGAACGGCATATTGGAATCTTTTTTGGAATCTGGAGTTGGGAGGACAGCATTTATTAGGGAGGAATAGATTAAAGGAGCAGTTTAAACTACTTCAAAAAAAAAATAAATAAATAAACAATCCAAACTTTGAAATATAATTAGATGTATATAGTCAAGTGACTGTTTTAGAGATGAGCTGAGTGCTGGATTTATAAATTGAACAAGATTTATGAGAGATGTGGATCTAGGAGGACTTGTGTTAAAGAAGTGGAGGGGATGTGTGCTTAAGTGATTCTCTGAAGGAGCATGTGCTACTTGCCATGGCAGGAACAGCGATAGTGCTGCTATTCTACCTAGTTTTTTATCTATCCATCTAATCCTATTTATACATAAAAATTTCTATTAATACATTTACATTTACAGCCAGGTAACTCCTATCTGCTCTGCTCTCTCCCAGAAATGACTAAATACCAAAACATTTTGGGGGCAAGAAGAAATGAAGGCATATGTATTTGCATGCAAGTGCTCTTGCACTCTCTCTCTCACACACAGAGTTATAAACAGTGGCTACTGAAGTAACAAATGCTAAAGACTTGGTAGGATGAGTTCCACCTATGCAGTGATTGGTGAAGTATGTGACCACCAGAAACTAGGGAAAAACTCAGGATATTGTATTCATTTCAATTTAGAAAAAGAGTACAATTTTCTAGCTAGACTTTGAACTCCAGTAAGTGATGTATTCCCACCTTTCATTCGAGAACCAAAAATATTAAATTATTCTAGGATAAAAATGAGTAAAAATTAAATTCTGATGTCTTGACTCGTACTGCTGTAGCTTTAAGAAAAAACACTATAATAATTCAAGAGGATAAAATATGAGAAAGCACTTAGTGTTCAGTATGTTACAGATAGCAGTCTCAGAAGCATCTATTTTCACCTTTGGAAAAAGACCAGGGCCTTCATGTCTCCTCAAATATTGAAAAAAATCAGATGAGACAACAGAGAGTATTACTGCCATATTCTGGGCAAATAAGTGTATTTGTTGATCTCCTGTGTAAAAATTCTTCTTGGAAAAAGCTAACAGGAGCTATTTTCTGTATGTTTATAGGAAGTACATCCCTTTCTTGTTTAATGGACTTAGGGCTGATTGTAGTTAAGCATCCTTGCATTTCTAAGAGTGTTTTAATTTGTGATGACCTCCAGGGAGCTTCACCTAGCGGGAACACAGTATTTATGTCACAGTATTTAAGTCAGCTGTAACATGCATTTTTATAGGGGTTCCTTTCTCTGGAAAGTCAGTGACATTTCTTCCCTGGTCTGTGTATGAAGAATGAGTGAACACTAATGTTGGTAGCTGCTTAGTTAAAGAAATCACTGCTGATCACAGTGGTAAAGATCTGCAGCTGGTAAGAATACCATTCTCACCCTAGCTGTGCAAATCTAACAGCTCTGAAGTGACTGCTTTGCAGAAGTCCATCCTTCCTTCCTTGTGCTCTCTGAAAAAGAATATGAGTGAGTGCATGAACCATAAAACGAAATTATTCACAGAGTTACTACTATGTCATGCTTTGGTTTTTGGAAAAGAAAAAAATAGGAAGAACTTTACTTTTTTTATTGTTGTTTGTTTTATTACATTGCTTTGGTTTTAACTCTCCAACTAGAGGTTTTAAGATATTTTTAAAAAATGATTTACATATGATTTCATAACTTTTAACTCCTAGTGTGAGAGATTCCTATTTCATTGGAATGACTGCACAGCTGCACTCACCTTCCCTGCTATGGCATAGAGATTAATTTTTTAGTGGCAATTCAGCTTGTCACTTGAAGGCATTCTACGAAATTGGTTATTCTGCTAATACGCTCAGTACACATGATGTAAATACCCTGGACAGTTGAATAAATTGATTCATCATTCCACTCTGCAGCACTTATTGTCTCCTGGAAATTGTCGGTAGTATAACTTGGTCTGTATTGAAAGAAAATCAAACAGAATTTATTTATATGATACAAGAATAACATATTATATATATATATATATAATATGTATATGTAATATGTATATATATATACATATATATATAAAATACTAATATATACATAATATACATATATATAATATGTATATATATGTATATATATACAAGAATATCATATTATATATATATCATATACAAGAATTTATTTATATGGTACAAGAATAGGCAGTGAAATATGGGCAAGCAACCTATTTGAAATTCAACAAAGGCAGTTGTGGACAAGATAACCATGAGTCAGCAGTCTGCTTTTATGGCCAAGAAGGCCAGTGATATCCTAAGGTGCATTAAAAAGAGCATGGCAAGCAGGCTGAAGGAGGTGATCTTCTTCACAAAATAGTAGAGTTCATTATTCTTGGTGAAATCAGGAGGTGGGTCAGCAAAGCTGCTACCAGAGGGCTACTTCCAGAGAGTGGACTTTGAACTGTTCAGACATTGGTAAGGAGGATCTCTTGAAAGTCAGTCCTGAAAGGTAAAGGGGTCCAGGAAGGCTAAACACTTGTCAAGAAGGAAGTCTTATATCTTGGCCCAGAAAGTGATAATGAATGGAGTTAAATCCACCAGGTGACCGAATGGTGCTCCCCAAGAGTCAGTATTGGTGGTTGATCCTGTCTAATATCATTATTGATGATGTGGACAAAGGGATTGAGTATACCCTCTGTAAGTTTGCAGATAACTCCTAGCTGAAGTGTTGATCTGCATGAGGTTAGGAAGGACCTTCAGGGGGATCTGGACAGATTGGATTGCTGGGCTGAGACCAATGGGATGAAGTTCAACAAGACCAAGTGCCAAGTCCTATACTTTGGCCACAACAACCCCGGGCAACCCTACAGGCTTGGGACAGATTGGCTGAAAGACTATGGAGGAAAAGGACTGGGGCTGTTGGTCTACACTTGGCTCAACATAAGCCAGCAGTGTGCCCAAGTAGCCAAAAAAGAACACTGACATCCTGGCTTGTTTAAGAAATAATGCAGCCAGTAGGAATCTAGCAGGGAAGCGATCATACTCTGAACCAGTGAGGCTTCACCTCAAGTACTGTGTTCGGTTTTAGGCGTCTCACTATAGGAAAGATATTGAGGCCCTGGAGCATGTCCAGAGAAGGGCAATGAAACTGGTGAGGGATCTGGAGCACAAGTCTTATGGAGAGTGGCTGAAGGAACTGATATTGTTCAGTTTGGAGAAGAGGAGCTCAGAGAAGATCTTATTGCCCTCTAAAACTGCCTGAAAGGTTGTGGTGGGGGTCAGCCTATTCTCCCATGTAACTGGCGCTAGGATGAGAGGGAATGGCCTCAAACTGCACCAGGGGAGGTTCAGTTTGGTAAAATTTATTCTCTGAAAGAGTGTTCAGGTGTTAGAATGGGCTGCCCAGGTAGGTGGTTGAGTCTCCATCCCTGAAGGTGTTCAAGAAATGTTTTGATGTGGTACTGAGGGATGTGGTTTGGTGGGGGAGTATTGGTGGTAGGTGAACAATTGAACTAGATGGTCTTGGGGGTCTTTTCCAACCTTGATAATTCTGTGATTCTTTTCAGCACTGACGAATTTTCACCTGAACTGCTGGGTCTAGTGAAGGGTTATCCAGAACAAGAGAAACATTGTGGAGCTCCTGAAGTGAGTCCGAGTGAAGGACTGCAAAAATGATTAAGCAATTGGAGCATCTTTTATATGAGGAGAGGAAGAAGGGAGCTGGGCATGTTCATATTGGAAAAGACTCAAAGGGGATCTGGGATTTAATCAATGTGTTCAAGTATCTGAAGTAAGAGGGTTAAAAAGATAGGGTCAGACTCTTCTCAGCGGTGTCCAGCAATAGGACAAGAGGCAGCAGGCACAAAGTGCAACACAGAAAGTTCATTCTGAATGTGAAGAGATTTTTTTTTTTTTTTAACTTTGAGAGTGACTGAGCACTGGGGCATGTTCCCTAAGATGTGGAGTCTCCATCCCTGGAGGTATTCAAAAGCAGTCTAGACACAATCCCGGATAATGTGTTCTACGGGACCTGCTTGAGCAGGGAGCTAGGACTAGATCTTCAGAGGTCCCTTCCAACCTCAATGATTGTGTGATATGATTATGTATGCACTGTAAAACAATGGATGTATACAGGATTATTGTCCTGGCCCTGCCAGTACTCTTTGGTTACTCACTCTCTTTATGGCCCTGTTTTGGACTGTCCCACTTAGCTCTGTTGCAGATAACTATGGTATAGTGGATTCACCCTACTCAGAGTAAGTGAAAGTAAGAAAGTGTTTATATGTCTTCCCTCAGACCATGGCCAAGTATCAAGTTGGAGGTAAATTCCCTGCTGATTGCTGCAGCTTCTCTAAGGAAACTAGCACACAAAGCAACAGTGATACAGCTCTAAAAAAAAAAAAAAAACAAAAATAGTAGTTCTCTCTCCCTAAAAAGAAAAAAATAAAAATATGTATAAAAATTCTGGCTTATGGCATCTCCTGTAAAAGTAAGAACTATTTGGTCTTGTGGCATATATATAAAAATGTGTATTGGATTATCAAGAAATTCAACTGACCCAACTACTTTTTCCCTTTTTTGATTGAGGGTTTAAGTAACAAGTTTTGACAACAAAATTCAGTTTACAAGTCAATGGTTCTGTATAATAGTATTAAATTTAAAATCTAATCCTACATTTCAGTTTATTTCCTTGTTCTAAAATAGCTTTTCAGTGAAGGAAACTACAGTTAATCTGTAAAATTTTATGAGGTTAGTATACTGCTTGTAATCCTAAAGTCATGTTAATTTTTACTTTTTCTATATTCAAGTGCTGTTTTCTTTAAAAGGACCTACATACAAGTAAGTACCTGGCAGTCACAAAGGACTTAGAAATGGGTTTCTTACTGATTTGATCCTCAGCAAGAAGAACCCTTTCTTATTTCTCAACTTCATTGCTGTCACCATGTGAACAATTTATGAAAAATGTGTACTTAACTTCTAAGCTTCATTAGAAGTGCAAGCAATGGGATATGCTTATATTTTTTGGCATAAGTATTTTTGTCAAGTTGAAAAGCAAGCTTAGGTAGGAATAGTTGCTAGCTAAATTGTGGCTGATTAGCGTCAGGTGCTAGCAAAAATGTGGGTTGTGAGTTATGTCTGGGGCCAATATAGAGTACATGAACATTGTGCTTGGAGACTGAGGCACTGAGATTGGGATAGTAATCAGGATCCAGCAAACAAGATCTCACTGACTAATGCAATCTCTCATGGAATGATGAATTTTGGAATCTTAGTCTGTGGGCTATGGGGTTTTCCATGAGTTCTTTGTATTTGTGGACTGGATTTGGGTATGCCCTGCTTTAGTAATCTCTATGTGTACATACAGGCAGCCTGGCTTGCTTGTTCATTCAAATCAGTAAACTGAGGCAAAAGCTCTACAATCTTTCTCCCTGAAGGGTTTATATGGAAGGTTTGCTTGTTGTAAGTGTGCTCGTTTGGAACATTGGAGAGCAAAAAGCAGTTTATGAATACCATGCAAATGATGTCATGCAATAGTGACTAGTTACCTGATGATTCACTGCAAATGGGTTGGTAGTTCTAGAGTTTGTCTCTAGTTGTCTCTTGTTGTCTCTTGTTGTTTTTCTCTTCCAGCTGAGCCGAGAAAAGGTTTATTGTAGGAGTCTGAGAACTGCTCACAGCTAAGTAGTTTTTGGATATGTCTGCTTTTCCAAGAATGTGGTATAGTGCTGGAGGAGGAAACCAGGCATTTCACCTCCCAAGAGCTGTTCAGATTTCTGTTACTGCCTCCTTGTATTTGTGGCCCATTCATTCAACATGCCATTTTCCCACATGATAACAGACAAATTGATCATTACTGGCTACAGATTCGTTGGGGAAAGTGAGGGAAAGGAAAGGTGGGTAATTTTCCTGTTTACTCTTCCTTTGCCATATTGATAACAAAGTATACAGGTGGAACTAAAGATCTCCTTTTTCCTGCTTCTCACATCAGAGAAGATGGGGTTATGCATAGGCTTTTGCAGTATCTCCAGTCATTAAGTCCCCATGTACTTACACCTCTCTAGTCCTATGCTTTCCTGGTTACCTTCAGTACTGGGGATGGAGCAGTGATCCCATCACAGTGTCAGTTTCCTGCCTTCCCTTTTCTCCCTGTTCACATTCATTACTTTGGATGGTGGCATGTGTCTTGATTGGCTAACATTGGGGAAAAAAACTCTGGGTAGCTTTTCCAAACCATTAGACCAAACCACTGGTCTAGTGGTTGGTTATCCTACACATAACAGAGGAGTTGAAACTAAATGATCATTTTCAACCCAGGCTATTCTATGATTCTATGATTCTGTAATTCCTCCTGGATGGCAGAGGAGGATGAGGGGAGAAAAATGTCATTAAGCTCTTTCTAGCACTGCAGATACTAATGACATTACCTCTGGCAGCTGTGTGGTACAGCCTGTGTATTCAGTATGAGCTGTTGTGATGGATGATTCCCTTCACTGTTCCCGTGAGCACTTAACGTTAGTGACACAAGTGAGACCATGTTAGCAACATCCTTAGTGGAGCGGAATACAAGGGCTTTAAGAAAAACTGTGATCCGGTCTTTTACTCTTCTTGCTTTTCCCTCTCATGCTACCCTTCAGTGTTATGTTCACAAGGCCGTAAGTTTCCCTCCCTGCAGGGAGATCTGCGAAGGTTGGGCAGAAAGTCATATTGCTTCATATGTTGCTGTTGCTTGCAGGTACCAGTCTTAGCTGCAACTTGTTAGCACCAGGGCCTTCACGTTCTTCTTTCCAGGGCCTTTTCTTCTTTCCGACACCACTGTTCTTTGTGGGAATTCTTGTCAGACTTCTTTCTGAAACCATAAATCCCTGATTTTGCCAATCTAAAAAGTGTGTGTGGAGAATCATAACCTCTGATCAATCTTCCAATTGGTAGTTCTGTCTCATGTCTCTTCCTTAATTGATGGATTTTGGACATGCCACTTTCATTTAGTACAGGTGTTTTCAAAATGTACAACCAGTCTGCATCCTTAGCAAGTAGCAGGCTTCTGCTGGAGAATTCAAAAGTTCACTGTTGGATGTTCACCCATCTACCCATCCATCTACCCATCCACACAAACCCAACTGTCTACTGCCTCTTAGCATTCACAATTTAAGCTTTTTTTAATATATAAATACTATTAATTTAGTCTTGTATCCAGTGTTATCTCCTCATGAATGTATTAAGAGTGTGTGAAAAGTTAGTGAAGATGGGCAGGGAAAAGGATGGAGAGATTCTTCATTAATGTTACCTGATTTGGCGTATGAGTACTGTGTTAAGTTGTTCAAGAACCACAGAGAGATATCTTTGCTCCATATCATGGCTGTTAAGTCCTACCTAACGCCAGCATATTTTAGAGAGATGCTAGTACATGTAAAGAATTCAAATAGTCAACAATTTTCATTTAGAATCTGCTCTCTGGAGTTGGTTTTCTCCTGTCAGCTTTCTGCCCTTTGGATTTCTTCCATTGCCTCTGTGCTGATTGAACATACTAATATTAAAACCAATTTCCTCTGTCAGTTGGATTTGTTGACTGCAACCTGTTACAGTAACACGTATGGCCAGACTGCTTAGGTGTTTTATTTCTGCCATGGTGGCATGAGTGAAAGTTTGAATCAAAAAATTAATTTAGTTTTTCTTTACTCTTAGTGGGTTGGTGGCTGGTTGTACTGTTTGCAGGAAAAGAACATGTTTCTGAAGTGATATTTATGTTTGCATGGTTTAAGTTGGGTTCTGGCAGCAACTGCTGTTGAAGTAGTAATGCTTCTGAAGGAAGAGGAGAAACCCACAGATTGAACCATATATAGAACCTTAGCAATTGCTGTTGCAAGTCACTGACGTATTTAGTCCCTGAATCTGAAATTATGTAAGTGGCATATTACACGAAGAACAAAGTACACTACAATCTGTCAACCATAATAGTAATTTACAGACAAACTATAGACTTTCACGTGGCAATGTGGTGAAACACAACTTCATTTTTGGCTTTGCCTGGGGACTTAAAAGACTGACTTGAGAGACTTAAGAGTCACCAAGGTGGCTCAGCAATGCTCTCTCTATCTTAATACCAATTAAATTCTTTACACCAGAATTTGTTTGCACAGAGAGGTATTTTATAATTTTTCCATCTCTGATTGTTTAAGTTGTTAGTCTTTGTAAGACTGGCAGTAATCTTTCCATCTCATTTCAAAGTTTTTTTTTTCCCTCAGCAAGGGCTTCATCCAAATTATTGCTTTCGATGCTCATTCTGGCCTTTGTATTACTGCAGTTAGGCAAGTGATGAAAATGTATGCCTTATTTCTAGCAATTCTGTATGAAATGCATTAAAATTCCTTTTCGTGACTTTGGTATCAATGCAGTAGTGGAGATTCCATGGAGAAATTTATGGAAATGTTCCACTGCACTCTGTGCAGATGGGATGGATGGATGTATGAGAAAAAATTCCTGTCCCTGTTCAGCACCTGCTATACCCAGAGGATAAAGGTTTCTATGCTAGTAATTGGAAGGAATGACTTTATCAGCTTTTTAAATTGCATTTTTCTCTTCATAAACTCCCTTTAGAGAGCATGCAGAGTAAATAATTAGAACTGTTTCTTCATAGCAGGTTCCTTGGAGATCCTCTTGTAATTAAGATGACACATGGTGAGTTGTGGCATTTAGGGTATAAAGGAAGCCATTGATTTTCAACTGAACTGATCCAAACGCAGTTCTGGCATGAGCAGAGAACGAAGTTTGAAATTATCTCAGATCAGGCAGAGTTGGGACCAACCATGAGAACTGCAGGAAGCACTATCTTTACCGCCGAGTGGCAGCAGTGGTCTGGTCTTTAATGACAATGAGTGCCCTTGAGATTTTGTGTTTCTAACCCATGATAAATATCAGGAATTCAGAACATAAGGTCCCTCAGCCTTGAGGAGCAGACTGTGATTCCCACGTTTCTTAAACCGTCTGCATCAATTTCAGTGAACTTTGGATCAATCTTTTCAAGGCCATTTTGACTCCACTGTTATTCAGTCAGGTAGCATTACACAGCCTGGTCTACCTAGATGTGGCTCCTCCTGTGACAAACAGTACGTATATGTGACTTAGAAAATAATTAGATTTCCCTGATGCTAGCTCACTATCTAATGCTCCAGAGATGGTCAAACTGCAAAATTATTGAACAATTTTGGACTGGGAGCTTTATTCCAGAAGTGCAATTATTTCCAGATATTTTAATCCTTATTCCTTTCCTACCTGGAGGAGCTGAGGAAAAGGAGGTGCACCAAAAGATGTTGTGACAATACAGTGGATGCGATCCCGAATTTCTAACTGTGCAACATGCTTGGGATAGACTGAAACAATAGTCTTACCTATACTATACATTTAATTAGAGAACATACACCAAACATTTGGTTTGAAATTCCAAGGAAGAATGGTAGATCTTAGCCTTGTTTTAAACAAAGTAGAAATATTTTCTATCCAAAGAAGAATTTGGCAATTTTTCTGGTAGTTATGCTGATAGTGTTGGAAACTGTGACAAGTCTCAGAATTTAGATTTTAATCTCAGATTTTAATCAGGAAGCCCCTAGCCACCAGCAGATCTGTTATTCTGCACAAAGCAAGATCCAGTGTTTTAGCCCTTTCAGCCTGATGTCACTATTAGCAATCATTGAGTGTGAGAAGGCTTGTATTATATATTATGCAGAAAATGCTGCTGAAAGTAAAATGGTGTGGCAGGTTTGACTGTGGTGGGAATCCGAATTAAATGCTAATAAATAGTATAGCACAAGATTTTCATTTTAGTATGTTCTTCATTTATTGCATAGTTTGGGTAAGTGATCTGTCTAAACCCCTCAGTGAAGTCTGAAGATTTCATCACAACAGCAGCTGTTACATTTGAACACATTCCCAGGATACAGCAGGCAGCTTATTTCTGTCCAGGTTATAGGGGATATCTCCTGGTAGCAGCAATTTTTATGGGGTTCACACTGCACTTCCAAGCCCATTTTAGGCTAGATCGCTGCTTATGTGGAGCAATTAGTGCTTCATCAAGGACTGTTCTAGACATTTTTTACTGTCAATTCAGTATTCCTGCTGCTGACTGCCAACAGGCAGTGTTTTAATTTCTTAAGTGCTTTATTTATTCTTCAGGGACAGAAGTCTCCAACCACCAAGCTCTATTGTGGCTCCTTACAGTTCATCCTTAGCTCTAGCACAAGTGTTCAGATTAGAGAAGACGTTCCTTTATCTCCATTCTTCACACCAACAAGAAGATGTTAATATAGCAGTTTCGGATACTTGGGCCTAGAGCTGTAGTTTGGACTTGTTGTGAAGCAAATTCTAAACCACTCACACAGTCCCTTTTTAATGTTTTTTTCTGAAAGTGGTGTTGCTCTGAGCCAGAATTAGTGGCAGGTTGTTACTTAGGATGCCTTCAGGGCTGTCAGTTTATAGGCTTAGCAGCTACTTTGCTCTAATATTTACTTCTGTTGAATATATGACTAAATGCTACTGTAGATATATATATGTATACTAAGTATTCTCAAATGGCTCCTGTTTAATTTTGCTTGGGTTGTTTCCACTTGGCAGTATCACAGAGCTGCTTCAGTCAAGGAGAGTTATCAAGGATTCACTTCAAATGCTTCAAAGAAATTACTCTTAGGAAGCGTTTCCCCTGGTGAGATAAACATACCAGCTACACTGCTTTTTCACGAACAACCCCTGGTCTAACAGACCTCTTTCTGTCTGATGAATGAGAACAGTCTTGGAGCTGCAGGTCAAGAGGAAGTGATAAACCGAGGTGGTCAGAAAAAATGGAGGTAGTCTTGAATGGTGCTTTGATACATGGGAGGGATGTCAGGGTGTGGGAAGACAGGAGGCGGGGAGAAGGTAGGATGGAAAAGAGATGCAGGGGAAGAAGGTTGTAAAGGGGAAGACAATAGCTTATGGAAGTATAGACTGAGGCATGATCTGGCTGAAACTGGTAGTTCAGTGTGCAGGAAGCCTGTATACAAGTGGATTCCCTTCTGAGTGAAGAAGCCAATCTTCACCTGAGCAGTTTCAGAGCAGTGAAAGCCTGGTAGCTGCAGTCAGCTATGAAGCACTGGTTTCACTTTCTTACATCCAGGTTAGCATATGTTCATGTCATTATGGAACTGCTGCTTGGTCAGACAGCAGTGGATTATGACCAATAATATATATTTATTTATCTTATCCTCTTTGCCAGGATTATTTGTCCCTGCTGCCAGTTCTACAGACATCCTCCCAAAAGCTGAGTGTCCCCAGCAACTTTGTTCAGATTCCCAGCCATTTGGTAGAAGAAATATGGTTTTACTTTAACTTCACAGTTCTTTCATTTCAAATGAGAATGTAAAAACACAACCACTGGTTTTCCAGTCATCCAGAGTGGTAATGGGTTGATCTAATGTTCCTGGTACCAGTGCCCAACTCAAGTTCTTAAAATCAAGGGTTATATTAAGAAATAAAAAGTTATTTTAGAATATCTGTGAAGATGTAACATTTTGGGACTGATTAAATGGAAAATACATGGCAAAAGTGGACAGGGTTGGAGATGGGAAAGCTTCTGAACAGCTGAGAATACAGGAAACACAGAGGTTCTCATACTTTGGGCAATCCATGTGTGCCTACTTAACAATTTGCTTTTAACAGCTGCTTGACACAGGCTTAGCCTTTATATTAAAATTTCATTTTGAGACCTTGTTCACAGACTGAACTGTTTCAAATCTCTGCTCAGAGAACAATACAATATACGCTCTCCCTTGTACACGTGCGTTCTTCTGTTTCATTAATCATTTCATGGTGAGGGGAGAGGGAAGTAGTTTGTTTTGTGCTTTCATAGGCACTGCATTTAGATTTTAGCTATGCTTGCTTCATTAAGGGTAAAGTAACATTTGCTTTCATTGAGAGATCTCATTCTGTCTGTGTCATGGCTGCTCATTTTTAAATAGTTCCAATCTCACTGGGAAGCACCAAGTAGTGTACAATTGTTTAGGGCACTCAGATGGCTCAAGCCAAAAGTACAACAAAAGTGTCATTAAACACCTTGAGAGAAGGCCTGTGGAGAAGGACTTGGTGGTCCTGGTAGACAAGAAGCTGAACATGAGTCAGCAGTGTGCGCTTGCAGCTCAGAAGGCCGTGTTCTGGGCATTAAGAGGGGTGGCCAGCAGGGAGAGGGGAGTGATCATCCCCCTCTACTCGGCTCTTGTGAGGCCTCATCTGGAGTACTGCATCCAGGCCTGGGGCCCCCAGCACAAGAAAGACTCAGAGCTCTTGGAATGGGTGCAGAGAAGGACAGCCCCGATCCAAGGGAACTCCTTCTGTTTCCCAGACAAAATGTGTGAAGTACTGCAACAGGTTGCCCAAGAAGGTTGTGAATGCCCCATCCCTGGAGGCATTCAAGGCCAGGCAGGATGTGGCTCTGGGCAGCCTGGTCTGGTGGTTGGCGACCCTGCACATAGCAGGGGGGTTGAAGCTCGATGATCTTTGTGGTCCTTTTCAACACAGGCCATTCTATGATTCTATGACCCTAGGCAAGGGTTAATGCTGAGAGCAGTCATTGTTTTCTTTTTCTTTTGGCTCTGACCCCATTCATATTTGTTGGAGTGTGTTGTATGATGCTGCATCCAACCTAACCCTTTTCTGGGACAAAAATAACTTTGAAGATGCTGCAGAACATGTCTGGACTGTATGTAATTACAGGCTGTCTTGGACAGAAAATGTTGGATTACACCTTAAAGGGAGTTCTCAGTTGTAGTAGCAAGGAAATAAATCTGCTCATGTTCAGGCTGAAAGTATAGATGATGTGTGTTAGAAAGCAAATATAACTTTTCCATTTTGTCTGGGAAACAGAAGGAGTTCCCTTGGATCGGGGCTGTTCTTCTCAAATACATGGCAGAGGTGGTGATAAAGACAAAATCTGAGAGAAACTGAAGAGAGGACTGAGGTGATCTTGAAGGGTGGGCCTTCACACAGTGGTGTGAAGCATAGGAAAAGGAGATTGGAGAATGATGTCAAGAAAGAGATTCCAAACAGAAATGGTGGAACTGCTTCTTGCTTGAGTGATTTAATGACAGAGCTTGCTGCTGCCTGCTTTGTGGAGGCAGAAATTTGATGTCTGTCTATGGAGGTGAGTCAGGCAGGCATGGTTGATTTGCTCAATATTTCATTAGAATTTCTCCAAAACAAAATAGTTGTAGGTATTATATAGCTTCTACCTCTTCTTATTAAAGATGTTATTTCAGAAATGCACGATGCTTGTGGAATAAAGATGACTGTCTATTTTATACTAATATTTGCAAGAGATGTTATGAAGGTCATGGAAACTATATGTTGTGTGAGGCAGGAGTGTAACTGGACGCTTGCCCAATCCTCCACCCCCATATCCCTTAAATTGTTTTACATGCAAAATGCAGCGGACAAGAGGGGAGGAGTGGAGGATGCTGCTGCTTTTTCTGGCCTGAGGTAACTTCTTCCTCTGTAGTGAGTTGTTCTCCTTCTGCACAGATGGCTCCTGGTTCTCTCATCCCTCTTTAGCTTGACTTGAGCTCTTGAGGCATGAGAAAACTGCTGGAGAACATTTGGCTCTGTGTTTCCCTCGTAGTATTTCTTTAACAGCTTGAGAATGACCCAGTGTCAAGACACACAGGGGCAGAAATTATTCTATATCCTTTGTACTGCACAGTTAGGGTTGAACTAACAAAGTTTGGCTTTGTGCGTAACTACATGCAGCAATCAGGTGCTTTTAGCTCTGTGTGATTCCTCCATCTGTTCTAACATCCACAGGTTACAAACAAACAAACAAACAAACAAACAAATAAATAAATGGCTTTTGTTGCCTTGCAACTTTTCTTTAATACAGTTGGAGACACAGAACAGGAAATCTTGTGTAAAAAGCTACTGATTTCAGCCATAGTTAAGATGACTCCCAAGTGATTCCTTTTCTCAAAATGAATCAAGCATATTGCTGTTATAATGGCACTTTAAACTTCATGAATGTTATATATATGAAAATTTTTCCACAATTGGACTTGCCTGTCTTTTGTTTAGAAGGAGCAGGTTTTTTTCCTGATATTCCCTGTGTGTGTGTTTTTGTGTATAAACTCATATTTGTATGCATGTATGTGTCTGTAAATAGAAATGTAAAAAATTACATGTATATTAAAGCACTATGTAAAGTGGTTGCATGTCAGACTTACTTAGCAATGTTCCCTATCTTTCAGTAGTTTAGTTCTAAAACATTTTCTCCCTGCAGTCTGCCTTCTGAGTTCATTGAGATCTACTTTGCTGACTTTTCTATAATTCCCATACATTGAAGAGCACTGTTAAATTGCAGAACTGCTGAGCATTACTGGCCAGAGGTCAGACTGTACTTCGGGAGAATTCATCATGCCTTATAAGGTAGCAGAGGGCTGGTTCAATCCAGAGCTGGATAGTAAAACCCCCGATGTGCTGGAGAAAGTGTATTTGATCATTTAACACGTCTTTCTAAGGTCAGAGCTGAGTCTGCTCGCTGTGCTGGAGATGCTGTTTCTTGGTAAAAACTACACTGAGTTTCTTCTAACATCAGTATCTGACTATGTGCTCCCAGCTGAAACAGATTCAGTTCACTGAAGTCAATCCACAGCCAAAGCCTCAGAAGCAAAACAAGCAGATTATGCTTTTTGTAAGAGGCTGTGCTACACAGCCTCTTAAGTGGTAAGGCATTCAGTTTCTTCCTTAGTATTAAGGGCACAGAATGAGGATGAGCTGCATCCACAATATCAGTCTCTCAGGGTATTTATCTGCAGACTGTATTGCAGCCAGATTCTGATCAGATAGTTCCACTGGATCACTCTGCTTTATATATGTGCTTTGCACCATCTGAATTCACTGATTCTCTTCTGCTATCCTCATTTACTTTCTAGCATTTATTGTGCTTCACTGAAACAGCTTCACAAAAGCAAGCAGAGAGATTTGTATGTCTGAGAATGTTTTGATAGCAAAAGATTGATGAGCCTGACTTCTTATTTTGTAGATGTGTGGCAACCTTTCATTTAGCCAGTTTTGTCACTGTTCCTCATCTCTCCAGAGAACTCTGAGTGTTTCATTAGACTGTCTTCTCAGCAGAACTACTTTCTGAGCCCTTCATACAGGAGGAACTGTGGAGTAAAATGTGTCTGTTGAGACACAGACTGCAGATGTGCAGTATAAACTGTGGATGTGAAAGGGAAAGGCCTGGCAAAGCAACTGCCCTTCTTGAGGCTGCCAGGAGAAAAAGGCAGACTGCTGTTTGACCCCTCATCTCAGTCACTAGCTCTCTTGAGATCTGCTAGAAAACAGCCTCTTCTGTAATTTCCCATCATAAGGTAAGTTACAGAAGCTTCATCCCTTTTCTTCACTAGCTTATTTTATTCACATAGTAACTAGACATGACCTCAATTACCATTTGGAAACTGGTGAGATCATAGAATCACCAAGGCTGGAAAAGTCCTCCAAGGTCCTCTAGTCCAAATATCCACCTATCACCAATATTTCCCCACTAAACCATGTCTCTCAGTACCATATCTAAATATTTATTGAACACCTCTGGGGATGGTGACTACCTGGGCAGCCCATTCCAGCACCCAACCACTCTTCTGAAGAAGAAATTTTTCCTGATACCCAACTTGAACCTCCCCTGGTATAACTTGCAATCATTCCCTTTTGTCTTATCATGGGAGAAGATGCTGATCTCCACTTCGCCACAACCTCATTTCAGGGAGCTGTAGAGAGCAATGAAGTCTCACCTGAGTTCCTCTTCTCCAGACTAAACAAATCTCAGTTACCTCAGCCTTCATAAGTCTTGTGTCCCAGGCCCTTCACAGCTTTGTTGTCCTTCTCTGGACTCATTCCAGGGCCTCAATATCTTTCTTCTAGTGAAGGTCCCAAAACTGAACTCAATACTCAAGGTGTGGCCCCACCAGAGCCAGGTATAAAGCCAGGTATCACTTCCCTGCTCCTGCTGACCGCACTGTTTCAAGCCAGGATGCCATTGGCCTTCTTGGCCACCTGGGCACTCTGTTGGCTCATGTTCAGCTGAGCTTCAACTAACAGCCCCAGGCCCATTTCTTCTTCATAGTCTTCCAGCCACTCTGCCCCAAGCCCGTAGCATTGTGTGTTTTTCTTGTGACCAAAATGCAGGATGCAGCATTTGATCTTGTTGAACTTCATCCCACTGGCCTCAGCCCAGTGATCCAGTCTGTCCAGATCCTTCTGAAAGTTCTTCCTAACCCAGGGCAAACTGACATTTCATCCCAGCTTGGTGTCATCTGCAAACTTACTGAGGGTACTCTCAATGCCCTCATTCACATCATCAATAAAGATATTGAAGAAGACAGGCCCCAATACCAACTGCTGGGGAACAGCAGTTGTGACTAGTTGCCAGCTGGATTTAACTCCATTCATCACCACTTTCTGTGCAAGGCTATCCAACCAGTTCTTTACCCAGTAAAGAGTGTACCTTTCCAAGCCATGGGCTGGCAGCTTCTCCAGGAGAATACTGTGGGAGCCAGTATTGAAGGCTTTGCTGAAATCTAGATAGACTGTGTCAAAAGCCTTTCCGTCATCCATCAGGTAAATCACTTGATCATAGAAAAAGTAGGACCAGCCTTTTGTGAACCCATACTGGCTGAGCCTGATATCCCAGTTGTCCCACACATACTGTGTGGTCTCCTCAAGATATTCAGCTCCATGACCTTTCCTGGCACTGAGGTAAGCTGACAGGCTGGTAGTTCCTCAGATCCTCATGATCTTTGTTGTAAACAGTAGTCACACAAGCAAACTTTCAGTCTTCTGGGACCTCTCCAGTTAATTATCACTAAAGGGTAGTAGTCAGCAAGTTGGACCACACCAGAAATGTTTTTTATAATGCCTCTGATCCGAGCTCCAGGGAGATAGCATGCTTTCATATGGGTAGGGTCTGACTGACACATGGGGCCCTCTGTTACTCTCAGAAAGAAGTTGCCTGCAACAATTACCCTTCTTTCCTTCTTGGCGGAGGCAGTCTTAAGGCCAAGTCTTGCCCTAGACAAGCTCTTGGGTGGACCTTTCACTTCGTCCTCACTTACCTCTCCTTCAAGTTCTGGAAATGACAACTCACAGTGCTTCTTATTGTCACTAAAACCTTCCTGTTCTCTCACATAGTCTGTTGTGGACTCTATTCTCATTTTTCCCTTTGTGTTTCTGTGGCCAGAGTGAATGTTTCTCCTTCCGGTGCTCTGGTAAGTACAGTAGAGCGCAATTTTCCGTAAAGTTGTGTGGAGACGTATTTTGTACCTTAATTTGGTTCGCTTATTTCTTCTGTTTGCATATTCTCATTTTAAGTAGCAAGAGGCCATGACAAGCTCAGTTTATTTCAACTACCTTGGTTTATTTTTTCTGTTGCCCTTACTTCCTGTTGGTTGCAAGTTGACATAACTGGCCCTTGTTCCCAGCAGTGGAACAAATTCTCTCTTGATTGTTCTCTGAAATGCACATAGGACTATTTTTCTTGTCTGTTTTATCCTATAGTGACCAGTTCTACAATATTTCACATATTCTTGGCAAAATATGAGTCAGTTTTATTATTTGTGTGTTATAATGCGGACTATCAATCTTCTGAATTGATTAAATCCAACCCAAAAAATGTGTATAACTGGTCTATGATACCCTTGACAAGAAAACAACTGATGTGGCATGCCACTGTGCTCTGAAACTAACTCAGACTGATGACCTGTAATCTCATAGACAGCCTCCATCTTGTAGAACTTCTCCACTGCCAAGTATGTGGGAAGCTGTGCTACAAGGAGAAAACTTGTCTCAGGAAAAAGAAATACAGTCATAAGGTTGGATCTTAGGAATGATAGTAGGAATGGCAACAGAAGATAAATGGAATTTAATTGTCTGCACTGCTGTTCCATATGTAATGTTTCCAGTAATAGACTATCCAACTTCTTTCCCCTTCTTTGGTGTGGATGTCTCACTGGTAACAGTCCCTTGCAGTGTGTCACCTCACTCATGGGTCTAGCCTTTCTTGGCATATGGATCAGCAGTATGCCGTTGATCTCAGATTTGTTTGCGCTTTGGGCTCCATTCCCTTTGTATAGCTTGGGCTGTAAATTCCCCTTTACTGCTGAAGTTGTATACCTATGTATACCTATTTAGAAAGGTGAGCAAGTTTTGTGGAGAGTTACAGAGAACTCTGTAATTGCATTTCCTTTGGTAGTGTGGTAAGGTAATTGAAATTCTCATTTAAGAATTCAAAAATAAAAAGAAAAAGGATATGTGTTGCTAACATCAAATAAAGGTACTTACTTCTTCTTACTTTGTGAAGAGGTCATGAATCTCAGATATGTACCTGTGTTCAGCATTTCTTCTGGACTGCTACATGTGTACGTCCTCACTAGGCTAACAGTATTTTTGGATTGCAAAATAAGCCTTCATTTTGGCTTGGATTTTGTGCAAGTCCTCAGCTTCCATCCCCCACTTTTAACACAGTAATGTTTCAGTGCTTGAGACACCCTTGCAGGAACTTATCTGGGGCTCCATCTATGGTTTATTTGAAATAAATCATTTCATTCACACCACATCAATGTGTTTTTGTTTTTTTTTTCTTTTCTTTCTTTTTTTTTTTTTTAGTGTGTAATTCCCTAATCCCATTTTTTTACTTGTTTAACTTTCACATATTCTATGCTCTTTGGACGCCTCCCTATATAAGATGCTGGAAAGTTTTCTAGCCTGTTACAGGACCAACTGCTGTATAGATGCTTGTATGATGGTGACATGGTTAGTGGGCATGGTGAGAGTGGATTGGGGTTGGATTTGGGGATCTTGGAGGTCTTCTCAAACCTTAATAACTGAGTGGGCATGGTGTGATGGTTTGATGGTTAGACTAATTGATCTTAGAGATCTTTTCTAACCTTAATGATTCTATGACTATGAATCTGTAGCCACCTTATTCCTATCAAGACGTGTGAAACTGCTGTAATGTTCCACCGTTTGGGTTTTGTGTCAGACTGGCAAATTAATGCCACTGGGTTTTGGACCACTTTGTAAGAGATCAGTATCTTCTGGGTACCATCAGCAAGAGGAGCATTTGGTCTGTAAGATTTTCGTGGCTGGCCACCTCTAGGGAAGGCTGTACCACTAGGTGGTAGTGCTGCTCAGCCCTGCTGGCCGGTGCTAACAGCCATTGGCAAGGGGTTGGCAAAGAGGCAATTTGACATTCATAAGCATTTTGCAGCCAGAAACTGATCTGAAAAAGTCAAGTAATGTAATCCTGTCTTCTTTTTCCATTAACTGTAGAAATGAGTCTATGGAAAACCCACTCAAATGTATGCTTGGTGAACTTTATGTCACATTTCTACATTTGCATTTTACCCCTTTTTTGAACAAAATATACTCTCTTTAATACAGCACAAATGTCCTTTGCCTTAACACATCTTTGTGGATATGTTTTATGGTTTTACATTCTGGAAACCCAATGAAATTTTGCAGTGATATTTTGAACCCTCAAAATGTCTATCTAGTGAAATGTAAGTGAATATATATGCTTTCTCAGATACCATAACATTAGAAACCAATGATACAAAACATTATTGTGTCCCCCAATTTTATTTTATGGCTTGTACTAAGTTATTTATATGTTCAGGAGCTACACTGGCAAGAATTCAAATATTTGTTGAGGGAATCTACATCTAAGCTGAAGGGTGATCTTTCCTCTCTTTCCATTTTCTCTAATAAAAACTGTTTCACATATTTCAGATTACATAGAATGGAAAATTTTTCTTCTTTTGGGTCGTTTTATTGACTTCTTTGGGTGCATACCAGAGAAAGATTGTTCCAATCGATTCTTTGCTGAGAACCAGCTCTAAAGGGAGTCAGCTACAGGATATGTGCATGGGTTTTCTACATATTTTCTAAAATTAATCTTGCAAAATAGAGAAGAGAAGAGAAGAGAAGGGAAGGGAAGGGAAGGGAAGGGAAGGGAAGGGAAGGGAAGGGA
>NW_024962335.1:24530691-24681230 GCF_019238085.1 Lagopus leucura
GGGAAGGGAAGGGAAGGGAAGGGAAGGGAAGGGAAGGGAAGGGAAGGAAAGGAAAGGAAAGGAAAGGAAAGGAAAGGAAAGGAAAGGAAAGGAAAGGAAAGGAAAGGAAAGGAAAGGAAAGGAAAGGAAAGGAAAGGAAAAAGAAGAAAAAAATCTTAAGGCTTGTGTTCATATTCAAACATCACTTTTCCATTTCATTTCTAGATACTGTCAAGAAGGCCTGACTGTTTCCTTCTCCATTCTCTCTGCATTCAGCGCAGACGTTCATTATCTCTTATTGCTAATCTTCATCTACTGTGATAACTTATTTCCAGAAAGTAGCAGAATTTAATTAATATGGTCTGCTGACCTCTATTGTGATTTCCTACATAAGATGACCTCTTCCACTGCAAGCAGGCTGTTAAGGCATCTTCCTCCTCCCTGTAGTTCATTTTCCCCTAGTTCTGGTAGTTTTCTCCCCAGAAAGCAGCTGTGGAGCTTCATGAGTCTCTGGGACAGCCTGCAAAGCCTCTGCAACTGAGGTCCCAAAGGGAAAATCATTTCAGGTTGTTCCCACAATCCAGTATAAATGTTTTTGCTTGACTAATTATTTTCTTTAGGGCTTGCCTTCTCTGCACTCCTTTTGAAGCCTTTCCCTTAAAATCAGGAATAGGCCTGTTGACCCTAACCATGGTTCTTTTATCTCTCTGTACTTCAGTAGTATGTAATACCCTTCAGAGTTTCTCAAAGTGAAGGGAGTTGCTTATGTTGGGACTGTGGAAATTTTCTGACCTGGACTTCGAACTCAGCTTAGTTTACATGTTTACTGTCACATGAATCTAGACATCGGTATACCTCAATCTGGGTCTTGCTACAGAATCTAAGTCTGAATAACATCCAAATTAGAGGGATATTCAGACCTAATGTTTCAGATCAGCTCATGGGAGATATATGTTCCAGCTGTGAAGTTTGGAACTTGTATTCCATCTTCTTTCTATAGTTTGGAACCCTCTTCTAAAAGTAGTAAAAGCAAAGGGGTTTTGGAACAGAAACATCATCATCTCTAGATTCCTTTATTTCTTTCGGCACCTTGCTACCTGATAGACACTGGTACTCTGAACTCTGTAGATAATCCTTGCACTGATAGAAAACTGAAACTTTCACTAAGTCACTAACCCATGCACTGTTCAGTAACATGTTTCTGGCCAAATTTTCAATTTTCAGCACACTGGACCTCAGTGCATTTACAACACAGAAAATGCTGCCCCCAAAGATTCTGTTCAGTGTTATTTTAAGATTGAAGGTCTACAACTCATTATGTCAGCGTCTTCTTCAAGCCATAGTTCTTTCTATTGCTTTCTTTAGAAAATATTCAACATAGAAATTCTTGTAAATTCTGTTTCATCATATATCAAAGTATTGGCCATGTTACTCTGTTATCTTAAAAATGCAGTAATAGTAAAACTAGCTATGAGAAATGTTCTGCACCAAGAAGTGCCAAAGTCATAGGGATTCTTTTGGGTGAGTATCTTAAATTCAGATTATTCAATTTATAATGATGTCATAAAATGAAAATTTTCTGGAAAAATATCTGGTAAACAAGATATTGTGTGGTTAAGCACATTTTTGAAGTTATCACTCTTCTAGTTATAATCTGCCATTTCTGTTTGGCCTAGTTCTTGTCTATCTTTGCTGAGTTGCTCTGATCAGTGCTTCTAAACTGTCATTAAATGCATTTCACATTTGAATCTCAGAGAAGTAAATATTTCATTTCTCCCATTTACGAAGAAGAAGCAGGCTCAGGGAAAACTGAAGTGACTTTACTGAAGTCAAATAGTAGGAAAAATACTCCAGAACCAGTAGAGTGTCCAGAATTTATACACAGCAATGTATTGGGTTTCATCTTTTCTTTCCCTCTTATTAGCTAGTTATCGCCTATTAATGATACAAAAATGTCACTGTATTTTCACACTTGTAATAGAAGGGCTACACAGGGAGGAAAAGTGAGAGTGGAGGCAAGTTTATTGTAAAGTTTTCTGTGGGATTTAATGAGTTAAGAAAGCCCAACTTTGAAGAGTAAGAGGAAGGAACTATGTTTATCTTTCTTTCATTGTCTAGTAAAATTTTCAAGGCCTTGTGTACTGCAAAGAGCTGCCAGAGTAACTACAACACAGACACATTTACCTTCACCTCTGGTGACCTAGCTCTGTGGTTGAGAAGCACAGCAGCAAACCATACCGTCTCCAATTATGGTTTCTTCATCCTAACAGTCTGGATCTGCTTGAGTAGTCTCTTTTCAATGTGTAATAACTATGTAGTCTCAGCCGTCTAGGGTAAAATTCCCTGGATGGAAAGAGTTCATTTCCAATGAATAGCAGAAGATGTCAGAGGATGTGACTGAGGTGTACATGAAACAAGCGAGTCAGCTCCATTAATAAATCAACGCTCAGGAATCCTGATGGGTCAATAAGTGTTGCAGTCTTTTCTCTTCAAATGAGCAATCAGAGCCTGATGCCAGGAGTTTTCTAGCAGAGCCCAAAGCAGATTCAGCTCTTTATTATTTTATATATATTTATATATATATATATATATATATATAAATATATATATATTTATATATATAATATTATTTATTCAGCTTTAAATTCTTAGATTCAGCTCTTAAGGTTTCTGTGTGTGTTCAGATGAATTTGAATAGAGGTCCATTCCCTTCTGCTGAGATATTGTCCCTGTAAACCGTCACTGGAGTAGTTCCTGTACTAGATCATACTATATCTGTAAATTAAAAAAAGAAATATCAGTCATTGTGTAGGAAAAAAAAGCCACCACTGTACTCACTCTTATGATTTCATAAACTGATGAATTTGTGGACCCAATTCAAGATGGCTTTCAGCATTGCCAACTAGTACAAAGAAATGACAGCAGCTCTTGGGTGTGTTTTCTTTTCTTTATGTGCAGCATCATGTCTGGGAGAAGATTTCTAGGGTAAACATCCAGGGCAGGAAAAAAAAAACACAACATTGGAACAACTGTGAACTGAGTGAGAAAGCTACAAAGCTTACATTCAGTATACTATATTTTAAAATGGAATTGTCATGCCCCCGTCCCATCACCAGTTAATTAGTTTTTTTTCCCAAAAGTTTGAAATAAGTTTGTATGAGTATGAAATCATATTAAGCATAAAAGAAAGTGATCCATTAAGGATGGGTAACTGACTTCCTATTGACAAGAAACAATTGCAGGAGAAGAAGAAGCAAAGTTAATGACTGCATACAGTAAGGTTTGCATGCTTTTACCTTTCCCATTTACCAGAAACAGCTGACATTATAAGTGAAAATATAATTTTTTTTTCTATCTACTCAAATCTTTTCCTTTCAACTTACATTGCTAATAAGATGCTCATTATTGCTCTATCCTTTTCTGCAGTCCTTTCTATGACAAAATCTCCTTGTTGTGAGTGAGAATAAGGAAAGTCCTAATGTAGTAATGCAAATTCATGCATGCTATCATCATAGGAAAAATTTCTAGATGAAAAGCAAAGTAACAAGTAACGGAGATTTTATTTTAGAATTTTCTCTGCATAAAAGCCAAAATAAGAAGTGTGCCAAGTATCACTACTCTAATCCTATATGGTGTTAACAAATTGCTTGGCACTGGGCAGAATTTATGGAAGAGAAAGTAAATCTCTCATCTCCAAAGATTAAGTAACACACTTTGAACTCTTCTGGTAAGTATCTTGGAAATCAATGTTGTTGACTTGACAATGAAGGTGTTTTTTTACTGAATTGGAAAGGAGAAGTTACCTACAGAGATGGGTAGAGGAAGAAAGTAAACAGGCCTTAAATGGTGTCATTAGTTGAGTTACAAGAGTGCAAGATGGGTTGATGGACCCAAGATGGAGGCAGACTTTGTGGACAAGTAGCTCCACATGAGCTATCAGAACCTTTGAAATCAGTGCTGGTAACTGGATGGTTATAGAGGTCTTTTCCAACCTTGGTGATTGTATGAATCACCTTGACAGTTTTATTGTGTGTTTTCATGCATATGTATATCATCTTTTTCTCTCTCTCTCTGTTAAATCCTGTGATAATGAAAGATTTATCTTTAAGTATTTCTTTTTTTTTTTTTTTTTCTCATTCAAGAAATGAGTGGTGTCAGAAAGACGCCACTGTCATGGAAATGACAGGAAGCTGTTCTTGTATGGACTTAGTGACAGCTTTGGCAATTGGCTGCCCATCTACTAATAATATGAAGAAAGCAATTCCTTTAAGACAGTTGAACAATTAGATAGCCTATCACGGCTAATCTGGAATGGATTGACAATGACTTTTTGATGTGATGATCAGTATTCACTTTTAATCTACTGTATCCCAAATGTGGAGTTCACGGTCTCACTGTGCCAGGAGCTCAGAGCGTGTTCCCCATGGCATGCCATAGAAATATAGAAAGGGCTGTTAGGAATCCGTTTATTTATCCCTTGTACCTAGTTAAGAGAATAGAATTGTGAGGATAAAGTTTTAGATCCCAAAGCTCCTGAAAACATACAGAGAATGCTTTTTGTTGACTTCAGTGAAATCTGAAATAGTTCTTACCTAGTTTGCTCAGCATCAAAAAAGGGCAGTTGAAAGCCATACTTTGTCTTGGTACTGGTCCTTATGAGCTGTTGTGTGTTCTAGTCCTGCCCAGCTGTATATCTTTGAAAGGAAAAAAAAAAAAGAAATCAGAAAAAGAGCTTCTCAACAGTCTTAATGATACATTTACTGTTCTCTGGGAGTTTCTGAAAACTCCATGAGTACTACTGAAGTTTGCCATCAACGCACATTCAGTTCACATAATTAGAAGCAGCTTATTTCATTCTTGGAGCTCCACAGACACAATAATTGCATGTTGAAAACACCACACTTTGGGCTTTTTGTGTTCAAAGTTCGGATTGGGTCACAGAAGCAACTGGATCAATTCCACGAAGAGCCATGTGTGAAAAGTGCAGAGCCCTTTTGCTTCTAACATGAAACACATGCTGTGGCTGTAAATCAAGTACAGATGATAGATGAAGAGTCATCATCTGCAGCTGGAGTTGTTGGTCAGCTGAATGGTGTGGCTAAGTACACATCAAGCCACATGAAAGTCCTGCGATGCTGTGATTCTGAGGCTTGCAGACCCCTCCTAGGTGGTGTGCTGGTTCTCAGAAAGTGTTTGCATCAGGGATTTTTCCTTGAGGCAGAACTAGTGACTGGTTCTGTGAAATGTCTTTCAGGAGGCTCAAGGTACTGTTCCACTTCTCACTTGGTGACAAGTGACATGGGGAGCCCAGCCTTAGGAACAAGAAAGCATTGGGTATGCTGAGAAGGGTGATGGGGAGGTCAGCAGTGATCTTTCCCTGCCGGATCCCCAAGTAAGCAGAGAATGAGACAGAGCCCTAAGGATCTCTGTGCCACCTAAATGGGAAACAGGCTTTCAAATGTGTAAATGAGCTTTGGACAATATAGACATTATTTTCTGACTTAAGACCTGGGCTAGACAGGCAGAAGGAACAACCCAGGGAACCTAAAACATGTTACACTTTTCCATCTGAAATATACTGGCTGTTTTGGAAATGTGTGTACTGAACTATGCATTCTCTTTAATTCTCAGTCACTGTGAGAATGGTAGAAGCTGTCAGAGTGTTATGTTGGATTGACTTCTGCATTTCACTTAGTCTTCCTGCAAGTTAAGTTCAATTACATACATTCTACAAGTCTTCATAGCCTCCTTTATCTTAAAGGAGTTGTTTCAGAATAATAAGGGAAAAAAAGTTAATCCTCAGACTCTTAAACAAAAAATAATATTAAAAATATTTGGAATTGTTTTTTCCTTGATTTGAGGACTGTTGTTCCCTTTACTCATCCTCAAATCTAGAAAATTGAGAAAACCAGCAGTTATTAACCTCAGCCTACTCACACAATCTATGAGGCTATGACATGTTCCTTGTAGCTATTTTAATAAAGCAACTTACCTTAATAAAAATTTATTGGAGATCATGAGAATTTCTGAAAAAAAGAACTCTACTGAACAAAAGGTTGGGAGAAGCTGGATTAAATCCCGCCATTGTCCCTCTATTGCTTATTGTTACTGGCAGTAACCTAGCACTACAGCATTAAAACCTAGACTGACACACTTAATTGTACAAGAAACACATATTAAGTCTTGCAGAGGATTTGGGACAGAGTAGCAAGTAATCTTAATCAGCATAGCTTGATTGACCTATGCTTGCTTACAGTGCTAAAGTTTGCTCTGTTTTCATGGCATGTGTATTTCCAAGCCACCTGGCAGAATCAGAGTTTCTGTAGCTTTGGAGGCAAGAGAGGCAGAAGTGGTTGGGGAAGGCTTTGTTTGCAGGAAGCAAATGTGGAGCATACAGCAAGGGTATGAGGACATGCCTAAGCCTAGTCATGGAGTTGAGCAGGGCCTCACTGACCTTTCTGAATAATAGATTGGGATAATGGGATAATAATTTAGTCATTGAAGGAAGGCACAGACCAAGCCAGACATTGACAGAAGGGAGTGCTGTGGAAGAGTTTTACATAGACATGAGGCGGAGTGTTGGAAGCAAGAACAGAGGCCTGGCAAGAGAATAGGAGGTAGTAATGAGACTAAAAGGAGATTTCAGGAGGGAGGAGTTGTGCATACCGATGCAAAGCAAGGGGAAGCTCCTGAAAGGAGTTAGACACTGCAGTATTAATGCTTCTCAGCAAAGTATAGCAAAGTACCTCCCACAAACCCTGTGGTTTGTGGCTGCTGAGCTAGAACACAGGGCATACTGAATGAGCTCACAGGAAGGGTCAGAATGGCTATCCTGTACATATTTTCTTTTTAACAAGTTTGTGAGAAATAGCTGTCCTAAACAGCTAGTTAGGTATTTTCACTGAGGTTATGACAGTAATGCCTAAAGTAAAATGCTTTGGGATTGCTCTTTCTAAATGTTTTCTAAATGTTTCAGTTAAAAAATGGAAAACACTCAACAGTTGTTAACTTTTTGCATCAGATATTTGTAGGAAGATTTTTGCTAAAGAGGACGAAGACCTGGAGTTTGGTGAAAATTTGGGCCAACATGTGGGCAAAGCGTAGCAGAACATCCTGACTGTCATGTTACTGATGTGTCTGGTAAATTTTGGTTTTCTGTCCTGGGCCATCCCTAAAAGCTCCCAAAATGCTGAAGAGCTATGAAGGTAAATTTGGAATCATGGAGTCATAGAATATCCTGGGTTGGAAAGGACCCATAAAGATCATTGCATCTCACTGCAATCTTTCATTTGCAAGCTCTGTCTTCTACTGACAGTTTGAAAAATGCGGAGTGGCACTAGTTTTCAGTGGGGAAATTCTGATGGCAGACTGATAACTAACCTTTTGCTCCAGAACAATAACATAGTCAGCTTGGAAGTGAACACCTGATGGATTGCTACTCAAAACATCCTATCTCATACATCTCTTTTCCCTGCAGTAATAATTATTTCAAAAGAATCTGAGATTAAATAGCGTCTCATCACTATGAATAAATGTCGGAGTCCTTCAGGGAGCTTTAATTAGTTTCTTTTCTAGGAAGTCTGAAGAGCTCACCCTTACCTTCGTCATTCTCTAAAATTACTTTTTGTATTTCTGATACCATTCCCAAAATTCTTCTCATTATGTTTGTTAGCAGTATTTTAGCTGCACACCAAAGCAGTGATGTCCTCCAGAGAAAGTCCCAAAGGAAGTTACAGGCTTTTCACATTTATTATGGTTGTTTCAAGTAATGAAAAACAGAGAAAAGAAGAAAAGGCAACTCGTGTGGCTACAAAAAGATTTGGTATTTGTAGAACTTTGCCAACATTTGTTTGTTTTTAACAGATCACATAGACTTACCATTCTTTTGTTTACGGATTTGTGTTAAATATATTTTGGCACAACAAAACGAGGTGTGTTTAATTTTGTTAATAGCACTCACTGCTTTGGTTTGAATAGTACTCCAATGAGGAGAAATATACCCCAATTTTGGACTGTGGAAAGGAAATAATTTGGAGTAGATATAAACTTCTGTCCTAGATTTGCACTAAATTGAGTGGAATACTTATATAAATCTGGTTGATATTATGTATATTCTTATGAGATACAAGATTTTTGGATACCACGTGTATATCCTCAGTGTTCTATCAAGGGCTTTTTTGTGCAACTGCGGATCTCTGTCTGCCTTTCCCTAACAGGCAAAGAGATCTTTATAGCTTCAAGTCAGAAGGATAGATTTGGAGTTATCTATGGGACAATAGAAAATAGATGAAGCTCAGTACAGAGAAATCTTAAGAAAAGAAAGAAACATGTCGGTTTTATTTTTAAAGCTGCTTTTTGCTTGTTTCTCTCTAAGCAGAAACTGAATGGAAATTAAAGCTCCAAATGAATTTTCTGGGTTTTTGAAAGCAGAAATGGAAGACTGAGCTGCTGTGTTCCATTGCTGGCATTTTACAAGCCATCATGATGGCTTCAGACAATTGATTCACTTTTTCTATGGCCAAATTTCCTCTTTTATTAAAAAGAAAAAGGAGGTTAGAGGATATAATTTTGATGTTTTCTCTATTTGTTACAAAACCTTGCACTCAGCTCTACTGCTGTTCTTGGCAGTTGAGGAATGGGTACTGTGAGAGATTTTTGGGTTAACAACTGATCTTGGACTTCAGATTAAGCTCATAATTACGCAGTTCTCACCTGTAAAAGTGATGAGCAGCACAAAACCAAGTGAATAAAATGAAATGTTGATATAACATACCAGACCTGTGCATAGGAGACATCACGTCTCCCTGCAGCAGCGAACCCTCTCAGTGACTGAACTTCTTACTGACATCAGAAAACATTACTTGTTTAATTATTGCTTCGAAGGTACGTGCTCTTCACTCTGACAATCCTGAGATCTTAAATGTAATTTTTGGGGAAATACTGTAGTGGCAGTATAGATGTTCTTTGGTGGCTTACCCAGAATTTCAGAGCTTCTTGGTCCAATATTTATCTTGCACAACTCAATATATTCTCTTATCATGCTTCAGTTGTTAAAATTTCAGGAAAGAATGAGCTTCCAAATTTCTCAAAAAAAATTGTAGATTTATGTTTGCAGCTGATTTTGTTGAAAGTGAATCATGAATAAGACAGCTATAGTAATACTGAGTAAAGTTATTTAGATATGTTATATTTCCCATAGCTTAAAAACTAACTGAAATACTGAACAATCCTGAAACTTTATTAAAATATAGCAGGATATCGGAAACCTGGCATTAATTGCAAATTCCACACTTAATAATATCTGTTACATCATAATAATAGTTTCACTTCTTCCCAGTTGTACTTGCAAAAATTTAAAAAAAAAATCTAAACCTCAAAATCACCTGTTTCATTACAGTGTTAGTGTACTAAATCTATATATATAAGTATCTAATCTATATATAATTATTTGTATATATATATATATATATATATTTAAAAAAAAAAAAAAAAAAGAAGTATAGATTGGATCATAGAATCATCATAGAATCATAGAATGGCCTGGGTTGGAAGGGACTTCAAAGATCATGAAGCCTTAACCCCCCTGCTGTAAGCAGGGCTGTCAACCTCCACATTTAATACTAGACCAGGCTGCCCAGGGCCCCATCCAACCTGGCCTTGAACACCTCCAGGGATGGGGCATCCACAACCTCTCTAAGCAGCCTGCTCCAGCACCTTACCTTCTCTGTGCCACCTAAATGGGAAACAGATCTGAGATGTGATTTGAGATCTGCTATTACTATGCAGCTTAATATTTCACGGTGGACCCTCACGATGCAGAATGTTTTTATCAGGATTAGGACCATGGCAGCTGCCAAACAGGTCTATGCTTTATGAGACAATCCCTTATCAGCAAAAACAGCTTTCCAACTCTTCAGAACAGCTGTGTTCAGCTTTAAGAATTCACATCCAGAGGTGTAAGTAAATATTGCATTCCTGCAAGAGAAACCTCTGAGCTGTTACACAGCCTCTTTGTCCACACAACACCTCCAAATACCAGAGTAAATGAACACCTACCATATAAAAAACCTGACATTAGGATGATGACATTGGAAAAACAAAACAAAACTACTTCTGCTTTGGAAAATTTAGCAGAGGTGAAAGCGATCAGTCCAAAAAAGTCAGAAGATAACTTCCATCCTATTCTTTGATTTATTAAATGTCTGTCAGCAGTGTGAACTTACCTCTGAATTTTCTACCTTTGTACAGTGGGCTAAAAACGGAGGATACATTTTTCAAGTTTAGGAGCCAGGCTGGCTGTGCTTTCTCCATGTGTTGGCCATCAAAGCTGTGAACTGGAGTCCTGACCTATCCGTGGTTTAAGTCCCTTAGCGTCACTGAAGTCCTGCCCCAGGAACTTGGACTGTCTCTGGTGTGAGCTGTGCTAATAGCTTTTCTCCTGTGCAAATGTGTTTACAGAAAGCAGGCTGAACAAGCCTCGAAGACCATCATTATCGCCTCCTGGTAACATCACAAAGGTGACAAGCTGCTGCTCTGTATTGTCATAACCCTGCAGTAATTAGTGCCTCGCGCCTGTAATGGAACCAAAGCAAGTAACATCAGGGCTTCTAAAATGACACTGTTTTCATCATATATTTCATTTTTCAAAGAACATAAAGGCAGATACATCAATCTGCCAAGGAACTCTTTTTAATTAAAGCCTCCATTTTTCTTTTCTTGTCAAGATATGCAAATAGTTTGAGTCATTAAAACTAAGATAAAAGAAATCCGAAGCACTGTTTATATATAGCCATTGTGACTGCATTTTACTTTGCATTACTTTAACTGAAGCAAGTTACAGTGCAGCTTGACATAACTCAGAGCTGCTTTGCAGTGCTGTTGAGGCTAAGAGTGGAAAAACGCTTTACCTAGCTTGGGGAGTCCACCTCAATGCATAGATCCTGCATCTGGATATCACATACTGCACTGTCGGTGGTGGCATGCTTACACCCTTGCTGCCATTCACCTATTCAATATTTAGCTTTGGATTACTTCATTTGCCCAGGTTTGGAGGAAAACAAGGAAGTGATTGCTGCTAGTTCTCCATAGCTGTGATGAGGCTTTCTCCACTACAGCTTAGTACCCAAACTGTGTGTGATTGGTTACTGTACCTTATACAAGGTACTTACAACGTACCTTCTCTTCAGAATCAGGAGAGACTGTGTTTGTCCTTGGAAAATGAGCATAGCTGTTGGCAGGTGTTTGGCTGCAACCAAATCTGTGGCAATTATCTCCTAGACCTCTCATTCTGGGATTTTACCTGAGAAGCTTGGGATAAAGACCCATCTTATTTTAGTAAGCATGAGTGTGAAAAAGGGTTTCCAGTGTGCTTCAATGAGGTAATTTAATAACTGTGGCATTGTACCACAGTTATTAAATCAGCTTTGAATTTTGATCAGCTTTGAATTGGTAACCATAAAATGGCTTGGGTTAGAAGGGACCTTAAATATCATTCATTTCCGAGCCCCTGCCATGGGCAGGGCTGCCACCAATGAGCTCAGACTGCCCTGGACCCCATCCAACCTGGCCTTGAATGCCTCCAGTGATGGAGCATCCACTGCTTCTCTGGGCTATGTTTCACTGTAGATTCTGTTTGACCTCTTGATTCTAGGCTTAGCAGCCAAATAAGATCAAATAAACTGATCCAAATGCTGAGGTGCTTGTTCAGACAAAATTCATTGTTTGTTTTCTAAGATAAAGCGTAAAAACCCTGACTCAGGAATTCTGGAACTGATCATTTAAAAGCTATACGACAGCGTTTTGGAGATAACTAACAGAAAACGAATGCAAAAGAGTTCAGTACGGACAGCACATTTTTTTTTTTTATTTTTTTCTTATATATTATCTACAAGCACAAGCTTTCATATTTTTAATGTAAAAATGCATACAGATCATTATATATATAAAAATCAACTAGCCTTGTAGCAAACTGCCAGATGCAACCATCCCCAGGTTTGGGGACAACGTGTCTGGATCCAGGTGCAAATTCAATGGCTGACCCTCACTTCCATCCTTGGTTGCACCGAACCCCCAGATATGAAGATTCTCAAAGTTCTAGGGAAGTCTTGGTTCCTGATCCAGGTCTCACAGCATGGGCATGACTAACTCTTCATCAATTGAAGATAAATATTTAAAAACTTCATAAATGACAATCAACTTGTTGCAGGTAACAAGTGTCCATTTCACCTTTCCTCCCCCTTTTAGTTTTTCTTCCTTCCTGTCCTCCCTCTGCCGAAATGGAAAGAGCAGAGGAGAGGAACCAATTGTTAGCATTGTCTATGTAAATAGCAGCATTACAAACAGAATTTAAGCTGTTGATATGTGCTGCAAAATGGCTACTGAATGCAAATTCATGTTGCATTTGGTCTTTCCAGTGCTTGCGCACGCCGGGGCTCAATTTGCACACTGTAGAAATACGACACATTTATAGCATAGCCAATATTATATTGCTACATTGTGAGGAACAGTAGATCAAATTGCATTTAATACTATGTCGTATGTATCAATAGATTATAATAGACTCTACTATAATTGGTTTGTCAAGCAGCCTATTACACTGAGGGGGGGAAAAAAAAAAAGGAGCAATTAAGTAAAGAAATTCGTATTTGTGTGGGAGGAAAGGTCATAAAATAGCAGCCTCCTTTCTGACTGAATGTTTATCATGTTCGGCAGTTTCCAAATTCAGTCTTTGCAAAGAAATGTTACTATTTTTATTAGAGGTTCTTTATGTAACAAATAATGTTTGCACAGTGGAATATTTTCTTTCATGGAGATTTTATAACTTCCCCATAACACTACATATATATAATTCACTGGGATTCTTTTGGAAAGTATTATGGCCATACCTTAGGCTTTCCTTCCTTTCAACTCTCTTAATACAAATATGATTTCTTTATTTTTTTTTTGTAATTCATGTATTAATGTTTTTGTATTTTAAATGTTTCTCTACTCTGAAATCTAAGACAGGATTTCAGAGAAAAGAGCTGTTGATGTTGTCTTAGAGAGGGATAAATCATTGCTTACAATATTAACATGATGACCTTCCTCATCAGCTGCATTCCTATAGGATTGCAGGTAAGGATTTTGTTTGCTGCAGATTCATACAACAGCACTGATGTGAAAGATAACAGACTGATTTAGTGCCTGAACTTGCAAATGCTTACTCTTTCTCATAAAGTTGTAACGTACATGTATGCAAGTTCAGACCTTCAGCTAATGACTGTCAGTGCATTAATTTAACTCTCACATTTGTGTTGATTCTATATTACTAACAGAATTAAAAATTGGCTAAACCTCTCTTCCTCTTTATTTCATTTATTTATTTATTTTACAACAGTTAGAGGCATGACCAATAGTTTGGGAACAAATGTGTCAACAGTGATGTGATCTGTTGCCAAAACCACCTGTCCAGAAGCACACAGTCATTTCGATCGCAGAGTGTGTAGCTGATGTATGGCAACGTGCCTGAATATGAGGACCAAAACAGAAATATTGATTCTGAAAGACTGGAATGAATTTTCACTATCTACAATGGGAAACAGAGGAAATAAACAACAGCAAAAATACATTTGAATGTGATTTTCATTTATGCAAACTTTTTTTTTTTTTTTTTTTTAAAGTTACTTTGGTAAGTATCTTTAAGCCAGTGCTTTGAGAAGTTTGTACTTGGGACATTTCTCTGTCCATGGGAATATAGACTTGGTTCTCCAGCCAATGTTCCAACAGATGTTCCATCATTTATATGGCTACCTACAACTGCACAAAGTGCTGTCCTACCAGATATCCTCACTCTTGTACATCTACAGCAAATTGGATTTGATAGCCTTTTGGTGTTATTTCCTCACAAAGGCGAATAACCATATGAAGTGCAAAGCAGTGGAGAATAAAGTTGTAAGCAGTTGCTATAAGAGGGCTATTCTTCGGAATAAAGTACTGCTAATAATCTCATTTGTCAACCTACCCTTTGGCTGTGGTTCTACATGATGTCAGTTTGAGCAGCACACAAAGATGTCTAAAGGGATGCAACATCGTTGGTGAGGCAAGCACTGTCTGAACATCTTCCAGTGATAGTTCCTGTATCTCTTCTTCTAGAAGACTTCACTACTACAGTTAAGACAAGTAGACAGGGGAAAACTTGATAGCTCACTTCAATATGAGACATGAGGGAAGAACAGGAGAAAAAAAACTGAATGCCTTTTATCCCAAGAAACAAAATATGATAAAATGCACTTTCTCTTGAAAATGCCAGATAGAACCACAAAAAAACTGCTGGTTTAAACCACAGATGCTTCAAGCAACATCTGGAAGTTAAACAACTGGAAATTATGGCCTTTTGATATGGTGAAGGCCGTTCACAACTGATTCACGAGGGCTGCTCTAATAGTAATACCACTTATTCTATTATGTTGGCCACAATGTCAGAGGTGGTATGGCAGTAGTGGCTGAACCTTCCCACCAATATTCTGTTACATTTTGTTGCCGTGTGACAGATGGGAGCAGAGGGGCAGTCTTAAAGAATGGCATCTGACATGCAAGTGTGTATGAGGCAACGGTGTGTCACTGAATTCCTTCACGTGGAAAAAATGGCACCAACTGACATTCATGGACACTTGCTGAATGTTTCTGGAGACCAAACAGTGTATGTCAGCACAATGACGCAGTGGGTGGTGCATTTCTGCAGTGGTGACAGTGACATGAAAGACAAGCCATGTTCCAGATGGCTATCCACAGCTGTCACACCATGAAATGAAGAGTGTCCCTATCAACTCATCTGCATAAATCAGCTGACGGTGGTAACTGTGTTGAAAAGTAGTGTTATGTAGCTGAGAATTTTCTCTATGAAATAGTGCTATTGTGCTCTTTGTAGTTTTCGTCACTTTACATGGAAAAAAAAATAGCAGGCGATACTTTCAGAGCAGCCTACATACATTCGGGCTCAGAATTTAAACATTTGACTTCCTATGGTTTGAATTTTTTTTCAGTGGAAGATAGAGCAAGGGAAACTACCTGAATTGAAATAAATCCAAAACAGAATTGTAAACAAAAGCTAAAAACTACCCATAATGAAATCAACAGAAATGTGGTTATCCTTAATCTCCTGATGCATACACTCCCATTTCCCAAAGTACAGAACTGTACTTCAAGGAGGAAACGCTGAAATGCCACTGGACTAGCTGATTATTTCTTGATGAATTCTCTAGTTTTAGAGGATCTCAAAAAGCAGCTGAGCTTTAGCTCCATTGAAATGTTTGTCTTGCTAGCTAAACATTCCATGAAAAAGACCATTTACTGTACTTTTTGCATAACTCGCTAAGAACATCAGCACTCATAGATCTGACAAAATGACAACAAGGAAGGACTGTTTGGAGTAAAAGCACACAATGCGCCAATTTAGAGCTGGTGAAAGGTGTCAGATGAACCTTCTGGTGCAACACAGCAGCCTCAGTCCTTGAGATTACCAGTTGTGATGGTTGTTGCTGGACTGAAGACTGAGTTACTCTCCAAGTAAGTGGCTACTGAGCAGTTGGCTGGCTGGGAATGATGTTTAGGCACTACTGACTTGCAGGGGATTGGAGCCAGCCTTGTAGAAGCAGAAAATACTCTGTGAGTGCCAACCCCCACAATCATTTAGTCCTTTGGAGTTTGTTTGTTTGTTTTTTCCATGTTAGCCCAAAGCAGTGTGGCTATAATACATTTTGAAACAGGAAGAAGTCTGATTCCATGCTACTCAAAAAGTGGTGTGGTTTCAGTTTTCTATTTTTTTAATAGCAAAGCTTTGACCATTTTTTATTAAATGTGCTCTGCCTGCCTTGTCCCTACCACAAGCTAATATGCTCTATAATGCTTTTCTGGCTTAGTACAGATCTTTTTAGCTGCTGATTTTGGTAAGCATCTTATTAATAGCCTGCTTGACGTGCGTGGTGGAGCTTCGTCTCCGAGTCTTGCCCTGGACCATCTTTCGACGCCGTACCTCACGACAGAGCTCATAGAAGGCCTCCATAATGTTTCCCTCTCCTGTGCAAGCAGAGCACTCGTAAAAAGCACATGCTAGTTCTGTGGCCAGCTTTTCACCTTCCTCTGTGCTGACCTGCCTGGAATGATCCAAGTCTGCTTTGTTCCCCACCAGGATCAGAGTGACATTTTTGGGTTTTTTAACTTCATCCAACAAGTTCTTGAGTGGTAGAACTTCCTCAAAGCTGCCTCTGTCCGTGATGTCATAGACCAGGACGAAGCCTTCACCCCATCGCACGTGTCCTTCTTTCTGAATAGCATCCTCCTGTTTCAAAAAGACAGATACCAGCTTTAGGAACATGATTTTTGAAAAAGACACAAGGCCTTCATTCAGACAGAGACTGCTTCCCCAGTGCCTGGAAAGCCACATACATCTGCCTGATTCTGTACGCTACACACATTGTTCTCTTTATTGTGTGGCATAGGACAATGTGGTGGTTAAACTGCACCACAACTGCTCTTCTCCAGTCCTCAATGGGATATGTGGAGAAAATGTGATGAAAAAGGGCTTAAGGACTGAGATAAGGACAAGGAGATTGCTCACTTATTTCTATCATGGACAGAAAAGATTCAGTATAGGGAGATTAATATAACTTACTGCCTATTACTAACAGACTAAAGCAGTGAGAATTCACAGCAAATTAAAACCACCATCCCCCTATCCACCCTCTTCTACCTCCTCCCCATGTGCAACAGCAGGGAATGGGGGCTGTAGTGAGTCCATCTCTGCCTTTCCTTCACAGTTGCTCTCTGCCCATGCTCCATGTGGGGTCCCTTCCATGGGATGCTATCCTTCCTGAACAGATCCTGCCTGGGTTTCCCATAGACTGCAACTCACTAAGCTCTGCTCCAACACAGCTCTGTAACCATGGGGCCCATTCTTTAGCAGCACACTGCTCAATCACAGGGCCCCACAGGTGGCGTCTCCACAGACCTCCTGCTCCACCATGCTCTCCATGCGCTGCAGTGAACTTCTGCTACATGCTTGGAGCACCTCCTGCCCTCCTTCTGCACTTGTGGCTGCAGGGCTGCTTCTCTCTCATTTCTCACTCTCTTTCCCAGTTGCTGTATTTTAGTGTTTTAACCCTTAAATCTCTTCCAAAGCACACTCAGTGTTGCTTATAGCTTAGCTCTGGCAACAGAGGGTCCCTCTTGGACCAGCTGGGGCTGGCTCTGACATGATCAGGGGGCCCTGCTCACAGAGGCTATTCCTGCAGCCCCCCTTCTAACAAAACCTTGTCAAGTAAGCCCAACATAGAGACCTACTCTGACAAGCCATCACGGGCTGCCTATCATGGGCAGACTGGTAGCAGGCAACCAGAACAGGGTCTCTGCTGAACGATACCCAGCACACAAAATGCATAGGAATGTGTAGCTTGAATGCCTGTCATGTTTTGAAAAAAAGGGGTTCCTTGCTATGACAAAACTGTTCTACAGTTTGTTGAGAATCATTGGTAGAAGCTATTGAGCTTCATCATTTGACTGAAGAAACAGACTATGGCTTTCTGAATAGTAATAACACATTATATGGTTGGCCCTGAGTCAAGGAATGAAGCAGAAATAATTTTAATCCCAGTGTAAACCCAGACTTTGTTCTTCTAGTGTTTGAAAACTGTAAGCAGGGTCCCTTGCAGAACAGTCTGGAATATAGAACACTTGGTCTGGCAGCAGGCTTGTGATGGGGAGAGGAGGGAGAGCTGTGTTCAGAAGCAAATCTCAGTCCCTGGGAGTGGAGCACGTGTGCCACCCACCACACTGCCACCACCGCAGTCCCTTCCCTACTGCCTGTCTGAGCCAAGGCACTGGATGTTGGTACACGCACTCACGCACCTGACCAGCTGTATCTAGTATCTCCATGGAAACCACTTCATCATCAATGGTAGCTTGGTGACGATATGTAGACTCTAAAATAAGAACACATTTTGTGAAATGTATTAAAAAAGAGTAATTTTTTTTCTATCTTCCTTACGGCTACCCCAGACATACGTGACACATGACTTTGCTAGATTTTATTTGTTGGAGGTGTTCCAGCTAGTCTGGAGCACATTCAAATCTTCCTTTCTACATCTGTGACTCCATTCTCTCCCTCCATATCTTTCTTTCTAATGTCTTATACTTATGGAAGGCTATACCTGTGAACACTACACTCTACCCCCAAGAAAAGGACTGAGTCTCCTGCAGCAAAGAGCTCTGCAAGACTGCAGGCAGTTTTTCTTGTTTGCTCAAATGAAGGCTGCCACTTCTAAAACACAAATTCTGCTACTCTGGATGTATCCGGCTCAAAAGCCTGTCACTGTGGAGCCTGAAGTCTGACAAGACCAAAACCAGCATGCTTGTAGATTAGGGATAAAACTGCTATACTCAGGCCTTACACAATGATAAAATGACAGAAGAGTTAGGTATTTTAGGAATGTCTCCTTGAAACATACTGAAATCATCACATTCCCTGCTTATAGCAAGGGCTCAAGCAGTAATTTCCCCTTATGTGATTTATAAGAATAGCCAGTGGCATTAAGCATTCACACTATCTAAAGGAAAAAAGGAACCTATTTACTGTGTCCCAGGTTCTGGAACGGCATAACAAATCAGAAACCTCATGACAAAAGAGCTTGTTTTATCTTAATGAGCTGATAAGTTAAATTTGATAGTGTCTGACTCAAAATCTGGAAACTCATCTATGCTAACATTGAGATTTATTACTGCTGCTGGCTCACAGATGTCCTATATCAAAAGGCAAACATGTATGCTGTGAAACTGTGGCCCATTACTATGAATGCTTTGTGCTGTCAGAGACACGGTGCTTTTATTTGGTGTAAATCTCCCCAGAAGGAATGCAGGATATGTTAAAGGAAGGACATTTCTTGAGTTAGAGCTTCTGAAAGGGCTCATGTTTGGTGCATGTCTTTTTTTTTGTTATATACTTGAATGTATCACCTCTTCATTGTTGAGAATGTTTCAGTGATGTCAGCACTTCAAACACTCTCTTCCCACACCAAAAACTGTCACTTCCCCACCCATACCCCCTGCCCTGTGCCACCTTAATTGCTTTATATAGCACAGCTGCCTGTAATAGGGACAAATGGTCAATTTAATTAGGCAGATGGCAAGCAATCTTGCATAGGGCTTCAGGCAATGAAGGCTCTTGTGGTTTTTTTGTGTTTTGTTTTTTTTTTCTCTTTCTTTTCAAAGCAGAAGCCCCCCACTGCTCTTCATTATTGTAAGGCTGCTAAAGGTGTTGATGTTCCACCTTTGTGATCTTGACATTATTCCTACAGAATAGAGTAAGATATATCTAAGAATCTCAGTATGACTTACCTAAGCACTTCCTGCAAGAGAATGCAGCCAAGCAAAAGCTTTGCTTTGATGCAGAAGACAGAGGGATGCTACTTTAGAAAACTAGTTAATTGGAGAAAATGCCCAGTGCTAATTTGGGACTCTGTGTGCAGTACTCCCTACTCATGGCCATGTGTCCAGTTCTGGGCCCCTAGTTCAACAGTGACAGGGAAAGAAACTGTCCAGTGGAGAGTCAGCAAGATGAGAAAAGGCCTGGAGCATCTCCCGTATGAGGAAAGGCTGAGTAACCTGGATCTGTTCAGCCTGGGCAAAAGAAGACTGAGGGGAGATCTGATTAATGTTTGTAAATATCTAAAGAGAGGTGGGATGGATGACGATGGATGGATCCATCGTCATCCATCCATTGATGGATGATCAAAATGGATGGGACCAGGCTCTTCTTGGTGGTGTGTACCAATAGGACAAAGAGCAATGACCTAAAACTTGAACACAGGAAATTCCATATAAACATGTGAAAGAATTTTCTTATGGTAAGGTGGATACAGCACTGGAAGAGGCTGCCCAGAGAGGTTGTGGAGTCTCCTTTGATGGAGATATTCAAGACCTGTCTGAACACCTACCTGCGCAACCTATTGTAAAGGGACCTGCTTTGGCAGGGGGGTTGGACTCAGTGATCTCTTGAGGTCCCTTCCAACCTCTGCAATTCTGTAATTCTGCAATTTAGCATCTTAGATTTCATTTCCTGGGTAGAGAGTGGTATGAAAAGATTTTTCAAGGAAGTAATGCGATATTAGCTCTTCACTCATTTAGGTCTTGCAGCCTAAATGCCTTCAATCAGCTGGCCCTGCTTGACCAATTGCTGTTAAGAATTGGTCCATACAAGTCCCCAAAAAATATATCTACCCATGTTTCCAGCAAATCTGTGAAATGATCTTCTTAGGAAGCAGAATGTGGTAGCTCATACGGATCTTCTGCACGAAACTGCAGAATGAATCTCAAGGAGCAGACTTCTGCCTGCTTCAGAAAAGAAGTGTGATTCTTAAGAGAGATTTTAATTCTTGAAACAGTACTTTGCCAGTGTTTCATGTTGCACATTTAACTCCCTTTATCTGTCTTCTTTAGGGTGGAATTTAATTCTGGCTCAGTAGCATTGATTGGGGTCAGATTAGTGTAAATACAACTTAGTAGAAGTGAGTCTGTTCCCCTGCTTTGGAATGTGCGGTAGCTGGGTGCTTTTTAGTGAGGAGTGTAAAACAGCTGGATCTTTAAAGCATTTTTGGTGTAATAGCAGACATGGCTTTTCCTTCAAGGGAACAGAAACATCTGAAGAATCTGGTCAGATGTTATGAGCCCTGAAGTTGTGATTTCCAATCTGTTCACACTGAGCACCCTAAAGCCTTAAGATCCCATGATGCTTTACAAATAAGTGGCCTTGCTTTGGGTTTTATTGATGTTATTTTCTCTGTGCTACCCTTTATTTTGAGACACACAGTTCAAGAGAAAGATGACTTGAGATTCTCTAACTGAAATCATCTGCAATACAAGCATCTGTGTCTCACCTAAGTACTGTGACCCCTGTTGGAGTGGATGAAGTAAAATACATGCTGGATGTAGGTTGTCTGATCTCTTTCCTGGGATGAATCATACCTCAGAAGCACTTACAAGTCTAAAATTGGTCAGACGAATCCAGGCTGTAAATATCTTATCCTTGCATTATCGTGTTCAAGTAGGAAGAGTAAAGCGTATAGCATTGTGCCAGCAGTCTTCGTGATAAAGGCTCCCAAGACGATACCAGGCAATTTTCTGAGCTCCAAAATATCATTTACACCAGGTGATGCCTATATTTTATATTTATAGTTATATGGCTGATATCCCACTGATAGAGAATAAACCTCAGAGCCAATTTCATTCTGTGTTTAGAGCATGATATGTGTGTAGACTCTGTGTCAGAACTGCTAATCTCAAAGCAGAAGCAGACAGCTGATGCTGATGGAGTAATGGAATACTAGACAACAGCACTATGGAAATGACAGTAGTCATATTCAGTTCTGCTTTGTTATAAGCAAGCCTGACCTGTTCTTGCTAGTTTGGGGGTGTCCTATGTTTCTGTTCATATTCCCAATAACTAGATTAAAGAGCTTGCTATTGTGTGGCTCTGAAAGCTGATGTCAACTTACAAGGTCCTCTTTTGCTTACAAAACTGCAATCTCCCAGTGCTTTTGCTGTACAAAGAACTGGTTCTCATAGTTACTTTGTTTAAAAATTAAAGCTCATTCCAGGAATTATGTAGGTCTGTTGAAAGGCTTGAGAAACATGACTGTTGCAACTGGCTTGTTTTTCAATACGTAATATATTGCCTCATTAATTCATTAATAGGGATCATTTTTTTAAAATTCTGCAGCTGTGGAAATAGCTTTGGAAACCTGATCTAGCTGCAGGTGTCCCTGTTGGTGTGTCACAAATCTTACTCTTCTCAGCAATCTTATTGTGCAAATGCAGAAAATACTAAAATTGCACAGACAGGCTCTAAGCCTATACTATGCAGACTGTCTGAGGATTCAGTCACAGCTTGATCACAACCCTGTGTGATGCTTATTGTGACATTCAATTGCATTTAGGCCTTTAAGTACTAAGTAGTCATTTATCAAACATGCTTGTCCAGTGCAACCTAGATCTATAGAATACATTTGTTCCAAAAGATTATGTTTTCTACAGGAAAAAATCTAAGAAATAATTGCTAAGTCTTAGTCTGTAAGTCTAAGTCTAAGGTATGCATCCCAGAGCTCTGAGAGAACTAGCTGATGTAGCTGCCAAGCCACCCTCAGTGATATTTGGAAAGCCATGGTGGTCAAGTGAAGTCCCTGGCAACTGGAGAAAAGGCAACATCATACCCATTTTTAAGAAGGGTAAGAAGGACAGTCCAGGAAACTGCTGACCTGTCAGCCTCACCTCTGTGCTGGGTCAGATGCTCCTGGAAGCTATGCTAAGGCATACAGAAGAGGTGATATAGGATAACTAGCACAGCTTCACTAAGTGCAGCTCCTGCCTGACAAACCTTGTGGCATCCTATGATAATGTAACTGTGTCAATGGACAAGGGAAGAGCTATTGATGTCATCTGTCTGGACTTCAGTAAGGCCTTTGACATGGCCTCCATAATGCTCTTGTCTCCAAATTGGAATAATATGGATTTGATAAGTGGAATGTTCAAAGGATGAGGAACTGTTTGCATGATTGTATCCAGAGAATGGTGGTCAATGGCTCAGTGTCCAGATGGAGATCAGTGATGGGTGGTGTCCCTCAGATTTCAATACTGGGACAAATGCTTTCATCAGTGACACTAACAGTGGGATTGAGTGCAACCTCTGCAAGTTTGCAAATGATATCAAGCTGTGTGGTGCGGCCAGTACACCCGAAGGATGGGATGACATTCAGAGAAACCTGGATAGGCTTGAGTAGTGTGGGCCCAGGTGAGCGTTGTGAGAATCAACAAATCCAACTGCAAGATTTGGCATCAAATGAAGTTAGGTGACTAAAGGATAGAGCACAGCTCTTCTGTATAGGACTAAGAGGTACTGGCAGACGGCAAGCTGTACATGAGCAAGCAATGTTCCCTCATGGCCCAGAAAGCCAACAGTATCCTGGGTTGTAACAAAAGCAGCACATCCAGCAGGATGAGTGAGGCCCCTTTACTCTGCTCTGGTGAGAGACTTCATCTGGGGTGGCATGTCCAGAGGTGGAATCCTTCAGTACAGGGGAGATGTGGACCTGTTTGAGTATGTCCAGAAGTGAGCCACAGAAATGATGCAAGGAATGGAACAACTCTCCTATCTGGACAGGCTGAGAGAGCTGGAGCTGTTTAACCTGGAGTGAAGGCAGTGGGGAGACCGGAAAGTGGCCTTTCAATATCTAAAGGAGGGCTATAAGAAAGAAGAGGACAGACTCTTCAGCAGGGTCTATTGGACAAGAAGAAATAATTTCAAACTAAAAAAGGAGAGATTTAGATTGCATAAAAAAGAAGTTTTTAGCAGTAAGGGTAGTGGCTTTATTGTAAAACTAAGGAGCAGGGTGCACAGAGAGGTGATGGATGCCCCATTCCTACAGACACTCAAGGTCAGGCTGGACAGGGCTCTGAGAAGTCTGTTCTAGCTGTGGGTGTCCCTGTTCATTGCAGGGGAGTTAGATTAGATGACCTCTAAAGGTCCCATCCAACTCAAACAATTCTGTATTTGCAGGAATTTAAAGATTTCTTTTCAATACTTGCTTGCTTTGAACAGGCAATGCATAACATGAGCATGCTATCAGCTCTGGAAGCAAATATTTGCATTGCAAGGTTTTATTGCTTTTAGGAAAAAAAAAAAAACTTGCAGTAGGAGTAGGTTCAGTTAAGATGAAACAGTGACATATGCTATTTTACATACAAATTTAAAGAACAGCTTGTTGGTTTTGTTTTGTTTGCTTGCTTCTAAGTACAGAAAGACACAGGCTTTGTTTCCATTCAGAATTCTAGTTCACTTTTGTCAAGAAAGGTTAATAAAACAAGTACATAGAAAAAATACTGTAAAAAAAAATTTTGGTCTCCATCCTGGTGGCTTTCAGCCAGTTGGATCTGAGAACTGCAAGAGACCTAGAAAAATCTTTTTTGTTAAAATAATTATAGCTGAGTTTCCAGACCAAAAAGCTGTAGCTAATAGGTATGATCTTCTAAGTTATGTTAAAAATGTTGATTTATGGTGATGCAGAAGTATGTTCAAAAGACTAAAATTTCCCATAATTATTTCTGATTACATGATACAAGTTCCTGTTTGTTGTTTTTTTTAAAAAATAAACTCCCTGATCATTTAGACATCTGTGATCCTTGGCATCCATCAGTAAGGCATCTGTCTCTATCATATTTAAAAAAAATATATGATTTGATAGCCATTGGAAAAACAGTTTTCTTCCATTACTAATTGTGGTGCTGTTTGAGGACGCTCTCCAGAGCCTGGCCTCAGTCTGCCTTTGAGAAACTCTTCTGCCTTTCCTTGCTGCTTTAGGAACTTTGTGCCTTTTATAATGCCCTTGTAACTTGAATGGGTCCTTTCTCTGGTCAAGTCTCTTCGTCTCTCCTGCCTTCTTCTCCACCCTAGCTCTCCCTGAAACTCAGTTGAACGTATTTTTCTTGCTTGCATTTTGTTACTTTCTCCATTTGTTATTTACCTTGTAGGAGGGCTTTTATTCTGCAGTCATCAGTGATTTTACAGTAACCAGAACTCTGACCTTGTGTACTTAGAACATATCCACTGCTGTGTACCTCCACATGTCTCATTATTAATAGATACTACAAAACTCTTAATAAGCATAGTTGGGCATTTACTATTTACCAAAAAATTATCAAATTATATGCAATCTGTTTTTTTACTATCTTTATCACGTGTAAAAGCAGTAGAAAGTTACAGAAAGAAAGCCATTCACATGGCTCTGACAGCGCTGATAGTTGGGCTTGCACTTGTCAATGTTTTATGTGTTTTGGCACACGTAGCCCCAAGACTTGACACATACAGAAGCAGAAGTTGCAGAAGCATATACTGTTCCTGTGATGTGCTTTATATGTATGATTATCATACAATATTAATACACTCATGTCAAAGCACAATTTTAAACCAGAATGTGTATATGAAAGAAGGCTTTTTTTGCAGTGATGTTTAATTTGATTCTAGGGCCTCTACCCTGTGTCACATGCATTCTATCACTGTCAATGCTGCTTTTGAAATTGATATGTTGACACGCAAAGGAGTTTCTTTTTGAATTCCACTTTGGCTTTTTTGGCTCCTTTCTATGAAGCTACATTTGCTGTTATCAGAGATGTGACTGCAGTACAGCAAGCTTTCCCAAACTAGCCAGATTAGAGCTAAGCACAGAGCTAAGCACATACGGCAGTCACTGCAGCCACTAGGAGTCCTTGCTTGTCAAGCTGCTTTTACTTGCTGCTTTCAGTCCAAGACAAAGCTCTCCATCTTGTAGATTTTGCTAAAATAAGAATTGGGCTGAGGGTAAAACCCCTATCAAACCCCCTGCAGACACACAGAAAGATCCGGCATCTTCTCTGGGTGCTCAGCAGGCACATGTGTCTGTACGAGCCAGAATGTGGCTACCCATACTCCATGCAGATGTTTGAAGACATCAGGGTACACTGGATGAATAAAGAGGACACAAGATGACACTGTGAAACAAGAGAGCATGTGCTAAGACAGAAGCTACTGCAGAATGAAATAGGGAGAACAAATTCAAAACAAATGAGCCTCCGGTAGGTTTGCTGCTCAGTAAACACTTTGGATTTATCATGTTTACTTTTTTGGGAAGCAAAATAAATTGGTAATGTACACACAGCCACATTAAACTATGAAGTTCTCATTGTGAAAGGATCTATATTGATTATCAAAACTTGGTATCCAGGTAGAGCAGGGGGGATACATAAAACTAGCCTACAAAGAACTCTTATTTATTGACTTAATAGTATTTTCAGTAAATAACATTTTGCCTCAAAACAGAAAGCCTAGAATAGTTTTCTTGAACACAAATATGTGTCTGTTGTATTGTGCTGCATTTAACTTTCTCCTTGGTGCTAAGACTGGGCTTCTTTTGAAGAGAATAGTGTTACTGTTCCTTTTCTATACGTCCCATCCTTGCTCACTTTTTGCTGAGACAGGCAGAGAAAATGTGCACAAGTACTTGGGAACTGGATTCATTAAGGCAAGTTAGAGCAAAACCAACAAAACTGAGGCAGCACTAACTAGTAGGGAGCAAACTTCAAGACCTCAACTGTTTTTCTAATTGTCTGATTCAACTTTCCCACCAACACCAAGCAGAGAGTTCCTGGTGGGAATTATGCCTGTCTAAGTCTAAATAAACCATTTCTGGATGGATTCTTTTGACCGTGGCAAAAAGTCTTTCAGCAAAGCTCTGTGCATTTCACCTTATTTCTGCCAATATAAATGAAAACTAACCGGTGAGCCTCTTCTCACACCTAAAACAAGCAAAATAAATCCTTTGCTCCTGAAGGTCCAGAAGCGAGCACTGGAAACTTCTCATCTGGAGAACATTTTGGAATATGATGAACAAGAGAATTGGGGGCAAGATATCTTGCAGCTGTAGCTGCAACAAGAAGTGCCATTTCCATTCCTGATTTTACTGCATGCGCAGCAATAGTGAAAATACAGTATATATATATATATATATATATGTATATATATATATTTTACTGGCATCAGGAATATCTTCATCTTGAGACCCATATGAAAGAAAACAAACCACATTTTTGGGTAACTGCTTCCCATGTTACTTTAAACATCTTCCTCTGCTGCTCTCAATTACACTTTCATCATTTCAAGTCTTTGAGCATTTTAGAAGCCAATGTCAGGGGTTTAAGGTGCTGTAGGCCATACCAATCCATTTTCTACAGACACCTTAGAGAAATTGGAAGTATTTTCATGTTTTATTTCCATGATACACTCAGTATAAATTCCTACCAGAAAGAAGCATAGTAAAAATGATATAATGTGCATTGAATTTATATCAAGTTAAGTAATATTTCTAATATACTGAACTGGGGAAAAAAACAAAACTCAGGGAAGATAGGTAGGAAGGCATAATCTGGATTATTATTGGACTGAACTTGTTAAGTACTGAAGCATAAGGAACATGTAATTTTTCAAGAGAAGTTGAAGATGTTATTGGCTTGAGTCTTGCTCGAAAATAAGGCTGTTTTCCAGCGAAGTATTAAACACATACACATTATTTCCTGAAACACAGGCTGGCAGCCATTCCTCCCAGCCTCCAATGGTTGGTTACCATTATGTTTCATTTTGGCTGGAAGCCAGTAATGAACAGCATACATTATTTCTGTCTAAGCACTTGGATAAGGTGTAGTTGTCAACATGGGTGTTCAGATGAAACATGCAGAAGGCAATGTTTTGCAAGATGATGTCCATCTTCTCTCCCCTCTCTTTATCTTGCTGTGGAACATGGGTATTTTCATTAGCATACCGGTGATCTTGTCTATGGCGCTCTGTAGACTGCTGGATAGCAGAAAGAGGAAGAGGCTGAGAGAGAGGTGACTTCCCCAGGCTGCTCCCTCTAGGGCTGCTGTTCTGTCAGCCTCTATACCCCATAGCTGAAGGGACCATCAGTTAATGATTTATCGACACTGATGTTAGCATGGGCCTGTTCGTTAAAAGTTTAGTTTGCTGTCTAGGCAGCTTCTTTCTCTGCTGTGCTGCTGGGAATTACTGATTTTATGGTAGAGGCAGGCAGTAAGCCTTCAGGAGTGATAAGACAAACTTGCTAAGTGAGCCAAAAGTCAAGAGAGCTAGAAATCTGCAGTATACAAAGACATGCATTTCTTCAACTTGCAATCTGCAGCAGTGAAAGCAATCCTGGGGACAAAGACTCTGTATTCAGACTGTATTCCAGCTGCCCAGAGAATGTGTTAGCTGAATAAGCCAGAGAGCAAAGGCATTCCTCGAGAAGTGTCTATGGATCTGAGGATCTGTTTTGAGGACCTCAGCTCTTTTTCACGGCTGGATTGGTACGAAGTCCAGAAATACAGTTTTTGCATCTTTATCTCAATAAACTATTTTTACTGAGGTCTTGACTGCCACAGCTAAGCTCCTTTCTGGTTCTCAACAATTTTGATGGAAGCTAGTTGGGATATATTCACAGTCAGCTCTGTTTATGTGATTTGTATGAATCTATCCTTCTTAGGGTACAGAAAAGAAATTCAGATGCCTGGTCCAGTCTAGAAATACTTGCTGGGGTTATAATGCTAATTACTTTATCATATCTGCAGACTGCCCCTGTGATCTCTGAACATTCCGTTTTGTCACCAGAACCTCCCAGCTACAGATGTTACATAGGCAAAACTGCCCTTTTAAGGTGTTTGTTTGATTTGATTTTTCTTTTTCCTAAACAAAAAAATCTTTCTTACAACAAGTTTTCCATTGGGAAAAGCCTTCTTGCCAAGGTAAACAATATCTGCACAAAGTGATTTCTGCTGTTACAGCCATGGTTTTAAAAGTTTTAAGTAGCAGCTGGTCAAAGTTCTCTGGTCTGGGATAACTCAGGGCACTAGCAGAAGTATCTCTGTCCCTCTATCTAGAACTTGCAATTTTGTGCAATCCTTTGGCCATCTCGTGTTTAGTTGAAGAACAACAGTGTTACCATGGGCCTTTCATAATCAATTTAATAGGAGATAAATGGATACAAATTGCTGTCCCATCTTCTCTGCTTTACTGATTCCTATATATTTCATGTATATTTGAAGTTGTCTTCTAGGTTGAACACCAACCCAGTGTCTTTTTTTTTTTTCTCTCTCCCAACTTAAAGAGTGAACAAAAACCTGAGAAACTTGAAGAAATCCTGAAATAGTTAAAAGGGAGCACATGCTCTTAACAATGTCACCATTAACCTAGTTACCCTAGCAAAATTATTTTTCTTTAGACATGTGTTTCTATATAGTTACCTTCGCTCCTTCAAAGTAATGAAAAGTCTTTGCTCTATCACATTCAAATTAAAGAAACCCTTATATTTTCTGCCTCTTTAGCTTCATAGATGGGCCAGTCTGTCATGCTGTGTGTGGCTGGTTGTCTGCTCAGAGACAGTTTTCCTTTCAGAGGATTAGCAAAGTTGTATGAAATATGTGAACAGCTAGAGAAAGACATCTAGGAATAGTGTGAGAAAGCCAACTGAGTTTTAAAAAGGTCAACAAGAATGTTAACTCTTTATTTGCTGTTTTTTCAGCTTAAAATTCAGTCTTTGCAGAAATACTTGGTATTTTTGTGCACCTTTAACATGAGAGTCTTTAAGGAACCAGTACTTGAAGAGTTAAAAAATTTACAATCCTTCTATGAGATGAAGGATTTTACAGGTGAGAAGTAGAAGCAGAGAGACTACAGGAAACGAATTAGTGACAGAATCAAGGAAAGAACTGAGGAATATGTCTCCTGCACTTCCTTGGGGTTTTATTTGTGTGCTTTTCCCCCTTATATGGCAAAAATGGATGCTGCATGTCTTTGCTCCTCGTAACACCTCATTCTCTTATCTGTACATATGTTCTATTGTAGAATAAATGACATAGCTGAGTTCATAATATCCTCTTCCTCTTTCTTTTTCTAATAATTTCTTCTTAGACTTGATTATCCCAAGTTCTGCTACTAGCTGAGTGAATTGTCCCGATATGTTAGAGAAGCACATGGGTTTTCAGTGACATACTGCAAAACTGGATTTTAAAAGCACTCATTTAGGCATAACTGATGAATTTTCTTTTTTCATCATTTGAACAAGCAGATTTTCCCTGCCTGTCATGGCTGATACAGGCAGGTCATTTGCTGCTGCTCATTAAGTACTTTTCAAGCATCAGTGTTGTCCGTGATGACTCTCTGAGATTCTTCCTCCTTTTCTGGCCTCCAGGAAAAAATGAATTGGTTTGTTTCCCTTCTGATTTTAAAACTGGGGATGCTGAACCAATTAAACATCACAAACTACAGTGCCTCTCCATCTTTGAGGGCAGGTGAATCACAGAATCATAGAATGGTTTGGGTTAGAAGGGACTGTTAAGATCATCCAGTTCCAACCCCCTTGCTATAAGCAGGGACACCTCCCACCACAACAGCTTGTTCAAAGCCCCATCCAGCCTGGCCTTGAATGTTTCTAGGGAGGGGGCATCCACAATATCTCTGGGTGACCGCTCTTATCACCCTCACAGTAAAGAACTTGTTCTTAATGTCTAGTCTAACTCTACCCTCTTCCAATTCAAAACCATTTCCCCTTGTCCTGTTGCTACATTCCTGTAGGCCCCCTTCAGGTATTGGAATGCCAATATAAGGTCCTCTTTGAGCCTACTCTTCTCCAGGTTGAAGAGCCTCTGCTCTCTCAGTCTATCCCCATAGAGGAGATGCTCCAGCTCTCTGATCATCATCATGGCCCTCCTCTGGACCCACTCCAACAGCTTGATGTCCTTGTGTTGGAGGTCCCAGAACTGGACACAGGCGGAGTCTCACAAGAGCAGAGGGGCACAATCACCTCCCTTGACCTGCTGGTCACATTTCTCTTGATTCAACCCAGGATACAGTTGGCCTTTTGGGCTTCAAGAGCACACTGTCAGCTCATGTTGAATCTCTCATCAACCAACACTCTCAAATCTTTCTCTTCAGGGCTGCTCTCAAACTATTGAGAGCATATCACAAATCCAGACTGTATTTGTGCTTGGGATTGCCCCTAGGAGGCACACTAATTCTGGGCAATGCCAATAGTTCATGGAGGAAACTGCTGAGATCTGTACTCTTACTCCTAATTACTGGTGCTGAGAAGAACAGCTATTCACAACATGCTTTACAACCGACATGAAGTCCAGGATGACTGAGATCCATAGGAGTCCTGAATTCAGCCCAATATATTACCCACAGAAGGTAGCAAGCAATATGAAGGCCTTCATACCTCCACCTTGATACACTTCCCCATAGAATATGTCTATCCATGAGAAGAGCCCATCTGGCACATGCTATGCATTTATGCACATCTGTTTTTGTGGCAAGTGGCAGCAATGGTTGAACCCTAGGAGAACTGTGAGGGTGGCAGCTTGCTGCATGTGGGTTGCTTCCAGCAGCTGAGCCGCCATGTTGGCAAGCCAACTGTCAGTCTGCTGCCACCCGCTGCCTGGCAAGCCCTGCTGAAATGGCACATAGCAATGCTTGTTTTCATATTTCCTTGTTATGAATCTGTCAATAGAGCCAAACTGAAATATAGCGCAGATTTCCAGTCCTGTACTCAATCCATCGCAGAGATGTTGCCTATGTTTGTGAAGTGCTCTTAGGCTGCAGACTAAATGGTGCTCTAATAAGGCCAAGGTGGTTTTCAGGCTTTTGAACACCACAGTGAATCTGCTTGTTAGCTGGTGAGTTGCACTCTAATTAAAGACACTCAGTGAGTTTTTGGTGAAATTCATGTGGTGGCCCAATCCCCTTTCTCAGCACATATTTAACTAACTAAAAATGACAAAGTTTAATGCTGAATTCATATACTAAATATTTTAGAAAACAACTGAACGTGTGTTTTTAAAAATGTGCAGTTCCAGCCTATTTCTTCACAGGGCTCCTTCTTGGGACCTTCATATTCTGTTGCATGCAAGGGATACTAGCATAATTTATGACAAACAAATATTGAAGGAGGAAACTCATTCACCTCGATAATGCCAAGTAACCACATAGTTTGAGTGACTAGGCACCTTTTCAAAAAACAATCAAATAAATTAAAAAAAAAAAGCAAACAAAAAAACATTCCGTGATGGTGACAGTGACTTTCAAGTTAAGCAGAAACAACAGAGAAGTCAAGGCTGACAGTTAATGCTCTCCACAAAATGACCTTCGCTGCAATTCTTACCCCTTGGCTGGGAAGGATAAAATAAAAAGCACAGTGGTATGTACTTTTGGTGAAGATGCAGCTGTCATATCAGTGCTTCCACAGATCCAGTACCATGAACAGAAGGGGCAGAACTGCAAAGTCCTGACTTCCTTGACAGCTCCATGTGCCAAGACTTGCAAGATTCAGTGGTGTTGCTCTTGCCAGAAAATGTTATTTTGTGGTTTTTAATTTGGCTCCTGGAGATACAGCAGCATGTCCAGACAGTGCTAAAAATACTGTCCTTCATTTTCTTCTGGCAGGTTAGAGTAGTAAAAAAATATCTATGATGTATGTTTTTTTTTTTTTTCTTTCTGGTTAAAACGTGCCACCCTTGAATTAAGAGCACAAGAGATTATTTATTTAACCTTGACACTTAGCTTAGGACACTGCTGAATTTCCATCAGGCCTAGTACATCTTGGTGAAAGCTTTCCTAAAAATAGGAATTATCTGTTCTAATGGGGGATTGAGAATTTGACATAAGAAATAAACCATAAAAAATGACACTTTTGTCACAGACCCAGTGATTTTTTTGGCAAAACCTCCTGCTGCTTAGTAGCTGGATGGTTTGCATCTGTTTAAATTGACTATATAGATGTCATTCTTTCCACCCAATTGCCAGTCTATTATTACTAAGAAGAAACAAATCTGATAAAACTTCTCAGTAAGTTCAGTTCAGCAGTATTTACAGGTAACTGGACACTAAGTCACCCCACGATGACCATGATAAAGCCAGGAATGCATTCTTCAAAGCACTGTTTCTCACAGCTTTTGAAAGTACAATCTTTTTGATTGATCTCTGAAGGCCTGAGTAATGATTAGAATTTCCTGAGATGTGTTTTCTAACGCTTCAGAACCTGCTTGGAATCCTACTGTAATACATGGTTTGAAGAACAGTACTTCAAAAAAGTTTCTAGTGCACATCTTCTGTCGGAGATTTCTATGATTAAGAAACAGCTCCCTGACAATAGTTTATTGGTTTATGCATTTCTGAAGCCTTTTGCTCTGAGCAGGCTAAAGCACTTAGCTTCACAATAGCTGTAATATATAGTCTAAGCTGTCAACCTCTAAACTGGATGAGAATGTAGAATTCAGTCAGTCAAAAGAGATTTAATTTTTATTTTATTGAGACAGGAGTACTGTCTGCATTAGAGCTTTGATGTTCCTAACGGAAGACAATCCTGAGGGGCATGGCTGGATTGCAGTTGTATTAATTTGTAAAAACAGAAACAAACATCAAGGCTCATACACAAAAAAGGACACACAGCCTCCATAATGGGACAAAAAATAATAAATCTTGCAGCATGCTAACTTCTTAGGTTGTGTGCTTAAACTGGAAGTCTTAAAAAGAGCTGGGATATTGTAGTATGGAGTGTCCCTACAAGACATTAATGAACTTGTATATAAAGTTTTTTATATCACTGTATTCTATCATCAAATTCTGAAAGTGATGTATTAATAATAGAAGTGTGAAATTTAATGAAACATTATACTGAACATCCTATTATGCAGGACAGGTGACATACACCAATACATTCATCAGTGAATTATATTAGAAGATGAAAGAATGTATTTGTGTTCAGGTTGTTCTGAGAAATATTTTCTCAATGATGAGAATTCTATTATCTGTCAGTCCTTCATCATCCTTCTTAACAGTCAAAAATGTGCAGTGTGATGCTGAAAACTTTCCTTTGTAGAAAGGGCTGCTGGGTTTTGTGTTAAAGTGTATTAAATTTTCATCTTATTTGTTACAAGCTTACATTGTTCTCTATTTCTTTAGTGGGACCTCTTAAAGGAAGATCCCTAAGAAAGAAATAGCTTTTAACTGGACAGTGTTTATTCAAGTCTCCAAAGGAAGGTAAAGGAGATGGCAACTGACTCTAGAAGAAAAGGAAATTTCCTGGCTCGTTACTTCACACCTCATCTCAGAATTCTTGGCCTGGATTTTCTTTGGCACTGAGTGTTCAAACATTCACTAACTTCAGAAATAGTAACAAATCTAATGTTGGCTTATATTTTCAAGAGGCTTCTAATTCAGAAAACTATTTGAGATCTTTTCGAATTATCTGTGTTAGCTTCTCAACAGTGCCAGACCGAACTCAGCTGAGCAGGAATTGTGGAGGGGACATTTTGATGCTCTTATGACTGGTGTCTTTTATCTGGCCATCACATATAGAAGTGAAATGCAATTGTGCTTGACAGGTGAGAACTACATACGTAGTAGGCAGAGTGTAAACACCTATGCTTGTTTTTCCCTTGAATTTTTGAGATGCATATCCCAGCCTCCCCATTCTCCAGCAATTGCTGGCTGTGTTATCCCATAGCCGAAAACAGATCCCATGCTCAATGCTTTAATTTTCAGAGTGAAACAATAATGCAATCGCCTTCAGTGGCAGAATTCCCACTGACCTCTGTGTGGGCAGAGCTGTGCCTTGTTTTTAATTCTGCTTTTATTTGAGTGCATTATTAGATTTCTGTTCTGCCATCTTAGGTAATATTTGTTCCAGCTTTAAGTGACCATGGAGGACCTTTCTACAGCAAATGATCTTAACCGAGGCTCAAAATTTTAACTCCATGATTATCCATTACTTCAGACATGCTAGTGTATACAACATACTGTGTAGATGGAAGAACATGTAACCTACCTAGAGTCGGGTCATACTCCCAGATAAATCGTTTGGTCAGGAAGCGCACGACAAGAGCTGGAGGAATGAAAAGACATACAAACCATCAGCTTGCCCAGTAATAAATAATAGTAATAAATAAATAATGAAATTCTATCAACAATTTTTTTCTGTGTGAATGCTTGTGTAGTGCCTCTTCTGAACAGGGGGTGGAATTCAGCTTTGTTAATGGGGGCAGTTGAGACCTTTTCACTATCTGTCGCCCACTTCTAACATTCAGAGGAGGGGAACAAAACAGGAAAAAAACAAGTTATAACATTAATGATTTACCCTTGTAACAATGCTGGGAAAAGAATGCCAAGAGGCTTTCAATGGCCTTTAACTTTCTTTCATGTTGTTTTCTTCACACAATAGCTTTACTGTTAAAAAGACAAATCAGAACCTTATTTAGAATGCTTTGAGTTGGATGAGCAGATGACCTTTGGTGGGGGGAACCACATTTCTTTTGCTGCTTTATGGGATAAGAGCTGGCAGTTTTTGAACCAGAATGCTTTTCAGCTTCAAAGCCAGAGGAGTTCATCATCATTTATGTAGGTTGCTCCAAAACTAATGCCTTGTATTTATTTTTATTGAAACTACAACAGATATAAGGAGCACAATAATGCTACTTGATAGAGCAAATTTGCAGCTACAAAACACCATTTGTTATCGCAGTCTCTCCCATTAGATATGCCTTTTGCCAGTGATGAACAAAAGCCCGCATGCCACACTTGTAAAAATCTCCACGACCGTCCAAAACATGCCTTGTCCTTCACACCACCATTGCTGAAACGCACCACCCACCTCCTCACTGTGCTCCCATCTGCTGTTTGGTCTTCATAAACATTCAGCAAGTATCAGTGAATGTCAATGGGTGCCATTTTTTCTGCATGGAGGAATTAAATTCTACACCCTTGCTTCATCCTCACTTCCGTGTCAGATGACATTCTGTCAGACTGCCTTCCTCACTGCCATTCGGCACACAGCAACAAAATGTAATGAAATGTTGTCCAGAAGGTTCAATCTCTACTGTCATATCAGCATCTGCCTCTAACATCATAAGCCAACACCATAAAATTGGAGGCATTACTTTCAGAGCAGCCCTCATAATTTCTGATAAACTTTCCCTTCAGATGTGAAACTTCAAAAAGTAAATATAATTGGCTAAATTGCTTCCTCTGCAGCTTGACATGCTTTCCTTGCAATAACTTGCCTTCAGTATTTTCCCTACTTACCACTGGCAGTGATCAGCTATATTTACATTCTTGACCAACAAGTGCAATTAATGAATTTGCAGAAATAGAAATAATGTTTTGGATTTTGGAGCACGGGATAATTAGTTTTCAATTTCAGTTTATGGGCTAAGATCTTGCTACTTATATTCTTATATCGATTTTTTTTTCTCTCCATCCACTTAAAGGCATCCTACAAATGCTTTGCCAAGATTTTGATTATGTTCTAGCTATCAATCTTAAAGCTAAGCACTGCCTTGTAGTTCTAGTGCTGTAATTCTGTGATTCCATAAGCAAAGCATTCACTGCTGTCAAATATTCAAAATTCTCTCTGTGCTTTCAGATTGGAGAAAGAAGTATCCCTGCACTAACTGTGATTTTAGTGATTTCAGCTATAGGAGAAGGTTTTCTTGTCAGCCCTACAGCTTTGTTCTATTTCTCCTTCAGCTGCAGACAGACAGCAAAAGGTGACATCTAAGCTGAATTCTGGCTTTTTTCAAAATCAAAGCAATAGGAATCTCTCACACTCCAGACTTCTGTGCCCAGAAGCAGAATCACAGAATTACAGAATCACAGAATTGAAGGGTTGGGAGAGACCTCAAGAGATCAAGTCCAAACCCCTGCTAAAGCAGTACCCTACAATAGGTGACACAGGTAGGCGTCCAGATGAGTCTTGAAGATCTCCATAGAAAAAAACTACACAACCTCTTTGGGCAGCCTGCTCCATTGCTCAGTCACCTTCACCATAAATAAGTTTATCCACATGTTAGTATGGAACTTCCTACGTTCAAGTTTTAGGCCATTACTTGTCATATTGCTATACACCACTGTATAAAAAAAGCCTGGCCTCATCCATTTGCCTCCCACCACTCTCTGGACATTTATAAACATTCTTGAGATCTCCCCTCAATCTTCCTTTTCCCCAGGCTGAACAGACCCAGCTTACTCAGCCTTTCCTCTGATGGGAGATGCTCCAGGCCCAACACTATAGAAAAAACTTCATTAATTCAGCTTTGGTCACTTGGAACCTATTTTATTTAACAGAGTCAGAACCTTAGTTTTCAGGAAGACTTAAGTATGCTTCACACTTGGAAAGTAATAAGAATGTGATCCTAAGGAAATGAGATCACTAGACAAGATGCAATTTTAAATTGCTGTTATTTTATGATTCTTTTATACCTTAGGAATTTTTTTAAGCCTTTGCAGCAATGCTCTCCTTGGCCCTCTGAGTGAATGTGGCAATACTAAAAGTACTTTTCAAGTCATACTACTAACAAGGATGTCATCATGGAACAAGAATATCTCTGTGTAGCTTATTTTCCATCCATAATGCACCATTTCCCCCATGTTTTACCTCAGCTGGTGAAGTTTAAACATCTTGACGTTTTAAAAGTTTGGTCATGACTCTTCTCTAATTGCTAGTAATTGGTTCTCTAATTGCTGGTAAAATAGACGGCATGTTCTATTTTGACTGGGGAAGTAATGCAGGGTAGAAATTCTCCTGACATGCTTTTTGAAGCTCCTTACCATGTTACTTTTCAAGAACAGATTTTAAAAATGCTTCCAGGAGCTTTGCGGCCCACTAAAGTGAAAAGCCTGTATGCTTGAGCACTCAAAAGAAACAGCATTTGCTCTATACTGCCTCATGCCTGCTGCATACTGTTTGTCAGATGTTGAGGATTCCAAGGTGTTCCTCAACCCTTTCAGAGAAGGTGGTTTGATGCGCATTGTATCATAGCAGCAGAGTGGGTTCTCAAATGGACTCTAAAGGTGGAAAACTATAATTTGTTTTAGTGACAGAATAAGAATACACAGAATTCACATGAGTATAATCATGTTTTTTCTCGCTTCTCAGCTTATCACTATGTCATTGTTCTTAATGAGCACCACCCACAGATACATAGATGCTATAAAATGCTGGCAAAGAGAAGAAGACCCCACGGGCTGGCTTTCATGGCAGCACATTGCACTTTTCTACCTTATGACTGAAGAGGGCTTTTGGGATGCTGGCTCACAAGTGTCCAGCAACTCTGCTTGCATTCTGCTTGTTGGGACTGCAGCTGGATTGCTTGGGCATGCTGTGTGTGATGACAAAGAAGCAGGTAAAGCACAGCCACCTTGTATTTGTAGATGGAAACTGCTGGAGAAAGAGGGTCAAAGAGATGAAGGAGACTGGAAGAAAATCTGTTAAGCTCTCATGTCTGAGAAAGACCATAGATGTGCAGCTCTAGGGGAGGAGGGCTTATTTCAGATTTAGCCAAAATGAAGGAGATGAGGCCAGGTGAAAAACAGAAGATAGAAGTGGACCATGACTGCTGAGGTTACCCTAAGAGAACAGGGTTACAGGTGTGTACACTACATGAAACAGCACTGGCTTCCACACTACTAGACTGAAGTTTAGCAGCTGCGTTTTACAGATGGGAAACATGAGATGCTCTTGATCCAGTATGTATCCTGTTTCTAAATGATCACAAGATGTTTTGGATAGAAAGCATCTCAACCTTCATCTCGATAGGGGTGCCCAGCAAATGGGTCTCTGATGTACAGTTGGGTATTACAGCAGTGTCTGACTTTATCTGGTTTGACAGAAGGGAGTCAATGAGAGGAGAGCTGGGAGAGAGAAAGTGCTCGGCCTAGACCAGTTGCTGGCTCATACTGCCTGCCCTAGAAATGATCTCTCTAGTCCATGAATATTACTGTGGAGCCATTTTGTTTATTGCTGAGCTCAGTTACTGCCAGATTACATCACTTTTGTTTTAGTAGAATAACTTCTGCCAGCAGAAGAATCAGAAACAAAGACATTAGAAATTGACTACATTCAGTGTTGTGGTGCTCAGATTTTTGCTGCTGGCAAAAAGGACATTTCAGGCAAAGCAATAAATCTTCCTCATACCCTTAGCAATGCTACAGATAAAAAGTTGGGAGTTGCACAGACCTTTGCTAAGGTGAGCAAGAAGCACTTGATGTGTTAGCCATGTTTGCTCTGATGTTTGCTAAAAGTAAGCCAAAAATAGCCCAACACTTTAAAGTAATAATAATCTGCCTACTGGATTTTTATTTTAAATAATGCAGAGATTGAAAATGTATGAAACATTATTTTCTCATTAAACTAGGTGACTAATTCTGGTGTTCATATTATAATCAACCTTCCTAGTGTTTGTTGTAGGAAAAGACGAAATGCATTTTGAAGCAGACAAGATTCGAATTGATGCAGTACTGAACAGAAGTGAATTTCATTGTTCTCTGCTGAGAGGAGCCCACACCCTGCCCCAGCACTCACTGCTTGTGAAATGCATGAATTTTCAGGCTGTGAAGGAAAGAATCTCCAACAAACTGCAATTTGGATTCCTGCTGTGTTTTGGAGACATGACCATTACCTAAGGAAATTGATGTAATGGCTCATGTCTCTTTTTGCCTTTCTTTACAACCTCATTTCCAAGTCAGCTGTTTTGTACAGGGTTTAAATTAGGGTAGAACTTGACTTTCATTCAGTCATGTTTAAACCTTCTGCCTTAGAAGTTATTCTTGGAGAAGAAACATGACTATCTGTCAAACACATTTGCACTGTAACTCCAATGAAGACAGTGAAATTATAGCAGGAGTTAACTTGGTTTATAAACTGAGATTGTCAACTACACAATTAATCAGTTTCTTTGGGACTTGTGTGGCTAAGGTCCTTTCCCAACTTTAAAAATCTCAGTCCGTATCTTTTTGGAACATTTAAATGTATATGTACCATTGAGTTTTGGTTTAGATCTTTGTTTGGATTTAGTAACATAAATGGCTCCGGTAAAATTTACAGTCTGCCTGAATACATATCTTCATGATTCTGTTACTGTTCCAGCTAATACAGACTGAGCTTTTGGGGCAGGAAGGATGGAAGTTGGATTTTATTTGAAAAATGCTTCCTTCTTCCCAAAAGAGACAGAGTTCAAAGTTATTCTAAGAAAAGTAACAGCTCTCTACAGTTAAATAACTGTATGATGATTCTTTTATGCCATGAGAATTTTGAGCTATAAAAATTATCTGAAAGAAGTCCCATTATTTAACATATCAACAAGTCCATTCCTGGTGTTGTGATGACGTGTCATCAGTAAATCATACTTGGCTGGAGAAAGCGGAGTGGTTGAAACTAGTTGTTACAGTGATCAAAAGGCACTTTCACATGACAATTATTTCATTTTTAAAAAATGTGTATTTTGGGGGGGGGCAAATGGGATACGGACTGTCTCCTGGAGGCCCCTCATGATTCTGAGTTTCAGTGGGCTTTGAGAGCAGCAATGCAGCACACTGGTGTGGGAGCTCTGTGACCAGCTTTGGGAGGTAATGGTTTGTTTTAAAACCTCTACCATGAGACTTCTAATTTGCTTCTGAATGTGCAGGCCTTCCAGTGAGGGGGAAAAATGTGAACTTGTGGTGTGGCACTGCCTTCTGATCCTGGCTGCACCATGAGTGTAGACATGCAGTCGTGGCTTCTGGCCCTGTGCTCGCGGGCTTGGATTTGACTTAGTTTTGACAACGTCTCAATTAATTTAGCAAGGCCGGGTGAATGGTGAGCTGGACATCAACAGGATTGGCAGGATCAGCAGGACTAGGGGAAATGGTTTTAAGTTGAAGGAGGGAAGATTTAGGTTGGATGTTAGGGGGAAGTTCTTTACTAGGAGAGTGGTTAGGCCCTGGAACGGGCTGCCCAGGGAGGTTGTGGATGCCCCGTCCTTGGACGTGTTTAAGGCCAGGTTGGACGGGGTCCTGGGCAACCTGATCTGAATGTGTATGTTTGGTGGCCCTGCTAGGCAGGGGGTTGGAACTACATGATCCTTGGGGTCCCTTCCAACCCGGGTGATTCTGTGATTCTGTGATTCTGTGATTCTGTGATTCTGTGATTTCTCTGCATTCCCTACTCTCACTGTGATCACTGCTAACACTGAGACCTGATGTGCTTGCATTAAACTAGAAAGAACATTTGATGGAGCAAAATTAGATCAATAGGGGACATGGAAGGAAAAACTGTATCAAGTACAAAAATCATAGAATCACGACAATTGGAAAAGGCCAAAGATAATCTAGTCCAACTGTCTGTTGGTCACTTGCTGACTACCTTGCTGTCTCATACTCTGCACATTTTATGGGTATTTTAATCCATGTCTTAAGCACTGAACTCTTCAAAAAAATTACTGTGTGTTCTTCTATATTTTTTTGTGTGACAGTGTAATGAGGTCCACTGACTAAGGTTAAGTACAGAACAAAAGCTTATATTATTTGAAACAATAAAGACAAACTAGGATTGAACATGTGTGAAAAAAATATCTTACTCTTTCATTTCAAGAGGTTATTTTGCTTGGTGCTATCTAAGGGATTTCCTCAGTCAAAATGATATAGGCTTCAGTGCTGCGGAACCTAATCTGAACAATCCCTGTTTTAAATGCTAATTCAATAACTAGCAATCAAAAAAATTGCCAATTTTGGCAAGTTGTTTGGAAGGACAGTGCCATTTTCCTACTCGTAATCCATAATCAGCTATGTCTTTTAGCTTTCTTCCAAAGGATATTTATCCTTTGGATCTGACCAAATAACAAAGTAGTCGATGTTTCATTTTAAAATCTCTGTCCCGTTTCAGTTTATACTGTAAAGTCTTGGGTAGCGTTTATTTTGTCAGTAGCAATTTAAATTTCTCTCAAATGTATCTGCATTTCACTGTTGTGGAAAGTACCTGCTTTTAGGAACCTATGAGTGGGAAGCATCTGGAGAAAAGTAACTTGTTTCAAGGAGCTCATCTGAAACTATCAGTCTGTAAGTACTGTTTATTTCATAATCTTCTCTCTGCTGTCTGGATAGAGGACTTGAAGGAAGCACCGTATCAGATTTTACAAGCATGTCTTAATTGCAGGGAATGAAAGAAGGAAAAAGAAAGCTGTGCTTTTATCAGAGCATGCACAGTAGTTTAGTTTTGCTTTTGTTTTTAGTTTTCACTGAGAATGAATGTAGAAGTCGTTGAAATGTAATGAAACCAATGCTCACAAGTGCTCACCAAACAGAAAAGCGAGTGATCGATTTCCTGGATTGTACAAGAGTAATTGCTCTACCCGTGACCACACTTATCTCCAGGACAACTGCTTACAGTTCTCCACTTCCCTTGCTTCATCTCTCTTGGTCAGACCACATGGGCTGTACAAACTTCCAGGTGTCTACTGGCTCCACACACTCAGACATGGGCTCTTAAGGGTTCTCTAGCTCTTGTGCATTTCTAGCCCTGCCCAATCCTGTTCTTGTAGTCTGACACTTTGAACACCCCCTAAATCTGTTGTTGCGGGGCAGTTGGTATCTCCCTTCATGGATGGAGAAGGACTAAGTCTTCAGGTGAGAGGCAAAGTTTGCCACTGCTGAGACACTGAGCAGAAAGCAATCTCAGCACTGACACATTTGCAAACTGAAAGCCTTCATTATTCAGTACTGAATATGAAAAACGCAAGAGTTGTTCATCAAAATGTTCATTATTAACCATGTCCAAATATTAACATCAGGAAGTGGTTTTTGCCTTGCTCCTGGTGTGGTAATTTCATGATAGAAAGAATTCCATATATTCTTCTGAAATAGCCTACCACCATCTTGCAAAAGACGCAGTGTGATGGTCATTCATCCCATCACCTCTTATCTGGGACGTTTTTATACTAAAGTATTGCCCACTGTCTTTTATACTGGGACTATTTTCTTTTCAACCGTTACCGCATGTGGCACATAAGCAGGAAGCTTAATTTATCTTGTTATCCCATTCCATAACAAACTGTTCCAATATAGGGTTGTTTATTTTACAGGACTCCCTTCACATAAAAGACAAACTGTGAGACTGGCCTCTCTAATGGTTTTGATCATTTTAGAAACATGGTGTGCAATATCCATACCTCTACCATTCCTCCTCTACTGACTTTATTGTATAGCTTGTTATGTCGCCGCTTCATGAAGACTAAACTTTCTGGTGTGCTATTACTAACACATATGGCTTTCCAAAACAAGTTAATGATAACACCTCCAGATGTTTATGTGTACAAGACGGAACGTATTTGTGATCGGACTGTAAAGCAAGTTCTACAAGTGAAATCACACAAATAGCTGTGACTTTCCTAGGTAATTGACATGGGTAAGCTTTAAATTTGTGTGCTCTTTTGAAAGACACTGGACAAAGAATAGAATGAGGTTTTTCTGTACTAGAGTGCAGAAGCAAGATAGCAAGGTTTGCAGGGGTTTCTATTTTTTTTCCCCTTAAATTTCTCCCAGTGCTGACTTCAGAAAACATCTCACTCTGTTCTCTGGTTATGTTTCATCTGACATCTTTACAACAGAAAAAAAAAAGAAAAAAGAAAAAAGGAAAGAAATAACAGGGAATTTTTTAATACTCTAGGTGGCAGAATGGACTTCTGGTTATTGTCAAAACGTTTTTGTATGAATGAATTTTTAATGGAAACTGCACTGTGAGTAGAAAGGCCATTTTTTATTTGTGAAGGAAGAGAGTATTTTAGATTTCACTTTCAAAGGGAATGCCTGAACACCTCACCTTTTTTTTTATTATTCCTGAAAAACCTGCAATTAAAAGCCAGATTAAACAAAGCTCAAAGCTCACTAGCTCCATTTGTTCTTTGACTTCCTGCAGTATTTTGTAATACACTGAAGGGATCTGTTGGACTATATTATATTATTATATACATAGTTTTTACGAAAATAAAGAAGAGGCATCACTTTCAGAATGACCTGTGTATCTGTAACCTTCAGGATAGCATAAAGTACCTTCGTAGAAGTAGCATGCTGTTTCTCTGTCTGTACATATCAGGACAAGCAGTATCTAGAAATGACACAAATTGCACCTTTTCTCCTTTGATCCAGAAACACGGCGATGTAAAGGGACACAGAGCTCTCTACGTCACTTTTGTTAGATGTCACTGTCTCCTCCTGTCTCCTACTGGCCACAGTATGAGCAGAATATCTGTCATCCTTCTCTTGAGTCTGACTATATTAATTCTCTTGTCGCACACTAACTGCGTGCATGGTTTATCAGATGTGACTGCAACTCATACCTTCAAAGATCATCTGTCCTGTGCAATTTTTAGCTTTGTCTGACAAAAGAGCGTAGGCAAACACAGGTTTGTCAGGACTGGTCAGTAGGATCAGCAATCAACAGATACATGCCTGTAAGGTGCCTGTGTCACACGGGAATGCACATTTAGGGCAACCAAATGCACTGAAAACTGACTCATGTACTTTCAATTTTTTATTTTTTTATTTTTTAATAAGGAAAATGATATAAGCATTGATAAATGTTACATCTTCTTAACATGTCACAGTATTATTTTTCTGTGAACCCAGTGTTTTCAAACCATGCAAGTAGTTGGCTTTGCATTGCAGCTCCCTGGCTACCTGGTGTTTTAAAGGCAGAAGATACAGAATTTACAGCTTTCTTTCTGTTGAGCTCACTGCCAAATACCTGAACCAGACACATGGGGAAGTTCACAGAAGAAAGAAAGGAGAGGCATGTGAGAGCAGACATATCAGAGAGCGACAATAAACTACGGTGGCTTTCAGGCTTCTGTAACCAGTTACTGTCATCATAGTGTATCATATTCAAAATGCCTTAGGCATCTCACTGAAAGCAGTGGCAAATGTCTTAATGGCTGCTCTCACATTTTATGTTCACCTTTTTTTTCCCCCCCGTTCTTTTCTCTGCATTGTTAAGACATCTGCTCCTATTACTTGTTGCCACCTGGAATCTTGCAGTTCTGTTTGTGCCAGCATTTTTTATGGTAAACAACTTCTCCATTACACGTGGGAGCAGGAGCAGAGAATCTCTAAGAGAAAAGCTATTATTTCCACAGTAGGGTTCACAATACCAGAGAACAAAACCAGTAAGTGATAGGCTGTGTTTAACAGTCAAAATAAAACATAATTTAAATACTATGGACCATATGTTTCTTTGTCACAGTACAAAGAAGAATGTTCCAAAGTGGAGAAGTGATGAGCTGAGAAGGAAAACTCAGACTAAAGCTTTTCTAACATGCTGTAGATAAAGAATCCCAAGAGAGATGAGACTGATAGGCATCAAGTGGTATCTAATAGCATCACAGGCAACATCACCTCTTTTCTTTTGTGGAGAAGGCTGGAAGAGCAGGTGTGGGTGGACAGCAATTTTTCATAAATCACTGGCAACCAAAGCCTGTTTCAGTCTGAAACTTTAAGGGTAATCTGAGTGATCTCACATACTGCTCATCCCATACAACCACCGTCAGCAGGAAGTTTGATGTCTGACTCCGAAGTAACAAGTCCCCATCAGAGCTACAGCATGTTAGGCTGGGTGACAATAAACACTACTAAGTGGTCCAGCCAATATGCTACAGTGTGGTGTGCTTGTTTCCCAGTACTGACAACAGCATTAATGAAGTTAAACTAATCCATTGCTTTGATGAATAACTCTAATCTCCTATCTCTGTCTGCAACTGCAATTTTATAAGCGCTCATTTGGTGCTACAATAATGTAGGGGCTATTATTAACCTTCTGCTTGGAATTTGGACATGTGATCATGAAAGCTGCTCAGATTAAACTTTAAACTCCCAAATTTAAATGGTAAATTTCTGCTTTCATTTTCAATACTTGAGGGCATTCAGCTAATAAACATCATATGACTTCAAACAAAATAAAAAACACAGTAGCAGATAACAGATGTTGTGAAAGCTCTGACTTATCTCAAGCCTCAGCCTTGGAGGTTTAACATAACTTAGTTTATGGTGGTCATCACAGCTGCCAGGAGACCTGGCCCTACCCCTCCAGAGTGCCACAGATTCAGAGAGTGTTCTGGTCTCAGCTAGATAATTAGCTAAGCTTAGTTAAAATTACATATTAAGAGGAAGTTCTGCTACATTTAACTCACTACAAACAATGAGCTAGTTCCCCCAAAAGCTGTGGTTCTATTTGTTTGAGATTCTTTTGCACATTTTTTATCTGTAGAAATTACACAGATGCAAAGATAAGAAATTGTATACTCAGGGTTCTTCCAGTCATTATCTCATCCAGTGGTTTACCCAGTTTAAAGTGACCTTAGCAATAGGATTTTCTTCATTCCTTTTAGATGAGGTTGAAAACACCAAGTTCCTGTTTGTTCTAAGGGAAGTTAAAGATCCCATAGCAGTTTTGCAAGAGTGTTATGTCATCTTTTCCTGCTAGCATCTTATCCTCAGTCCTGAGGGTCGGAAGGTATGTGTCATCCAGTGGATTGAAGTGTCAGATGCTCAGAGACCCTTCAGGACTAAGGAAGTTTGTGGTATTGACTTCTATTATTTTCTCAGGCTAATCTGATAATCTGTTCATTGCTGAGTTTTTCTTTCAATGCTTTTCTTAAGAACACTTTCTCAGTTTCACCCCATCGTCATTTCAGAGTGAGCAGAGCGAATATAAATGATTCCACTTTCTCTGCCAGCAGTTGAATAAAGCAATTTGAGTTTATTTTCCCCATTACTGCCCTATAGAGTGCTGTAACCTGACTGCAGCAATCTGCATTTGCTTAGCTCTTGGTGATGACATCATACAAATTGTGAGGAAACACAGCCCTGGGAATCTACAGTTTGACAAGCAAGAACACCTCCAATTGCATGTAACAAAGGCTGATACAGAACCTCTGGAGCTGGTCTGAGACGAGGTTTACATTCCTTGCTCCACCATGTTTTTCTCTGGTTTAAAATGGATTAATGGGTGATTACATATTCAAAGCTGTTAATGTGCCCAGCAGAGCAGAGAGGCCACCAGCAGTCCAATAGTGGTTAGATGGTGATGGTCTCTAATGGATGCCATTGCATGCTGTTGTCTTCTGTATCCATCCCCGATGAACCTCTTGTCATTCTCCAATCCATAGCTACACGAGTGCACCCACCCAATCCCTGTGGGGATGAGCACCATGTGTAATCAGTTCAATCACCCTCATTAAAAAGGTGCTCTTTCCCCAAGAAATTTTTGTCTTAGCCCCAGTGATCCTGGAAAAAACTTCTGAGTGACTTCTGAGCCAATGTGGCCAAACTAGGAGCAGAAAATGATCTTGATGGAAAGGAGGGACATGCTTGGACTGGCTGTACTGCTGGAGAAGACGTACCCTATACCTGGTGATTTCACTTGTGCTAGGGCATTTCTTAAAATTCCTTTTAATGCATCATCTGCTTTTAGCACCTGAGCAGCTTCAGAGACATTTGGTCTTTAGTTTTTCTGCACATTCCTCAATTTCATTGGGAACCTGGATGGAATAGGGTTGCTGTGGGAATAAATAGATTGGCCAACACTGACAAACCATAAGGGCTTAGGAAATATGAATATTGTTTTTTATCTGGATGCTGAAACAATGCTCTCAGGGATGGAACTTCAAGGAAAGCATTCCTTTTATTTTGTTTCTTTGCTAGAAGATGCATTTTCCATGAGCCGTTTACAGACAGCAAAAATATTCTATGACCCTTGGCTCCCTACTACTTCAAGGGTGCACACTTAGTTAGCATTTTTTATTTTCCTCATTCTCCTTGACATATCATTGAATCATAGAATCATTAAAGTTGGAAAAGACTACTAAGATTATCAAGTCCAACTATCAACCCACCACCACGACCACTAAACCACATCCCTGGGCAGGCTGTTCCAATGCCTCACCACTCTTTCCGAGAAGAAATTTTTCCTAATACTCAACCTGAACCTCTCCTGACACAATTTCAGCCCCTCTTGTCCTATCACAGTCACGTGGGAGAAGAGACCAAACCACAGCTATGCACAAGCTGCTTTCAGGTAATTATGGAGAGTGATAAGGTCTCCCATGAGACTCCTCCAGATTGAACTATCCCAGTTTCCTCAGCCAATTTCCATAAGACCTGTGCTCCAGAAGCCTCACAGCTTCACTGCCCTTCTCTGGACCTCAATGTCTTGTAGTAAGGGGCTCACTATCCTCCCCAGGAGCTAAATTTGAGACTTGCAGTCTGACCAACGAGTCTGCTGAAGGGAGCAGATGAACTCTGCAACTCCAAAGACTCAGCCAGAGCTGAACTTCTTACTCACTTTCTTTGTGGGACCAAGGGTTATTTTTTAAGTAGTTGAATCCCCTCTTTATTGTTATGTTTTCACACAGAAGAAAAGATACAGTCTTTCAGCTCCGAGGTGTGCTCTGTGGGCTCACTGTTAGATGGTGCAGTACCTGGGAGGGCTATGTCACCTCCTACCAATCCACCTGGGGCTAAGTGATCACACGCTAGTGACATGGAGCCTTCCAGGGGCAACAACATCCACAGTGATCCTGTTCCTACTCCACAACAGCTTCTGCTCCAGGTGGGCCTATCTCCTCTATCTGCTCTACCTGTTGTCCCAGAGGAGGTACACTCAGGGTAGCAACTGCTACTCTCCACGCTGCTACCAACCTCATAGCTAGAGGAGGAATGTTATTGTTCCTCCTCATTCTCTCAGTTCCTCACATTTTTCAAAGTTTAGTCCAAAAAAAGCACCATAAGCAGCAAGAAGAGGTAAATAATTCGCTGCTCTAAACAAATGAGCACAGTCTGGTTAGAAGAAGTTACGCGCTCATTTTAATAAGGCAAAGAACAACTTTTAAAGGCATGTCACGCATTGATACAGGAGATAAGAAGGCTGTGACTGTGTTTAGGAAAGCAGAGAAGCGGTGGTAATCATTGTAACTTACAGTCAGATAAGCCACTTTTGCAGAAAGAGGCTGGAAAAGAGAAAAACATTCTTGGAAAGAAGCTGATAATGAAAGGGCAGAAAACTCACATGCCACAGAATTTATTCCTAGAGGATCAGAATAAGGAGGCTGCTTTTGACTGGGCTGTTAAATTGTTCAACAGCTGGGAAGCACTCTGCCGTTGCTCAATGTAACTATATGTTTCTGCAATGACTTTTGAACAGAATTCTTCCTTCTTTGAATGGAGCCTGAGGCGCAACCCACTGAAGTCAGCGGCAGCTTTGCCTCTCACTTTGTAGGCTGGAGCCTGTGCCCCCAGGGAGCTGTTTAGGTGTGATAAGTAATGTTCTCAAATTGATACCAGCAGCAGCCTCACCCTGCAAGAAGGAGAAACCACAGCACATGCAATGGAAAAAAGGAGACAGGCTAAATTCCTGCATTGTAGAGCGGTCTCTTAAAGAGATCTTCTGATCTCTCTAGTATCTTCTGTGTGGGAGTTAATGCAAACATTTCACTAGATACTGATCTTAAGATTGGAGTGCTTGTTTTCCTATTCAGTGCTCTGAAAAGCTTGTCTGCATGGGAAAATCATCGCATGTGTGGAATGAAATACAACTAAAATTCTTCAACAGCTTTTATGTGGATAGGCTTACTCCTGGTCCTTCTCTGGTGAAAGCTGGTAAAACTAAATTGATTTCAAGAATCATTGTGAAAATAATTGTTAGGTCAAATTCCATCTTGATCAGACAGGGAATTCCTCCAAAACTAGCTGGCTACCTTTTTTCCCTGGTATTATTTGCTCACCTCCTTGGCTTTGGGTCTAGCACAGCTGTCTAGATGGACCCATGGAGAAGAACCGCAGCCCTGCACCAGCTACTGTCACAGAGGTTAGGCAACGAATGCCAAATATGTTAGCAGCAACTCCCTGAGCAGGGAAGTGCAGAGGATCTCTGGTCTCTTCTCCCTGAGATTCAATAGCAGGATGTGTAGGAATGGCAAAAAGCTGTGCCAGGGGAGGTTTAAAGTGGACATTAAGAGAAATTTACGTACCGTGAGGTTGGTCAAACAGTGGTGCAGGCTTTCTAGAGAGGTGGCTGATGTCCCCTGCCTGTCAGTGCTCAAGAGACATTTGAACAGTGCCCTCAGTAACATGTGTAAACTTTTGGTTGGCCCTGAAAAGTCCCTTCCAAAGGAACTATTCTATAATATTACTAAAATAAGCATGCAGCCTAATAGAAGAGGAAAAGAACATCCCATGGATGTCTATAAACATACAGCTCATGAAATATGGACAATAACTGCTGGCTTAGATTAGGGTCAGCTGTTGCTTTGTTGTGTTCTTGCTCCATCGAACTTGAGCCATCTTCCCATTAGCTGTCAGGAGAGTGCCTAATAGATGGCAGATGGATGTGCTATAAACCACAACAGGCAACTAATTAATTAATTTAAAGGGGGACAGCATGGTTGTGTCCCAAAGGGGTCATGGTAAAAACACTGATTCAGTGTGATCATATGCCTGAGGGAGGGCCTAGACAGTTCAATTTTTATCTATCAAGTACAGGAAGTATGTATAGAAAAACACATATCATTACAACTATCACACACTGCCCTTATCATAAGAGATTTCACTGGAACTTTTTAACGAAAACGTTGCCATTTTAGGCTATTGCCCATCTGATCCCCAACTCCTATGCTCCGGAAGGAAACTTGAAACACTTCAAATTTTGGTTAAATTTCAAGGTAGGTTTCTCTACCCTTCTGCTTGATCACTCCGTTTTTCTTTTCCTGCCCTTTTCAGAAGTTAAAATATTTTTTTTTCAGTAAAAAGATTGTCAGACAAAAATGTGACAACTTCTCAGGCAGCTATGTTTTGAACTAGTTCTGAAAAATAATTCCAAAGATGCAAACAGTCATAATACTGAGCTAATTCTTAGGATTACCATTGTCAACATGATACATTTTCATGGATCTTGTCTCTTTAGTTTGCAAAATAAAAAATAATGACATAAGATACCTATTTTGAATCCGAGCAGATCATAAATCTATCAACTGACAGATTAGCAAGTGCTACGATGGTATTGCTTGCCATTACTGGCAATTTCATGCAAATTATGCAGCAATGTGCTTACATTCTTTTTACAAACACTTGCCAATCAAACAATTAAATCACTTTCCCTTTTTCAAACATTTAATCTAAAGACTTTTACAGAAAAGAAATCCTCACGTTACTTGTCCTGTAGAACAAGAAAACTCAGTCTGGTTTTACGCAGCTGATGAGAACATCAGAAAACCACGTATCCAGACTAGGGTTAATGAGTAACCGATCCCTTCATAGGCTTGGTGCATGGCTGCACGGCTGATGGCCCATGGGTCTTTTCCACTAAGTCCTTGCAAAATGTTTTTTCCACTATTATATAAGATCATAAAGTTAATTTGTCTCCAAAAGACCAATCTGAGCAATTTCCTATAATAACATTTGGTCTCTGGTTGTCAAAAATTTGGATGACCCCAACAAAAGATTGGGAAATTTTCAATTGCCTTTGAAGATTTCCCAGTCACTTCAGTGAGATGAGACTATTTTTTTTTTTCAAAGGCCCAGATCAACATCAGTCTTTGCAGAAGTTCAAATTTACCATAATTGTAAGTTTACTTAAGCTCTTAAAATAATAGTGATTTGCATCTGAATTTGATTTTCCAGAAGCACCATTCGTGGCATTTATCTGCATCTTTAGAGACGTGTAAAAAAATTTGGTCCTCAGTCTCTGTTTTTAACTTACACGTTCTGTCATTTTCATTTATTCCAAAAAGAGTTACAATCCCTACAAGCTTTCTAAGTATTAATGCATCTCTGCCAGTTTAGAATTTGCTGTACAGGTTATTTCAGCAATATATACAATTAATCTTATAGTTTCTACTTCGATGTAATTAGAAATCTTCTGCATTAATACGGAACCTAGTGAAAAGTACTACAGCATATAGGACAGCAAAGTCAAGGTGAAAAACCATGGATGTAAATCAGGAGCAAGTATAAAACTGTTGGCAGTCCCAGTAGTTCTCTGCAAGTCAAAGTACCTTTTTTAGGTGAGTAATTCTACCAACAGTACTCAAATAGTAGTCAATTCCAAGGGTCAGTGGAATCATTATGAAACTTCAAATGATTTGGTATTAGGTTCTTAGGTCCAAACAAAGCAATATCCAAGCTCTTGCACCCAGCTTGCTTAGCAGAAATGAAATGTTTGGCTGCTCTCTTGCACAGTCAGCTAAAAGTAAGAAAAACTGGACACTTAGGCTAAGATCTGAACTGTGTTAGGGACATGTAGAGCAGCTGGCTTTACTCTTCCAGGACTAATTTCTCCAAGGTCTCCTTCTAGCTGACACAGTGGAGTTTCTTCTATAATCCAATTTAAAAATCTAAAATTATTCTCTGTTCTAGCCATGCTTTTACCTACCAGTTTTGATAAAGTGATTTCATATGGGGAACTCTGGAGCAGTGATGGCAGCAGCGGATCCCATATCTCTGGACATCTTCCTCTACTTTTGCCAGCTGGGTGACTGGCTACTGCCAGCAAATCAACACAGAAACGGCTAAGCCCAATAATCAGATGAGGCCCTGTGTTTTACCATGCTTTGCATGGTATCTCTGCTTTGCACTCAATCATAACAGCCTGCTGAGCAGACCTGCTGCAGTTTAATTAAAGCGTCTGGGTCCACCTCCTGTTCCTCTATAATAACATTAGTCAGAAGTGAGCTGTCTGGTGCCTGCATCTTCTTGGTTAGTATGAGCTGCTGATGCAGAGCTGGCCAGATTGGTTAATTGCACCCCTGACTTTTAAAGGTCAAGTTTTTTGGAGTCTAATAATGCTCCAAAGTTTTCCAAAACAAGGTAGATTGGAAAGAAGAATCTGGATTCCTCTGCTGTGATGCTGCATGTTGAGACATGGGACAGCTCAACATCTGCAGCTCCCCAGTGGGGCAGCGGGGAGAATGGGAGCTCCCAAGGGCAGCTGGTGCAGGGTGTGCTCACTGCTGGGGGTATGCACTAAAGAAAAGAGGACAGAGCACTGGAAAAGGTTATCTAAAGGAAAGCTGTAAAACAAGTCGCTACTCAGCTGATTTGCCTTTGTGTAAGGGATTGCATCATGTCCCAGAAATCCTTCATCTTTAGCTTATCCTGATAAGATAGTTGAATGGTTCCTCAAACAGTATCAGCTAGGACAGAAAAACTGAGAAACTTGAAAAACATCTTGAGAAGAGTATGATGTTTATGATGTTTCAATAGAAAATGCACTAACCCAGTCTTGTGCCTGAGCCACCTGTCCCTTCTAGGCAGGGAGTGATCTGGTGAAAAGGACCCGTAACTAGGATCTAGCATTTGCATGGTTCTTCAAAGTTAGTAGCTACTGTATCTGAACAGCAAATTATTATCTGTTTAAACCTCCTCTGTAGAAGAGCAACCAACAGCCCTAACTACGAGCACCTCTCTCCTAGCAGAGGGGAGTGATACGAGGGAGCTGCTACCCTTCCCCTCTCTGCAGGATATCTGGAGGCTGGAAACACCTGGGAAGGAAGGGTGATTGTCAACTAGGGCATTCCTTTCCCCCATCCTTTATGTCCTTATGCAAGCACCTGAAAAGTGTTAAGGTTGTAAGTCCTAGAAATCCCCAGTCCTCCCACTGTTCCTAATTCATCGTGCCTTAGCTAGGTTGTCTTCACCATACCAGCCACAGAAAAAGGGGAAGTCTGAAGGGGCATCAAAGAGCTTCTGCTCTGCTTTTTACCAAGAAAGATGAGTCAGCCTATTCAATAACAGCTGGGATTTCCTCTTTTCCTTTTGGCAGATTGCCGTGTTTAAAATCTTCCATTTGCCACTTCACAACTGAGTTTATACAAGATGAGTGGTGTAGATATGTGTTTTTTGTGCATGTTTGCCTTTCTTTGGTTGACAATTTTCTAATTTTGTTTTTCAAGTAAAACATTGCAAAATGGCTGAACAATTCCTCGTATTTTTTCCATACTTCATCCTTCACCACTCGTTCTCATTGCTTGTCTAAGGGCTTTTTTTTTTTTTTTTTTTTTCTTTTCTTTTTTCCCCTGGGACTTTTTGGATGGCTTATTTCTTTATTTATTGCATGTGCTTATTTTCAACTGATTTGAATGTAGATGGTGTCCAATGGGACATGCAGTTTGGGTAAGGAGATGTTTACAAACTGATACTAAAATACTCTGCTTGTTTAAAAAAAGCAGTAATTGAGTAAACACTAGTTATTAGTTGCATATTTGCTTTGCTTTTACTTGTTTTTCACAAACAACAGGGTGTTTGTTCTATAATTAACAGCATTTAGGATGTTCTTTAAAAAGCTCTATATTTTTCTAGAGAAGACAAACCAATGTTTCTGCAAGAATGAGTCTCAGAAAGTAGTCTATGTTTTCATAGTATTGCTGCCTTCCTAATAATTAATCTCCTTTCATATTTATTCATTTATTGGCTGGGTAATGCTCATGAACTGAGTCATTACTGTCACTGCCCTTTCTTGTTGCTTATTCTACAGCTCTATCTCCTACTCGTTTTGTTAGATAACACGACCTAATAATAATAAAAGGAAGCTAGCATAGGTGTATTCATATTTCAGATACTGAAACAGCTTTTGTGCTTTTACACCAATATGAACTTCCATGCACCAAACTCAAGCCATGTACTGCCATTCGTTACAACCGTACCATGTTACAACTTACATCCAATATCCAACTCAGGTGGGATATTAGACAACATTTCTTCTCTGAAAGAGTGGTCGTGCAATGGAACAGGCTGCCGGGGAAGGTGGTGTAGTCACTGTCCCTGGAGGTGTTCAAGAACTGTGTGGATGTGGCACTGAGGGATGTGGGCAGTGGGTATGGTGGGGATGAGCTGGTGGTTGGACTGTATGATCTTAGCGGTCTTTTCCAACTTTAATAATTTTATGATTCTGTTAACTTATGCCTAGTTTATAATTCAGTGTGTCTTCCAGATCACTTTTAGTGTTACTGCGTCCATATTACCTTCCTCAAGTTATCACCTTGATTTTATACAAGCTAGGTTCTGAGTTCTTAGTTCCTGAATATGTATCTAACATCCATCACAACACTTTAGTCAATCCTGCTAATTTATCATTGTTAAATAGCTGGTAATGTTTCCTGTTTTCAAATCACTGTTTCAAAATTTTGCATTTGTACAAAGCTTCTATCCATGTTGTATTTCCAGCTATATAAGCAAGTTAATATATAAATATTTGATATTTGCTCTTAGATAGCTCTGTCTTCACTCCCAGTTTACAAGGGACTTTTTCAATAGAAGTCTTCTTACTGTTCCATGGGAGAAGAGGCCAATCCCCGCCTTGCCAAACCTTTGTTTCAGATACTGGCTGTTTCCTTGTAAACTGAAATTGCTCAGCACTTCTTTTGAAGTTTGAAACAGTTAACTTACTTCTTCCATTAGATCTTCACGTGCTTCTGTTCTTGTTTGTTTTGAATTGGACCAGAAGAATACTGCACTTTCCTGGCAGACAGTCCTCTTTAGATTCTGTTCTCATTTGTGTGACAAAAAATGCTAACAAAGCATCAAGATTTTTCTGCACAGGCAACCACAGTCCTGAGATATGCTGGCACCAGCAGTCAGCAGAAAATAATGAGCAATGTGTGGGTTCATGAATGGCACCGTCATTACGTAAGCACAGTGGTTTGACAAGCCTTTCCTAGCACTGCAGAAGCTCAAAGCAGGAATTGGTTAGATTAAATGTTCCCTTTACTGGTCATCAAATTATTCTCTTCGCATTAGCATTCACCTAAATGAACACTGCAAGGTATATGAGAAGAATGGTATGCCAAAACTTCAGAGGGCAGGTGGATAAAAAGTAGAAGGTTCATGCCTGTGCCTAGCTAGAAGTTTTAAGTATATCTTTCTATATTTTTCCTTTACTTGAAACTTACCTAGATATACCTTAGAGTTACATTTACGTATGTATTTTTTTCTTACCAAATTTGAAGTCACGCACGTTTGTGCATTTGTATACTAACAACAGTGAAACTACAATGAACGGGGTAAACTCTTAAGCGGATCAGACGTGACTGAAGCTATGACATGAGTTTTGAGCATCATTTGTAATTTCACTGTGATCCAGTAAGATCAACTGAATTCTGCTGACTTACACCAGCTGAACGTTTGTCCAGAAACACATTGCCAGAAATGAAGAACTCATGCTGCTAACATTCTTTAGATAGAACAAGAATTTGGAAGGGGTGGTGGTGGAAGGACTGATGAGGTTTAAAGTGGCTGTTGTCTCAACTCAGAGAAAGGGAAAGACAGTTACTATTCTATGCAAAATGTGTTACCAGATGTCCAGTGTAATTTCTAGACGAGGTGTGTTCAAAGATCTCTCTAGATCTGTATTATTATATTATCCAATCCTTTTAGGAGTCAGGTTAAGAGTAAATACATACTTGATCTTGTAATTCTGGCTTGTTTGGTTTACTTGTCTTCTAGCACCTAAAATTCCCAGTGACTCACCAGCGCAGTCCCCCAGGTTATTTTTTATGCTGTAGACTCTGATCTCTCCTATTAGACACGGATTAGATATTACTGACAGTGTGAGCCCAGCATGTCTATTCACGATAAAACAGACCTCAGGCTTCTTGACAATGCTCCTCTAACAGTATAAATCAGGAGTCTTTCATAAAACCCTCCAACATCCAATCACCTATAATTATGGATGTTTACTGAATACTGTAAACCACCTAGAATAAGAAAAGGATACAATGATCTTCTGTGGATGTGCAATAAGGAGGCTAGCTGGCTGCTGTTTGCAGTATTATTTCTTTTTATTTTCCTCTAAATTATATGTACCAGCTATTAATCTTTCCAGAGTGATTTTGTGACACTGAAAAATGAAATAGGAGGCACTGACTAGATCCTTCATAATTCCCCTTCATAATTGCATGCTCTCCCTTCCTCCTCAACTGCACTTAATTTTTATTCCACACTATGTGGACTCTGGTGTGAACTCTGCTTTTCTGTAGTGTGTTAAAAAATCTGTAGTGAAAAAAAATACAGTTTTTCTTTTTAAAAACTTAAAGCTCAATTATTAGTTACAGTATGGCTGAAGCAGTCAAGCATTCAGTCTTTAGAAACCATTCAGAAATAGTTTCAAGCTAAAAGAGGGGAGATTTAGATTGGATATAAGGAAGAAACATTTTACAGTAAGGGTGATGGATGAGGCAGTGGAAGAGGTTGCTCAGAGAGGTGGTGGATGCCCCATCCCTGGAGATACTCGAGGTTAGGCTGGATGAGGCTCTGACCAACTGATCTACCTGTGGATGTCCCCGTTCACCACAGGGGTGTTGGATCAGATGGCCTTTAAGTGTCTCTTCCTGCTCAAATGATTCTATGATTCTGTGGTTTAGAAATAATGGTAAGGATGAGTTATTGTGCGGTTTAATTTTATTATGGTGGTTCCTATGTAGACCTGTCTAATGCACTCATTTAAAAACATTTTTAATAAACTTAAGGCATAAGTGGATATTCCTCTTCAAATATAGGAAGATTTGAAGAGGGTGAAATCTCTGTCCATCTTTAAAGACCGGATGGTTCTCCCGCTATGGGTTCCAGCTGCCTTTAAAGCACAGGTTCTAGTTAGAAACTGAAGCTGAGAAACCTACTGCACTGCAGGGAATTCATCACAAGGAGAAGCTGCCTTGGTGGCATTAGAGGGAGGAAGACACTGTATCTTTGAGAAGCAGAGCTTCAGGGTTTGCTGGAGCCAGATGTCAAGAGAGCGTGTGCAAGTCATTCAGGCTGAGTTCTTGCTTTTGTAGCCTGGTCCTGAGAGCTAAGCAGTGCAAGGAAGGAGCCTGTGGGGAGGCATCCCAGTCAGAGCTGGAGCCAAGCGTAAGGCAGCTCTGCAGAATTGAAGAAATTGATGGAGCTTGACATTTTAATTGTCTTTGTTTGCAGGGCTAAATTAGGTTATGGAGAACAGTGATCAGTGGCTGCGATTAAAAGTTTGAAATGTGCCATGAATCCTGAGACTACCAGATTGTGACTGCATGCTCTAAGTGCTAGGTTTGAAGTGGCTGTTAGCAAACAGGGGCCAAGAAAACAAGCGAAATTGTCAAAGCCAAATGAAAATGCTTTTCCTCCTGCGCATTGCCCCCTGAAGCGTTATTGTGTTAGAATTTGGTTTCCAAAGTTACCACTAATTTGTGAACTTGCAGGATTTTAATTTTGCTCTAAGTGGAACTGTCAATGTACCTTTAATGCTGGAGTCCCTGGTGCCACTTATGTAATGATATCTCTCTGCTGATTTTGACTTGCACTACAGCAGCAAATAATTTCAGTGGAAATTACATGAGTGCAAAGAAACATGCATGTATCCTTGAACTCTTTCTAGCTGTGCTAGGGTTAAGATGGCCAAATTTGTTTTGCTAAAAATCTCCAGCACAATGCAGCCTCCTACCTGAAGGATGCTTGCTGTTTTTCTTCTTAAATTCATTTTCCTCCACCAGGAAAGAATATGCAATGCCCAAGTAACCTTGAGTTCAGACAAATAGCAAGTATTATTATAGTGCAAACCTCCCAATGGTTTTATTGCCCTCTTGAAACACAACTGTCATAGAAGCATCTGTGAGAAGCTGTACTAAAACTGTCCCCTTGAATGTATTAATTAGAATCTGTCAAGCATATTTTGACTGGAAACAGTTCATGACACAGTGAATATATTTTTGGCCTCAAAAGGATTCTAAGATGAGAACAGCAACAAAAATTAGTTAATACTTGGTATGTATTTTTGTTTCTAAAGTTACATAGCCCAAGTCACGGCAAGGGCTACTCTTGATACTGACTGGAAGGTCTACCTTGTCCCCTGAAATTCTTAAAAAAAAATTCTTTATAATGGCTTGCAGGCTTGGTTTGTTTGGGCCTGAGTGTTTAATATCTAGACACTTGCCTTCATCAACAACTCATGAACGTGGCTTTCTGTTGAGCAATTAAACTTCTGATATTTATGGCTCTACACTGTTGTAGGACGAATGAGTCACATATTTACTTAGGAGACAAGACACAGGGGACCTGTTGCGCAGCAAACAACCGCCCCTGTAGGTTCTGAAGCACTTACGGGCTATAAAGCACTAGCTTAATGATGCTGTTCCTCCTGAGTAATGTAAAAAATGTCTTTACTACTTAAATACAGCCTCTGATGATACCAAAATAATATCTGAGAAAGTCAAAGAGACCTATAGGCAGGAACAGAGTGAGGAAAACAAGCTGGTTAGTTGTCATAGAATCACAGAATCACCAAGATTGGAAAAGACCTAAAAGATCATCCAGTCCAACCGTTCACCTATTCCCAATAGCTCCCACTAAACCATGTCACAATTCAGTGTCCCACTATACTGACATGTATTCTAGACCTTGAACTGGACTTGAACACTGACTTGTCTGTGTCATAAATAGTCTAAAATTGTACAAAACAGGAAAAGCAGAAGGCACAGAGATGCACTATTTCTGCTGTACTTTGTGGCAACTGAAGGGAGGCAATTAATCTGTCAGGAAAACTGCTGCTTTGGAAAATGTTTAGATTAAGAGAAGCAGTGCTGTTGGCTCTGTTATTTGGTGACCAGTTCCACTTACTTTCTATGCTGTGCTCACTGCTTTGCTGTTTGTATAAATAGTAGAGACCCTGAGGGCTTCATTCCATGGGCTGAACGTAAAGCGGCATTAGATATTCACTGTGGTACCTCAGGTGGCTCTGGCTGCCCTTTAGAAAAGCATGGATATTTAATGGATTCTGTCTCATATCTACCGGTCTCTTAGAGCTTTCTCAGATGGCACCAGGAGACTCTGTTTAAGCAGCTTCTTAGAGCTTTGGCTGGGTGTGAAGAACAGACCTCTCGTGTAAGCATGAAAAAACAAGTATGTTAGATCTGTCTTTCTGCTTGAGTTCTGCCTTTAGTCTCTCAACATCTCTCCCACAGGAAACCTAACATGGAACTTCACAATTAAATTCACACCCAAAGGAAGCTGAACAGCCTGGGAATAACTACAGCCTAAAAATAACGCTCAAATGATCCTGTGAGGGAGATGATGTAATAGGAGGCCACTGTGGGTTTGTTTTTTTTTTTCCTGCTTTCCGTAAGAAGAATATAGATTTCTTCCTACTAATATCTCTGATTTGCATCTCTAAGGGTTCCTCCTTGTAGAAATGCGAGACAGAACAGACACAGCAGAATACTCACCTAGTATTAGTAGTGTTATGGATTCAGAATTCTACTGTGTGAGCCAAACCTAAACCATTTCTATGGATGTTGCTATGGGAAAGTTTGTATGCCACCAGATATTATGGATTGTCCCAAGCTGATGTTATAACCTTGTTCAGTTTCTGAAAGGTAAACACCCACAGTTTGCCAGTCTCAGCTTAAATTGCTCAGAGGCAAAACACTTATTAATACAGCTCTTTGAGCAACTAGTTGGATGGCAATACTGGTGTGAAAAATGAAGAGGTGTTGGTGTGTTGAGGCCATTTGTTATCTCTGACTGAGATGTAAGGGCATGCACTCTCAGAACAATGTTATCCTGTCACAGAATTAGTGGAAAAGTTGAGGAGACAGTAAAAGATAACCCCAATTATTAAAGATTTGACTAATAGTGGATGGCAAAATTGCATGCCGCTGCTCTCTGCTTCGTTTGGTAGGAAATATATAGGTAATTTTTCCTTTAGTAAAAGAAGACCAAACAATAAGCCAACCCCCAGCTAGCCTCTGACTTACAGGAAATAAAGGAATTGCTAACTCTTATTCTGCACATACAATTTTTCCCTCCTCACTACTCAGTTACAATCCTTCTTTGTGCAAAACGAATGAATCTAGTGCCTGGAAAGGCCCTGATGAAAATAACATACACACTCTTGTACTGGTGAGATCAAACAGAAACCTTTCCTGCTAGAGATCAGTATCAACATTTGTGACACTACATAAACCACGGTACAGAAAGACAATTCCTACCCCTTAAAATAGACATTGACAGAAAGCAGAGCAGGTCAGATGGGGAACAGGAATAACTGTACAAATTCTTTGGGGTTATCCCTACTGTTAGTTGATTCCAGCACTGTTCATTCATACTTGCGCACTAATAGTTCAGTGAGAGAGAAGAAAAGCCACATGGTACAAAAGCTTCAGTATTTTGTAGTTGCTTTAAAACTGGATTACGTGTTGTGCAAGGAGTAGAGAACTTCACCTCTATTTCTATACAAATCAGGAGATTAGATTTGTGTTTGTGATCCCCAGCTAAAACTCTGTTCTTACTTGTTGCTACAAATTTTTATCCTGGGTAAGCAGTTTTAAAAGTGTTCACTTTAATTCAGTTAAGTAGTCCCTGTTCGTGTCTGACCACAGGAACTCCTACAAAAGCAGCAAAAAAACAATCAAACCAAAAAGAGACCAAAATTCCAATAAATTCCTGTGCCTCGTGGACAAGTAAAACATCACAATCCATTTCCACAATTCTCATAAATTTTCCTTCTGACCCCTTATGCATAGGCTTGTTTTCATTGCGTGAGGAAGGAGCGATTGAGTAAGACAAGTATTTAGTCATTTTGTGCTCACTGTTTGCATTCATTTTTGCCTCCTGCCAAAGATGCTCTTATGTTCTCGATTCATCAAGGCTTCATGCCTCTAGTCAATATATATGCTGCCACAGTAGATGTGTGCAGCATCATAACTCCATCAGTAATCGCCGAGATAATGTTTGCTGCTTCTTGTAGCTCCAATGGCACTGCCCATACTTACACCCTTTCTCTATATCATCTTCTGTTTGGATCTGTACCTTTGGTTTGAGGCATCTGTCAAATCTTCAGTTCCTTCATTCAACAGTGGTCCTTAGGCCTGTCTGCCTTTCCATTGAGTACCCAGTTTTAGAGAGTGAAATGAAGGGCTCTTTTTTATCAGGGTTTCCAAACACAGAGCTTAAATTACACAAAAAATAAGCTGCCTACATTCTGAAAGACCTTTGAAAAGGTTAGAAAAACGTGGTTGGTGAATACAATTAAAGGGAGTGCAGAATGAAGCTTAAAGGAGGTGAAATATTTTGTGCTTTTATTCCTTTCATTCACTTGTGACCTTTTTATTTACAAATGGTATTTTGCCACCAGTCTACCAGTGACGATGGCCTTCCTTTCAGAAATATGCCAAAATTTTTGTTGTTTGTGATCGCATAATAGACTGGAGCAAGTATCCAGTCTGTGCAATTTGACATAACTCCATGCAAATCACTGAATGCTTCTCTGAAGAGAGATTAAAATGCAAACTATATGTATATCTGTTTTCATAGGAACATATTTTCAGTTTTACAAATTTCAAAAATACAGTTGTGACTCAAAAAAATAGTTTTGCTTGCCCTGTCTCCCCAGATGCTGTAAAGGCACTTGCCATTTGATTAAAGAAACTCCTGAGCAATTCCAATCTCAAAGACTTTCTTGTTTTCAAGTTATGAAGGACCAGAAATAGCCGTGTAGGTAGAACAGAATGGCTCTTTCATGCAGGCTGTATGTGTGATAGTTGTGATTTCATGAGCTGCGGCCAAAACCAGGAAATGGGTAGATCAAATTTCTCATGTTGTTAGGGCAGTTGATATTACCTTGGGGAAAAAATTATTGCCTTCAAATTTGTTATAATACGGTCAGCACAAACAATTTAAAGAGCCTTCTATTGCATCCCCTTCTGAATCTCACAAAGCAACAAGGGATCTTTCTGGACCTAAGGGAACTGGTAGACTGTTCTCCCACATGCAGCTTAAGGACCTAGGGATGGATGTGGTGCACAGAGAAAGTTCTGCTGAGATGTCTCTAATCCTACTGCTTGTTGTGGCTGTTCTCCCTTGAGGTACGTACGTTTGCTCAAATGAACAGATTGTGCCAGGCAACCTGGAGAAGGCACATCAATCTCTTTGTTCAAATCAACATCACAAATTCCAGTTGGATCAAGTTAGTATGTAATATAGGCGGCAGACCCATCTCTACAAGCTGTAATGAGTCTCAAGTATCCTGGCTTACCTCCAGATGCATTTAGATGGGAAAAAACTTTTGACCAGCAGCCATGTGGAATAGATCTGAACCAAGGATGAAAATGAACATAATCTTGTTACTGCTTTCCCACATACCAGTCATTAGCTCCTAGCACAAACTTTTCAGCTCACTTTTAGCAGAAAGTCAGACAAGGGAGAAAATAGAGCTAGTCATGCCTGCTGTCACTTGAAATGCTTCCTCCAGGGAATCAGAAGTGCATTTAGTAGCTCCTCTAAGATATTCTTTATGAACATTTTGTTGATTTCCCAGTTAGCAGAAAAATACACCAAATATGAAATCCATTTCGTTCTATGCAGATCATATACATAAGCAACCCCCAGGGGCATAATGAGATGAGACAAGATGAGATGAGATGAGATGAGATGCACAATGGAGATGCATTTCTATGAAAAAGTACTTTCTGTATTTTCAAATATCACCATGCTTTTTTATCATTAAGTTCCTACGGTTTTACACTAGTGTATCCCCACTTCGATAACATTTCCTCATCCAATTTCCCTTCACAAGTGCTGTTTTTATCCGATGGATCTCCTTTCATACATCCTGGCAAGCACGAAGATATGTCCTCTGCTTCTATTACCAATCGTTTATCATATAGAATATGGGCAGAATCTGGCCTACAGTGTTCTGTGCTCAGAAAACACCTGTTTTTAATTCATTTCAGCCAAGTCAATTCATTTTTCAGCTCTATCTCATGTCAGATTGCATCATTTGTATCTGAAGAATGTGCATCGAAGGCTGTGGTTACCATTCTTTCTATTCAGTTTTAAAACCAAATGAACAAACAAGCAAAAAACCTCACAGCACCAAAAAAGCAGGTTTATTCAGGTGTTAATGGGAAGTAGAACCTGAGCTGACTGTGGTGCACTATGACAAATGTGTGTTTGTTTTTTTAAGAAGTGAGCACCCAGACAGCATGTACTACTTGAAAGATGGTCTGCATTCATGTGAATACACAGCTGACTGCCCTTATATGTGTTTTCTCCACGTCAGGGAGTTTTCTTGAAAATGTTTCCACAGTGCAAAAGTATGCTTAGTCCCAAATACTGCTATTAACTTGTCTGGACTCCATATAGGACAGTAGAAGCAATCCATCAAACAGAAGACAAAGCATTTCCCTCCTTTCCCTGTTTTGCTATTACTAGTGTGCAGTAAAATGCAAATGAAAAAAAATTATTAATGTTGCCACTGCCTTCATTATCTCACATTTTGAATATGAAATGAATAAATATTTACGAACAGTAGTAGCACAATCTGAAGGTGGGACAGTGATCTCTGACCTTGGACACCTATTATCTTTGCATTTGCCACACTGTGGGAGAGGACAGTGGCATCCCTCTGACTTCATTTCCCAATTCCTTAAGTTGAAAAAGGTTGTGAGTTGTTTATTACTTATTGGTAAAGCACTTGCAGGGCTTTATGCCTTCCAAGAGGCAATGCAGGCATCTGTATGGCCTTTCAACAGCTGTTGAAAATGCGTCGAGGAGCAGAATCTGGCTAAATGAGGTTTTCCAGATAAGTGAGTGGAAGCGGGTTCTCTGCCCTGGTTAAATGTCAGGGCAGGGGTGATGTATCATTACACTTCTAAAATGTTCAATAAGAAGGTGATTCTCTGTCTTCTACAATATTTATTATTATACAATAACTCTTCTGCCAGTGACTCATCTGTCTTCCCTGGTTTCACATAAGGAAAATTCAAAGAAGATGAGCTTTGTGGTTTTTTTAACCAATGACAGACTCTGACCTACAGAATTGCTTTTCCTCCTATCTTTTAATACCATATATTGTTAGAAGACTTTCATCCAGGAATAATAATGGACTTGAAAGTTGTGTTGACCATTTATAAGAGTCAGCGCTAATTCAGAAAGAAACAAGACATGCTGCTTTCACTACCAACATAGTGGAGTGAGGATGAGCTTCTCAGCTAGTCCAAAGCTCCATTTAAGCTAAAGACTGATTTATGCTCACTCTGAACTTGGCCTTGCTTTCTTACAGTATCCTGTGTGGGCTATAAATCAGTCATGCTGTACAACTATGTATAATCTTCAGAATAACTTTCCTATTTAAAAAAGGCGGTTCTAAAAAACCAAACAAACAACAAACTCAATTTTCCACAGTATTTTTGGCCCCCCCCCCCTTTTTTTTTTTTTTTCCAAAATGTTGGGGAACATTATTTTGTTGTTTCTGCAACAGCAGAGATGAAAAATGCTGTCTGTTGGTCCTCAGTTATTTTTCTTTGGTTATTTTAATTACTTTCCAGAACAGTCAAAAATTTTACCTAATAGAAGTATATTCATTTTCCATTAAGAAGTAAAATATTTTCATTTTCAAATTAACATAAAAGAAAAACAAACCAGCAGGAGAATTACAAATATGAACAGTCATGTTATTTCCTGAGACTTCCCTCAAGACCCAATTATTACTTTCTTAAATACACTCAATTAATAATACCTTCTAAGATGTCTTGGAAGCTTCCTATTTTCAACAGGATTAACTACTACTTTTGGCAATGTAGCTCTCAATTCTTGTCATACCCTCACTTGTTAAAGTTTATCAATCTGTTCTAAAATCTCATTGATTTATTCTCTTCATCCAAATTAGGATAAAATTGCAGTGAGGAGCCTTTTCTTTCCCTGATGTGTGATCACAGCTCATTTTACAGCTGTTAATAAACACTGTCATTGCAGATTAATTGTCTTATCTTTGAAGCCACTGTGTGGTCTCTGTTCCATGCACAGACATGGGGTGCAGTTGTTTCTCTAACATCTTTACCAGTCACTGAAAACGGAAAAGCTTCTGAAATGGCATCTGGCAAGCTGTAACCCTAAATCAATTGTTTATCATTGGATGTGAATATTTTCACGCCTGGCCTCCCACAAGATTCATTTTATTATATTTGGCACGGTGTTGGGAAGAGACACAGAAATAAATGAATAGCAAAATACTGTTAGCCTGCTTAAAGAAAAACTGCAGAGATTCATAGTACAGCCACTCTAATGACTGATCAGCAGAAATTCATGCACGGAGAGAAACAGTTTATTAAAATAAATAAGCATCATTACCTTATCTCTAATCTAGACAGGTATGACTCCATGTCCAAAGGCCGCCACATCATCTCTACTTTTATATCCGTAACTACAAGCTTTTTTCATTCTGCTCAACCAGCCTTTTACTGTGCAGATGCCCACATATTTCCTGCAGCTTACCAATAGAGATATTTGATTTAAAAAATTCTGTTATAACCCTCAGTTTTGACTATTTGGACTGCTCAGTTTCTATAGTACAGATGGATATTGCCTGAGTAACAGCGGAATGCTTAAGGGTCTTTTGAAGTGCAGGGTTAGTGGAGAGGTGTTGGAAAACAAGGCATTGTTCTTCATCCCTAATTGTATAAGAACAATCCACTGGGCAAACTTCCCAGAATCATGCTTGAAGGGGAGCAGAGGAAACCTTTGGATGACCAAAGGACCAGATGTGGGAGCAGGGCATGCAGATAAGTTATTTGGCAGCACTGATGTACTCTGAATAAATTTCTTGCTTGAATCTGACTATGCATTCAAATATGAGGAGGCATTGTGCATTTTTATCTGGTTTTCTTTTTCCATTTACATAGGTAAATACTTAAGTTTCTTAGTTTCTTTCATTTTCTATAATACAACAGCTTTGTAGCTTCAGAACCTAACATATGTAGTTCAAAAGAGCTTTTTATTGATGTTTTTATTTACCCTGACATCAACTATTTATTTAATTGCCCCTAAGGCATCTCTAATCAATTTTTTTTCCATGCATCAGTTCACTACTTTTTCAGTTCTCTATGTTTACCCCCTTCATTGAAAGATGACTCAGATATTACAGTGAGAGTTGTACATTCCTTTCAGGGATATTTAGAAAGATGTTTCGGCTATAAAGATTGTAACCAGATCTCAGTCTGTCTGAAAGCCTTGCTATGTTTGGATCCAATTGCTCTGGTTTATATATATCTCTAGAAATGTTTAGCTATCCTTTAACTGTAAATGATGATATTCATACGCATATTTGCTGTAATTTCTTCCATTGTAAGTGATATTTAAAGTTTTGCTTTCAAGGAATTAGGGTAACAATCTCTGAAGCACTTAAATCACTTAAGCACATTGAACACTTCAGCTATTAAAAGTTGTAAATGTTTGCCTCTGCTATCAGGCTGACAAAGTTATGTAGAAAAGCCTGCTGACAAATACCCAAACCCACCACCATTTTAAAAAATCAAACCCTCAAAAACACAAAACACCATAACCTCTGCAGCCTACAAACTTGCACCTCAAGGCAGGAAATGCAAGTCCACTAATTGTGATTTCCTTGAAAAATACTATTTTTAAAATTTTATCCTCCTTTTGTGTATATATCTGATCAAAGTTCTCTTCCTCTCACCGAGTAATGGAAAGCTTACTGTAAAGGACACAGTTCTGAACAAGATTCCTAGGACTGCAATGTGTTTAATACAGTCAAATCTTGATGCAGGCACCCTGTCCATGCTGCGCAATCCCTGCGTACTTGTTCTGCCTTCCATCCTTCACTCTTCTGGCCACTGCTCTAAGTTGAAGTTAACAGAGTGCTACAGCCCTAGCCCTGTAACAGCACTGGGATTCTGGCAGTGCTCTCTTGCTCTGCTCCTCACACAAGCAAGTACCTTCAAATGGCATCAGACAGATTCAACACAACTGTACATGTGGAGATCTCCCTGTGGAAATGTGCCGATCTCCTTATGTTAGCTACTGGCTAATTTGACTTTATTGTAAATGTTTTATCATGATGCAGCTTCCATTGAATGGGAGCCTAAAACATTCCCACTAAAGGGCCTGGTTCCTATGGAAAGCTTCAGCATGAAAGGATCTGCTAAGCAGGAGAGAGTAACTAAAGAAGCAAGAGGAAAAAGTGTAACCACAATGACTCTCTAAATTTACATTTATATAGTATCAGCTTTAGGTGGAAATATTACTTTGTTTTATTGAAACAACATAATCAAAAGACATTTTTGCCAAAAGCTTTAGGTATATTGTAAATAATACCTATTTAAAAGCTCAATAAGCAAATGTCAGCAGTACCCTCCAAAGCCATGATGTCAGAAAAGTTTGAAAAGATTTCTTTTCAATTGCTTCTTAGCTTGAAGGATGGTTAATTAATCTATTGATTTTTGCAGAGTTTAACCAAATAGTTTTATTATTCTGAAAAACTGATGTGTTCAACAATTCAGTGTATTTGGAAAGAGATCAAATGTAGATGAAGACTCCTGCTTACTTCATTTATTGATGTGTAACGAGACAATTTACAGAACTGCTCTATCTTCTCTTATCAGTGCCTCCTAGATCTCCTGAATTGCTAATGGATTCTGTGAAGCAATTCAGATCAACATCTGGTGTTTTGTAAAAAGCAGCGCAGTAACATGTGCCTAGGTATGAGCAAAAGCTGATTTCTATATCTGAATGCAACAGAGATTTCCCATTGAAATGGCTGGAAAGGTTTTGTTTCACTCCCTCTTTTTCTCCAGTCAGTTAGGACTACAGTTTCAGAAAATTGAGTTTTCTAATATCATGCTCCTCCACCTTCATGGTGCTCACATTTTGGCTTGTGAACATGCCTGGCATGAGGCTGCTACTGAAGGAATGTCCTGGGCTGTGGCTGCTGCCTTGAGCAGCACAGTTCTTTGCATTTGTTGTTCTCTCCACCTGCCTATTCTCTTTCCAAGACGTTCTGTGTGATGAGATTGTGATGGATATATCCTCCAGAAGAGTTGGGAGATCCACCCTGACATTTCTCTACAATAATCTGCCCCGGAGGAATATGAGCAGACAGCATGTAGCCTCATGCTGCATGCAGTCTTACAGTCAAAAACCCCTAATTAGTATATTTTCCCTTGGTTGGGGGACAGTGATTGTGTTTCTCCAGAGTGTTGCAAATGTGAAGACAAGCTAGTTAGGTGCTGCCTTTGGTGCATTAAGCCTGCCACATTTGCAGTGTACTGGGAGCACAACGTGCTAAGCCTTTTGCTGATGTTGCTCATTTGATGGCATGCTGTAAAAGGTATAAACATATGGCTTTACTAACCTGAAAAAAAAAAAAAAAGGAAATGGGATGTTTAATTTTCTGATTTAACAAAATATGCCAGCCGCACTCCTTCTTTCAACTTGGTCAGCTCATCCCCATTTTTGGCTGCAGGCACGTATTGTGACCCACATCTGGGCTCTCAGGTCCCTGAAGGTATTCAGGAGACATCCAGTTCTACTACACTGGCAAGCCCTTGTGTCTCTCTTAAGTAGAGATATTTGCAAAATAGCATGAACTGGCTTCTCCTGAAGTAATTCTGTTACAAATAAGAGGAGAGAGCAGTGAAACATCAGACTGTGCCAATCACTGTGGCAAAGCACTGCGTTTTCATAACCATCTTACTGAACTACATACGTATGCTTATGTCATTACTTTCATGAAAAGAACCAGATATATCCCATTATGTTCTATTAGCTCGGTAAAGGAATGGGAACATTGTTACTGAATTACCTGAAACACCAGCGCTCCATGCAGTTTATCTTTAACTACCCGGAAAAGCTCATTTTTATATTTGTTCTACCTTTTAAGCTTATGCTTTACATAAAAAAATGTAGGATACTGAACTGGAAACTGGGAAACAGAAACAAAATTAGAGCAGACCTGAGTTTCTAGAAGTTTGATATGTCAAGGTCAGGGATGGCAATTTTAACTGAAACAACAACAATATAAAAAGAGGTGCAGTTGTGAATCTCCCCTCCCACCCTCTGAGAAAATAGTGCGTTTTGACTTCAGAGTGCTTTGCAACTATAACCGAAGTGGCCTGTCTGAATCTAATAGCATGCATAAAGACTTCGGTGCATCAAGGACTGTGTACATAATGTGATATCTGAATAATTTTTGTGGTGGAAAATTAATCTCCAAAAGAATGCTTTAGAGCTATTTACTGTGCAGCTGCAAAAGCTCCATGACTAAGTGGTAGGCTAGGAACAGAACTGTCTGCTTCCTCTGACAGCATTAATTGCAGTTCACATCATCTAGCATCACCGTGAAATAGCAGGTTCATGACTGCCTCAGAGGTCATCAGAACAGCAGCTTAGAAACTCTGAAAATCAGGTGCATGGGGATTGCTTTTCTGGTTTTCAGTTGTCATTCCTGAAAGCAGAGCCATTTTCTTGAATTGTAGACAGAAGAGCCAATCAATTAGAGCAAATTGAGGTTAGAGTGGGCAGTTTAGTCATTCAGTTACAGATGTGTGTCTCAGCACATTTAGATGATCTGCTTTTCAAACTCGTGTAGATTAATGTGTTATGTTAACATCATCCTGTGAATATCTGACATGCATAATGGCTAATCCTCATATGCTTTCCTCAATTTTTCTTCAAGAAAAGCACCCCTTAAAATCTACAATCACATTGCTACATATACAGTGAGTACCTTCAGACTGAGCCAAAGAATGAAAATTAGCCAAGGAATACAAAGGCAGATTGACTTAGCGTTCATCAGACAACACACGGGTATTCAAGGGATGACAGTGCTCCTAAAAAGTGTTATTACTGATTTAATTGACAGTACAGTTCTGCACCTTCAAAACACTACAAAAAAAAACAACCATGGTAATAGTTGAGGCAATATTCTACCTCCTTTTTAACTTGAAGCACCTTTTTAATTTCCTGGGACTTTTCATAATCCTAGTATCTTTTGTCATCAAAAGTAATTTGCTATTGATTTCTACAGTGACTTCTCCTGCAAATACTGTATTTATTTATTCCTATGGAAGATGTGGAAACAACTTATAAGTGAGGCAATTTTTAGTGCATTATTCATGTAGAAAGCAAATACCTTATAGGGGATTCATGACTTGAAGAATTAGGCTCAGTGATCAAACCCTCTTTCCTGTATCTTCACTACACCATTTACTTATAAAAGCTTTATTTACATTGAAGATAATCTAAATTTTTAGGTATTTTATGAGTGTAAAATTAATGGGACATCCATTTTTTTTTAATACTGACAATCAAAGACACCTAGGAGAAGCATTCCATGTTAATAATATTCTTGTTTAGTTTGTAAAATCAAGTTTCCAGTGCTTAACTTTTAGATTGCCCACAATACCTTGATGTAATCACTTTCTGTCTGCTATACAACCTCTAGTTAGATGACTATGTATTATTTTTTGAAGACCTTTGCCATAGTTGATGCACTTGACAGAAGGTGGAAGGTAGAGCTTTGGTTCTGAAGTTTCTGTATATCGAAGATCAAACTCACTCATTGGGAAAGGTGCAAAAAGCAGGATTAAGATTTGCATCTGATTGTAAAGCTGTACCTGGGAAAAAAGAAGTCTTAACAAATTTGATGCTACAGTAGTGAATATATTTAGTAAAAGTATGATACTGCCAAAGAAAGGTCTTTACTTCCCACCTAAGGACTCATCATGGTTACAATCAATAGCTGGTCATAAATTTGCCACAAAAATTATTCTTCAATACTACTAAACTGACTTTTGATTAAAAATAATTTTATGAAGCATTCCTCCCTACAGCCAAGTTAATTTAATGACAGAAAATTACATTATAAAACTTCATTTTTTCAGCTTGCTTTGCTTCAACGAAGAGGATTATCTTTCAGCTCCTGCTTTAGTCAAGACTTGGACTAACTTTGGGGGTTGGACTCAATGAACTCTGGAGGTCCCTTCCAACTCCTACAATTCTGTGATTCTGTGATTCTGTGTAACTTGTGTTGGTTTTTGTTTTTTTTTAATTTTGACTCTATTCCACATAATGTAATGAGCATCCAAATGAAACACTTCAATACACAATTTTTTTGTTTGTTTCTTTTTTAAAAATAAGATAAAATACAGTCCCCAAGAAACTAACAGAATTATAAAACTCATCTAAGGATCCCATTCTTTACATCATCATAGTTTAGTGTAGCTATTATTACCGAGCCCTCTGGTGACTTAATAACGTAGCAGCTTTGTTGATCTGATTAGCATTGTGATCTGAGATTTCAAGCTATACTGGATAAATTTTGTTTATAGATGCTTTACTGGAGTTATTTTTTAGGCTCAAGAGTAGAGAATCATAATTCCCCACATTACTGGAATAGCCAAACATCTCTCAGTTTATCCATTTCAAACTGCAAAAGAAGACATACGCAAAAGTCCTACAAAATGAGATAAACTTCCCAGCTAAGATTCTATTTTATACTTCTTTGTGTGCGAGTGATCTGTCTTTAACAAATAAATATTAAAGGTTTAAGGTAGTTTCCTGAAAAAATGACGAACCCAAAGATATTAGCATTTTTGTCATGAGCTTTTTAGGAATAAGACTTTGGCTTCTTTCATATTTTTATACTGGCAAAGAACCAGTTCTGAGACTTCTATTGAAAAAGTAAAATAATGAAACAGTACATAATGATTAGAAAGGCAGATGCAACTGAAATGATCATTATAGATTTTATACAAAGATGCATACAAAATGCCCGAGGCAAACAGAAAAATGTATTTTCATTAACAACCTACAAACTTTATGACTGATGAACAAAAGAAAAAACTCAAAGCAAAGACAATATAAAACGTGAAAGAATCTGTACTCCTCACTACCTGAGTGATTCCTTTCCATGCCTGTTTTTTTGCATTGTGCTGGGATGCCTCAAGAGGTAAAATCAAATTTGAACTGCTGATACACGTGTCTAGGATCTGTTACTTTCTATTTTAAGAGTGCTCATTTAACAATTATTATATCAAGTTCTCCTTTGAATTGCATAGAAAATTGCAGATGAATTTTACTGATTTCTTTGAAATTACTTTGAACTTGACTCAAACAGAAATATGGTCATTGTCATTCTAAATAGAGTGAACAAGTGACAAGAATGTATGACTTTGTTCTAAGAAAGATGGTCCACGGGGCATTTCAGTTTTGGTATACGGGTAGCAGGAATGGAATGGATTCATAAATTAAACACTATGCTGACTCCTTCATTAAAAAATGTAGCAAAGTACTGATACTATTAAAGCAGATACAGTTTTGGGTTTGGCACTTTTTCTTCCCTTGGTAACACAAGCAGGGTCATATTTGCATGTGAACCTTTGAAAAGTAGAAAAATAGCTGTCCTCCTTCAAGTTGTAGAACCACCTTGATTTTGATTTCCTCCCGACAAGGTATTTCAAGACAAGGGAAAGATAACATTTATTCTCCAAAAATTTGCACAATTAATGCTTAGAATGTGAATTCAAGCCTTCCCAATAGATGAGTGATTGTTATCACAGGGCTTCACAACTCAAAAATGGAAGTCTGTCTTTTTAGACTTAGACCCACACTTCTGAGTTCATTTTACAAAGGAGGATTTGAATAACACTATTTATATCAAAAGGATCTAGAGTCTTAGCAAAATAATTCAGATCAAGCAATCATATTTCATTTTGAGCAATTAGTCATTACCCTGTCAATATCAGCAGAGTTCAGTGGGAGTTTCATGTGCTCAAAATTGGTCCTTGTCTTATTTAAGCAGTCAAGATTGCTAATGATAGCATGAACTGCAGGTCTTCTGTAATATTTAAATTTCAAACTTGCCCACATTTTTCTAAATCCTCACTAAATTCTCTGCCCTACTGCATCAGATTTGAGACAAGCTAGTAATATCTCAGCGGCATAAAACTCTTGTGGCAGAGAAGAGAATCTGGTAGAGACCACCTCTTTCCATCTCTTCATTACCTGCTACTTCACAGTAATATGAAAAGCCTGTTACCATACCCTTCATACACATGAAGGGTTGCAGGATGGCTCTGTCCACTTTCAAAGTCTTCCAAACAGACATTTAACCAGGACACAAGAACACAGAGTTACTTCAAACCCAGCAATTCCCCACCAATACCACACCAATCCAGATTTTTAAAGTTTGTGGTGTAGTAAAGATATAAATCTCAATAAGAGTTCTTTAGAATTCTGTTTCCATGGAAACTGAGGCCTGGAAAATTGGAGGGCTCAAACCTTCTCAGAGGATTTCATATGCTGCTTGGATCCTATCAACTCAACACTGCCATTGGAGCAGCCTCCCCCCTGGAAGTCTGCTGCTTGTTTCTGGTTGACAACAGGAAGTACTGAGGCATGTGTGAAAAAAGGTAACATTTTTTCCCCCTGAATCTCAAATAGCTTGCAAAGTTCAAATGCAGTCACAATTATGTGTTGGTTGTAAGTTCTCTATGTCCTCACTACAGATATTTCATTTCTAAAAGCAGCCTGTTAATGTCAAACATTTCCATTATAACATTCAGAGATTATGAGTTTATTGTAGCAGCTGTAATCTTCATGTATTTCAAGGGAAATATATTAGGAGACATTTTAAATGTATTTTCCTCTATTAACATAAATCTTGGCATCTTGTGTAATAAAGTCAAATAACAGGGCATAAATTACCCTTTTAGTCTTGAAACAATAAAAAGTCCTAATGGAAAAATAGAATTAAATTAAGTTTTCAGGTTTAAGTGAGTTGGGAATGCAGTTCCTAGACACCAGGTAGCCTTCTGTCATCAGGGTACGAAAGCTGAGACACAGCTAATGGGACGCAAAGCTCTTCTCCATCAGGTTAAATCACTCTCTCTCCACAGTGTGTGGAAAACTGCTGCCTGGCCGCTTCATGCCTGAGTTCAGTCGTAAGATTGAGCATGTCCAAAGAAGGGCAATGGAGCTGTGAAGGGTCGGGAGCACAGGGAACGGCTGCAGGAACCGGGAGCGTTCAGCCTGGAGAAGAGGAGCTCAGAAGAGACATCACTGCTCGATGTGAGGGATGGGTCTCTTCTCCCAGGTAGCAGTGATGAGAGGGAGTTGCCTCAAGTTGCGCCAGGGGAGGTTCAGATTGGGTAAGAAAAAATTATTCTCTGAAAGTGGTTGGCACTGGAATGGGCTGCCCAGAGAGGCAGTGGAGTCACTGCTCCTGAAGGTATCCAAGAAGCATTTAGATGTTGTACTAAGGGACATGGTTTAGTTGACAGTACTGGTTACAGGTGGACAGTTGGGATGATCTAGATTATCTTAGGTCTTTTCCTTAACCTTGATGATTCTATGATTCTGCAACCCTAAAAACAGCTCCAAAAATTCCCCCAGCCCATAGGCCCCGGTGCACAAGGCAGAGAGCGTGGACGATGCAGCTTTACACACAACGGGTTTGTAGGTGCCAGAACAGCAATTTGCATACTCAGACAGCCATCCACAAAACCAATAGAGATCAACGTGCACACTGAAATCTCACATCAGCCCTCCCCTGAAGCTCAGCCTCACTGCTTTCTCTGTAGCAATCCCTTGCATGTTTCACTCAGCCCGCCACTATTCCTTCCACCAGTCCACTGACAAAGCCCAGAGCTGGGAGGGAGGCCAGGATTTCCAAGGATAGGGAAATAAGCCATGAAGGGGAGCCACTGTGCACTGACATGTTAGCGTGGCTGCACATGGCAGCTGGCTGCAGAAGCTCTTACTCTGGACAGATGTTTAGCAGCTGTCACCAGTGCTAAACACATCTTGGAGAAAAAAAATCTGGTGACGTTTTCTTGTATGACACACATGAAAGCCGATGTTGTTGATGACATCTGAGGGTGCTGGATGCTTACTCAGGACTGCAGCTCCAAGTCAGCAATGTCTTTCTGCCCAAACATTGCTATGCTGGAAGTGCTGTAGGTACTGGGATGCTGGAAGGTAAGCATGTGAACCCTTAATGGAATATTGTTTAAACTCTGCACAGATGATAGTGCAGATGTTAGGAGAAAACATAGATGGTAATTGATGATATTCAGACAAACATTTTGGTTAATCTGTTCAATTAAAGTCCCCAAACTTGCACTTAATTTATACTTAGTTAGATTATCATGCCTTAATAAATAATGCAGACTTATTAGGGATTTATCTGGGGAAGCTTTATTTCACTGGAGTAAGATTACATATAACCTGTTGTGCACTCAGTTATTTCAGATGCTCTGGTTTACATGATAATCTTTTTTTTTTTTTTTGCTGCAGCAGCTGTTTAGCTAAATGGAATGGGGGCTGACTTGGGGGAGCTGCAACAGAGAGGACACATGATGATGTGACTGTTGTACATGGTGACAAGTACGACCATTCTTAGTCTGGTTAGGAGTCTATCCTCATACCAGCCTTGGGAAAGGTGAAAATCTGGCTCTGGCTCACAAGCGAGTTTTGCCTTTCCATCCAGCTGTGCTGCCCTTCCCTGAACGTCCCTTTGCAGACTGGACATTTGGCTCTCTAGAAGCAGCTTGTTGCTTAGATTAAAGTGACTTCAGAGAGACTGCTCACATACGACTCTCTGTCTCTGCCTGGTGTAAATGCCCTGTATTTCTTTTCCTTCTGTTTGCTAGGCCTATATCCTTGCTAGCTGAATAAATAAGAGCTTATCCCAGGAAAGTGAGACTGTAGGAAGGAAATAAAAACAGAACAGGCTGTACAGCTGTCCAACCAATCTGTCTGTCCTGAGATTCTCACCTTGATGCTGACAAAATGCTACGGGCATTTCAAGTGTAAGAAGTTTCTGTGCTATCCCAGTCTACCATTATTTGCCACTGCTTTCTTTGCCCATTCCTCTTCTTTGATTTGGTGTCTATTTACTATTCTATTTATTGACCATATGGTTTCAGTATGGAAGTAAGACATAGAGAGATTTCACTGTTTAGGAAACAGTGCGTATGCGCTGAAGTCAATGTAGTAAAGCTCTTGATATAGTAGCAAATTCAGCAGTATTTCTTCTGCCAGTGAACAGGTCTTGATGCACACGTCAAAGTACTCAGTCTCCCACTCTTGCAGAACTTTCTTACTCTCTTAGACAGCTGAAAGCTAAAGTGAAAATATAGCTTCAAGGGTTGCACTCTTGCAATGCCTTAAAGTGATCTATTTCTTATTCTTATTAGCTCATTCTCTTGCTTTGCTCAAGTATATTTTTGAAGTATTTTCTTCCATGTTTAACTTTTTATAAGCAGCCAAATTAGAACTAGATCTGCAGTATGTAAGGATTGAAACTATAGGAAGCCATTTTAGTTTCTACAGTGGGCTTCAGGGAGAACTGGAGTAGGTAAAACTTCACATTTATCTCACAAATGTCTAATAGGAATCTTGCCAGAAGCCCAAACACAGTATTTGCCTGCATCCTTCCAGGGATAAATAAAGGGAAGGTGAGGTATGAAGGAGGCATGAATTGTTTTGGGGCCAGAGTTCCTCATTCTCACCTATGCCATAAAGTCTGAAGGAGCTGAGCTCTCAGTGCTTGTTTATGTGGCCTTACATGGCCAAAGCTGTACTGCTGCCAACTCTGAACGTGAGCCAGTGATGGACAGTGATGTTGCCATATCCCTTAACTGAGCATCCTGTGGACAAACAGCAAGTGGCTCTCAAGTGTCAATGTACTGTACAGCTTGGGTCAGCACCCCATCTTGCTTCTCCACTTGCCCTTGTGCTACTCTGCTGCAAGCTGCTCTATGTGCTGAACAGTTGCTGTTGCCTTTCAGTCAGAGACAGTAAGTACCAACAGGAAGGCACTGCCTCTGGTTGCCCATTTTTTCTTAGGGCATTAAAGAAATGGTGAAAGCATTTTATTGAGCTCTGGCTCTTTTGCATTGGCTTTATCAACACACAATTGAAAATAAGGAGCCAGATGTCATCAAATGTACCCCCGTGAAAGCTAAGCCATATCATTCTCTAATGGGCAAAAGTTTTCCATGATTGCTCAGCCTCTCTCTCCAAAGTAATCTGCTCCAGGGCTCCATCATCCTTACAGCTTAATGTTTGTCTTTCAACCCTCCTCACTGCATATTGAAAGGCACTGCTTTTGTTGTACCCACAACTACATTTTAAATATTGGAGAATGCTACTTGCTGTTTTCTTGGGTGTAAGCAGCTCTAAGTAGAGCAGAGGAATTATTTCACTACTCTTTGTACAATTGATACTATATTGATATATATATATACATATATATATATATTGATATCTTTGTACATATTGATACTATATACACAATTGATACTATAGTTTAAACATACTGTTTAATATTTTCCTCATTTGCCTAAGGACAACTGACTCATGCTCATCGCTTCTGATTCATTGTAACCCTCCATTCCTTGCTGGATGAAGCAAGACAGACAACCCCTAGGCTGTGTTCCTGTCATTAATTTCTTCAGCCTATGTATCATATTTTCCACTCTTCTATGTTGTACCACAACATTTTTCTAAAAAGAGATTATTTTTTCCCCCTAAAAGGAATAGTCTTTTCAAACAACTTCTCCAACTCATCAGGATCATTCTGAATTACTATTCTGCTTCTAGCACATTTGCTGTCCGTACCAGCTTGATATCTATATTCTCCCTCACATCATCAAAATCATCAATTAGTAAACTTCACAGTGTGCACCAGAGGTCAGGAGCTAGCAAAAAATCTTTGCATCCCCTGTACTACACTTGCTCATATGACTTGCTAGAAAAAGACCAGAAATGTATCTACAAATTATCCAAACCTCCACTTTCATGAATTCTTGATACACTCCAGCTTATACTTCACGTGCCTTTTCCTGTAAACGGAGACTTCCCTAGTAATGCAGTCTTCTCATAACTGATTCCTGGCTGAGCTGGGAAGAGCTGTTGCTTTATCAACTGACCAAGGCAAACCATCTCAGTTGTTGTAAACAGTCCTTGTCTCACAGCAAAATACCACGCTACTGAAATTCACTTGTTTCAGAATAAAATGGCAAGTTGCTAAAATTTTCTTTGCTGCTTCAGATTAATTATCAACTGTGACTTGGAAGTTTAAAGTTCAAATAACTTCTGCCTTTTTGTTCTTGTGAGCACCCTGGGGAATGATGCACTCAGTTTTGTCCAGCACCTAGCTTAATCATATCATATTTTTATTTCTCACTGCTTCTTTTTACCATAGACATAAGCCAGGCCAACACAACAGAAGGCATCACCACTAGCAGAGACAGGATCAAGAATTACAGTAAGCAAACTTAGTGAAGTTAATGCAAATAAGACTTAGAGAGACTGATAAACATGAGTACATAATGAGTGAATTAGGCTGAGATGCCAAAACGAAACCTTCTTAGAATGTGCACTGTGTTGTCCTTGGAAGCATCTTGCAACTGATGTTAATTTCTAATTTCTGCCATTTTGTCATTTCTAATAAAAACCCACACTTCGCCTCTTAGAGCTGTGCTATAGTCTCTGTATTTATTGCTAAGTAAGAAATTTGGTATCTTGCTTATCAAAGCGAAACAAAAATGTAGCTACACATTACAAAGACAAAAGCATATAAATAAAATACAAAGAAGCTTTTTTTTTTTTTTCTTTTTTTCTTCTTTTTTTTTAATTTAAAAACTCACTTCCATCAACTTGTGAAGAACTGTCATTATTTGGGTTGAAATCTAGCTCTTGGTTTTTGAGTTCATGGTCTTGGCAGTATCATTTTGGCTTGTAGCTCAAGACGTAGCCAGCCACCTGCACTCGGAGAATCCATTACCTTTGACAGAATAAGTCTGGGTAATACAGCAGTCACCCAAAGCGTAACAAAACCAACCCCAAATACTTCAAGATTCTATAGTCATATCCCTCTGTCTCGCTGTTTATAAACAGGTTAGCTGAAGTACTCCACACATTCCTGTTTATTTTTGCAGGTGCCCTTGAACCAAGTAAAAAAAAAAAAACAACAAAGTGGCACAGGGTTAAGAAAGGGAGAATTTGTTTGCTGCACACAGTGAAACCAGTTGGTTCTTTTTCCAAATCCTCAGAAATGATACATGAACTGCAGTGGAGAATTTCTGGAGTTGGTTCAATTCATTTTGACACTTTGGGGAATACTAATTGAGCATTCAATAGCTTCAACACTGCAGGAATAGGGTAAGCCAATCCAGGGAAAAACATCAGCCATGGGGAAACCAATTTCCTCTCTCAAACTTATTGTTTGAGCAATCCCACGAGATTCTACTTGTTGCTGACACATTCCAGAAATCATTTCATTTTCCCAGTACTATTTTTCTTAAATCAGCAGAAATATGCATGAGAGTAAGACTCAAAAAAGTAACCTTATAAAAGAAGAGTTTGAGAAAAGAAGCAAGTTAGGTAAGAATAGGCAAAAATGTCAAGATTGCTGGTTTCCACTGCCCCAGGAGTGCTATGCTGTGTATGTACGTATGTATCTACAATTAACTGCTGTATCTGCAAAAATGTTATTTCCTTGATCAGCCCCTTTGCTCACGTGAAATAAAGTGGCTTTGCTGAAATCAGCAGAATTACTTATTTGTTAGATCGTAGCTGCTTAGGTCACTATAAAACGGAGAGACAGATGGTCCCTGGAACTTGAAGCTATGAGATAAACATTGCTACTCCTCAGCTACAGCACTCTCAGCTTCTGCTGAAGATGTGATTACACCATGTACCAGAGTAATCCTCGTTCTGCAGCAGAGTTTGAGAAACCGCAGGAAATGAAAGAACTGCATGAGAAATAAGACTCTACTTCTTGTTAGAAAAACCTCCCCCCAGAAAGGGGCTGTATGGCTGTCTGAAATAAGTGAAGACCCTGGACAGCCACAGTTCTCTGTTCACTGAGCTGCATTAAACCAGTGAACACACAGAATGAGCAACAGGCTCCTCCTATGTGCACTGCTTCCCCTTCTATTTGGATGAACTGTTCAAAAGAACAACACAAGATTGCCTAATTCTTCTATAAAACAAGTCTCTCAGCAGTTTCAAAGACATGGCTTCACCTCAAAGTCTCTGTCTCCTTTCCTGTAGGGAAATTAGTGTCATCTGACAACAAATATTTTGGTGAAACTAATGGCAACAGAGCTTTTAAATAATCTTCGCACTTCTTGATTAAAAAGTCAGCATAAAAGATTTATTATGTGCTTCTCCACTTCATCAAAAGTCTATACTTCAATATTTTAAACCTTGCAAAGTTGAATGCCAATGGCATCACATCTGTCATTGGCAGAATTCAGCTACGTGAAAACCAACTGTGGTTCTCCTTGTGCTGAAACAGAATGGCACTAGGTCAGTGTTTCTTGTCTGCTAGGTATTTTCCCTGAAATTTCAACACATGAAGCTGTTCCTGACTTCCTTACAAAGCGTACTGGTACTGCCATCACTGTTACACCAGGATCTCACACATTCATTAACTGGTCCTTGCAGGACTCCTTCATTAGATGTCAGATTTTCCAGAGAGCTCAGACTCAAATTTTTGAGTTCTCAACACCAGAATCACAGCCAGATTTTTACAAGAGTTCTCATTTAGGTTCTGAAATGAGGATGTCTTCCGGAGTTCCCAACAACCCTCTCAGCAGTGCCTGTTGCCCAGATTGTGTAAGCAGCTGATGATCCAATGCACTAAACTTTTTTCTCTACATATGAATATTTCATTTTGTTGCCTAAATGGGAAGTGATTTCCTTGTAAAGTCTGGCTGTCAGAGTGAGAGGCTGAGATCTTTTGAAATTCTGGAGTGCTATTATAAGTTTATCACTACTTAACATAAGAAAAACTGACAGAGAGGGACTCACTGCAATAGAATATTTACATAACAGGTGGGCATGAAATTAGGATTCAGGCTTTCAAGCCATCCATTCCTGTCCAGGTATGTTCCTACAAACTGGCATGTGGTGTGGCTGGCTCTTAACAGCCTATGTGTTCATCTCCAGTGAGAACCATGTGTCAGCAGTGTGTGAGGTGGGCAGTGGCTAAACGTAAGTGGTGAAGCCTTCTGCACAATGACAGAGCTGCTGCGTGTGACGTAGCTGATGAGGCAGAATCAAGTAAGTTCCTGGAAAGCAGCGATGTAGCACTTTTTCTGCCCTCCTCCTACTCAAGGGAGCTGATGAAAATAAAGACACACTCAGTCTGTATCTGCATCTCAGAATCAAAGCAGTCCTGGAATTATTTTCTTTTTCTGCACTGATTGCAACTTTTTATAGTTTCTGGGTCACAGCTTGAATACGCACACTGTGATGCAGATTCAACCACTGTAGCTCCATGACCCTGTAATGCATCTATCTTGACAAGGGATCTTACTCAGCACAGCCCCAAAGAACAAGCAGCCCACAGGACTGAGCAGAATGGGAAGTTCATGCAGCACCAGTAGGCAGACCCTGCCTTGAGTGAGAAGATACGTGGTGTGTTTATAATCCTAAATGACACTGGAACAGAAAGCAAGATGTGGCAGTAGCCGTCCACACTGTTCACTCACTAGATTGTCCCAGCTTTGCTTTGGAATGCACTAACTAGGTCCCTCCAAATCTGCTGCAAAAGAATTTGGCCATAACCTTTCAATGTCACCACATCTCAGTGGTACAGGTACTCAGTGGTACAGGTCTCAAGGTCTGTTCTGTGTAGCAGAATAAATACAGCCATAGACCACCAGAAAACTAACTCTGCTTACAGGTAAAGTTAATTACTCTGGGAATGATTTTGCATGGGCAGGAGTTCAGTTCAAACAAAAGACTTTATAATTGGTGAAGTGCTATGAACATTGGGTATGACACAGGAGACAAAGCTTATTCTTAAAATATCTTACAATACATCTCTATTAAAGTGTAGGCAGAGATACCTTTGAAGGGTTCCCATTTAAGCTCTGAAGATTGCAAGCACTGGAATTTTTTGCTTCTCTTGAGGATGACTTTATTTATAAGTGACCAGAGCAGTACATCAGAGGCCAAACTTGTAGTTGTGCTATGGGCCTACAGCGCAGGCAGGGAGTGGTGGATGCTCATCATCTTTAACAGAGGGCTGCTGTTTCAAGCTGGGCCCTGAACTTCAAACCCAAAGCAGCAGCACTGCACAGCCTCCCATTAATTCTGATTCTCCCAGTCATATAAGCAGTTCCTTACTCATTCCCTCTCTCCATATGATATCTCACGTTTTTAAAAATACTTCCAATCTGTCCATGTTAATGTGACAGATGGGAATGCTCTGGCATCTCTCATTTATAAGGGTACTGTACGGCTTCAGAAAGCAACATATTAGGAAATGGGGTGGGGGAAGAGAGGAGCTTTCCTATTTTAATTTCAAGAAGCAACAGCCTGAGTAGAGTGAGTCATATAGCTCTTCAAACACAAATCCCAAAGCAAAGAACAAAAATGAAAGCAGTGAAATTTAGATTAGGCAGCTCTTGCTAATAATGCTTTTAATCACTGTGGACCTAGATGGTGAGTTGTTTGCAAAATGCCCAGAGAATGGGATGGGATGCCACACACAGGTGTTTCAGGCACAGAGGGAGATAAATCACAGCTATACATCACTATTGGAGCCTAATCCAGCAGGTGATGTAGGGTGCGCTGAGTACCAAGGGTGTGAGCAACTGTATTGATGGGCTCCCGAATGCTGAACAGCTTGCAGTTCGTGTTCATGGCCCCACAGTGAGAGATGCTGTGCAGCTGCAGCAGGAAAGCTGCCTTCTTCACAACTGGGAGGTTCATAAAGTTTAGAAAGTGGGAACAGTAAGCACCCCTGCACTGAAAAAGAAGGGTGGGCGGAGAAGATATTTCTGGTTTTCCTCACACCCCCTCCTAGCAATATCACCAACATGAGCACTCCCATAATGCGCAATATAATGGTATCCCAGCAACCATGTTGAAGTAACACTATTTTGTGCTTTCTGTAAAGAGCGATACCTGCGCAAAACTCAAAGCCTTTTACAAAGACAACAGTCATAATTACCCTAAGGGATAATTTTGTATGGAGGGAGACAATGGAATACCTGTGATGTTTGTGCCAATGAAACAGAAGGCACAGATGTGTACCTTTCCTGGTCATTATTTATTTATTTTGGTCAAGGGCACGTGCTAGTATGCTCTTCTGGACTGCTCCATCATGGAATCAGCCTTTATTACCTGCGTGGCAAAATAGGGTAGAAGAGACAAAATTGAGAGTGCCTCAGAAAGAGGCACCATCTTTCATGACATGTTATTTAGAGATCCAGGACTCTCTTGGTTGATGTGGTAAATAGTACCTTTACTCCAGTCTTTATTTTGCCACTGCCAGATTGCACAGACAGCCAAGCACGCTTTCCTGTTTACTTAGCTGGAGTCACTGCACTTTAATGCTTATTATCAGTGCTGAGAAAAAAATCCAGCAGTTTTTGTTGTTGTTTTCGCTGCAGTATTTGCTTATTTGTTAAAATTGAAAAGTTCAAAAAGGTGCTTTGCTTTTGATAGTTCTCCTTCACAAGTCAGGAAGATTTGGGATCAGTCGGTACAAGGGCTGAGCTTCTTGGGCTCTTGGCATGGCACTGCCTCTGGGGAAGAGAGCCAAGGTGTCTGCCCCGGAGTCCTGGTCCCAAGGCTCCTTCTTTTTATAGAGAAATTCAAAATATAGCCCTTCTCAGAATAATGCTAGATATTGAATCACTTCAGTTCTCTATTAAGCAACATTTATGCACAGAGAACCATCACCAGAAGCACTTAAACACACAGGAGCCCTGTTTGGAGTATTATCCAACCCACACTAGCTTACACATGATGAAGCAACGTGTTTCTAGAGCACCCGTGAAATAGAAGTTCTCCTTTCACTGACTCATTGCCACCCAGACAACCAAATCTACCTGGAAATGAATGCAGCTTGTTAGATATTGTGTATAACCCAGATGCTTCTCACTGGCTTTTCCAATCCAAAATATACTCCAAGTTTTTTAACAGCCCTGATATTTTTAGATCATCTCCATCTTAAAGCTTCGTAACAGTCCTTGGAGTTGGAGGGAATATTACAAGTCCCCATTTTGCAATGGAGGAGGGAGGTTGCCAAAGATCACAGAATGGTTCCAAGACAGCGTGGGGAGAACAGGACAGATGGCCACCCTCACAGGAGAGGAGTTGTATTATTTTTGGCACCTCCACACTGCCAGCCTCCACTCTGGAAGCTGAAATGACTGTAGGAGCCCTTCATTTTCTGTCCAGAAAAGTCATGCAATGTTGCTTTGTGCTATTAAACAGAATCTGCTCTTTCCTCCAAGAAGGCTGTGTTTCAGGTATAAGTGAAAAGACTTGCACACATTTTACAGGGCAGGCACAATACGATGTACACTGCTCTGTACGGCAAACAGGCCAAAAGGGAATTATCTTGGTAGAACATTAACATCCCTAACTGTGCAATCTACACAATCTCCTGCCCCTCTCTCCTCAGCTTCAACATTCTTTACAGAGAGAGCATGTGAAAAACATAGGCACACAAAGAAGTTTCTGATGAATCACTTGGTCCCTGGGGATGTGAACAGCACCAACAATAGGAGCCAACTCAGAACCATGTTGAGAACAGAGCTCCACACCTCCATTGTGCTCCAGCTATGTCCCATAGGGACATAAAGACTAAATATTTCATTTATCCTGCAGAAGGCACTACAGTGTTTTCTCAGGAGCTGATATTGTTCAATGGCATTCCTCTTGCAGGGCACAGAGAACTTCAGCATCTTAGGCTGTTACCATTTATAGAGTTTTGGGAACTAGTAAAACACACTGTCTATATATCATCTGTTACTATGGCCTGGAAGCATTTGTTTCCAGACAGATGAACAGCTGTAGTAATGTAAAAATTCCAGTAAATACATGGCATGTGGCTATACACTACATTAGAACTGCTGTGAAAAGCAAATCAAGCCACATCCATTTATTCCAAGATTCTCTGCCATCTGCACTCTACACAGTGATCTAATTCTGATAGATCTGGCCTGGCAAAACTTCCTTCTCTCAAACTACCTGCTAAGCATGTTAACTCAGTGCCAGTGAATCTAACCTACACGCACAAATTCACTTCTGCATCCCTAAATCTGTATTTATTGTGGCACAGGGTCAATGAATAATTAACTGCAGTCACCTGCAACAAAGATATCTGATTTGAAAGATGATTTCAATCTTCCAAGCTGCAGCTAAATTCAGCACTTGAACACAACCAAGGAGGTTTTCTAATTCTCATATTAATCGGCTTTGTAAGTATAAGAAATGATAAAAGAAAGGAGTATAAGAAATGGTGAAGAACTGCACTACAGTTCTGCTGGTATGGGGGGTTTTTAGTTCACTCAGACATGAAGTTTAATGCCCACTGAATGGCATCACTGATGAGGAGTAAATGGCTGCATATGAGTTCACACACATGCGAAAGTGGAATTCTGCCTGTCCACCTGCAGCAATGCTGTTCTAGGCCAACAGCTGAGCCACACTCTGTGAATCAACAATAACAAGACATCAAAACCTTAGAGTATATGTGATTATCATGAATTCTGAATGACAGCTGAGCGAGTGCAAAGTAAGGCTGGAATGCCAGGAAGGCCTATGCCAAAATAATTGGGGATCTGAAGGAGTGGAAGTCAGGGATGGGACAGAACTGGTCCATAAGGCTGTGGGCAAAGATCTTAAATGAGCCATTCCTCCTACAGTCCACAGACTGAGCTGCAAGGAAGAAAGGTTCAAATAGCTTTGACTAGCAAAACACTAGCTATATGTGGACCTAATTAATGTTATAGGACTCAAATAGAGATGGCTTGTGGATGAACACCCCGGGAAGGAGTCAGAGATCTTTTTCTAAGCCATTGCTGTTTCCTCCTCTGTTAGTCTAGATACATGTATTTTACTCTGGAACTATTTCCAGATAGTCTTCCTCTCTGATAGTCCTCTCATGATGATTTTTGTTTTGTGCTCTTCGTGCTCTGTGTCTCTGTGGCATCTAACAGAATCCAGCCTGGTGTCCTGAGAATAGAAATGGTACACTGGTGGGAACAGCCAACCAGGAGAGCAAGGACACCAGTGGGATCCAGAGATTTTTCAGATGTAGGTCCCAAGATTAAGCTGAGATGCCTAAAGAGGTGAGTTTACAATGCACGCATTTCTTCAGCTGAGGCTTTACGTCTATTATTGGAACATAATATTCTTCAGATAACTATCTGTTTGTCAAATTTGGCTGGAGCTTGGTTAATAAATTATTAAAAAGAAGAGACAAATGGCAAGATACAGCAAGACAGCACGCTGGAAAAAAAAATTGTGGTTTCCTTAGGAAAACAAGATCACAAAGATGACAGGAAAAAAGACATTCAGATTCACAAGATATTTTCTCATGGTGTGGATCTTTTCCTCTGACAGCTTACACACAATTTTCCAGAAGTACCTCCCATTACTGTTTTTTCCATCCCAATTAGGCTTTTGTTTCTTGAACCATTAAAGTACACCTCCCAAATTCTTACGAGACAGAATTACAGTGTATGCAATAATGAACCACAGCAAATTAATCTGAGGTTAGAAGAGTAAGCACAAAGCATATTTAAGATACTGTCACAATAATAAATGTTATATTGTAACACCCTTGTACATCAAGAAAAATATTCTGCCCTGTGATTCTACTAATAAGCTCTGCACCTTTTAAATTGTGCAACATTCCCTTCCACCTTTTTATTGAGCAAAACCAAATCCAAATTCCATATAGTTCTATAGGAATTACCATTCCAAGCAACCCAAGTTCAGTTGTATAGCACCATCTCTGGTACTAGTGCACCTTTGCTTAGGAAAGGTTCATTTAACAACCTGTGGAATTTAAATCATTATGTAAAATTATGACTTTCTCATCCCCTCCTACTCCCCAACTAAGCTGGGTAGGATCAGCAACTTCTACCCTATCTCTGTCCTGAGAAGACTCTCTTTGCCCAGGACTATTCCATGCACAGATCTCTGAAACTTCTTAGATACTTCTAAATATCTTTCCTTAACAATCTGCTAGTAAAAGAATTTGAACATGTAACTGAGGTTTTAATCCTTCTCTAAGAATTTTTAGAGTCCAGAATCCTCTCATCCCTTTAGTACAAATCTTACAAGCCAAATCCATCAGCTTTCCAAAATAACTTTTTTTTTTTTTTTTTAAGTAGAGAAACAAAGCTCTTGATCATTCTTTTAACCGGACAATGTAATACTGTTTTTCACAAGAAAAGAGATGTTAGCCATGTTGCTTTTAGTTGTACTGTTTACAAATTTAGTTTTACTATGACCTTCTATTCTTTCAGTAGCTTCAGCTAGGTTTGTACCTCCATTACAGATATGGAACCTGTGAGATGGGTTTTGTGTTTATGTGAATCAAATCTTCTATACCAGTGTCAGTCATTATTATTTACTTTCCAACTTCAGAAGACAATTATGAAGAGATATCTGAAGTCTTCTCAAACACAATATATTCTGCTTTGACATTTCCAAAGTTTTAAATCAAATTTACACTTATAAACTTGCTTTGCGGTTTCAGTCCCCAGCTCTGTTGAAACAAGCTTTAAAGGATAACAGTGTTTGTTTAAACAGATATTCAATAAATCATGTGTGTGTGTGTAAGCAATGACCTCTTCATACTAAGATATTACATCTACGTAAAAAAAATATCTCAAGCTAGGTTATTCTGAGGGGATAAAGATGACAAGTTTCTAGGCCCTTTTCCTGGCTCACCACTGGAATACTGGTAGCAGGAAATGCATTGTGGCACACTGATTTATTCTTAAATAAATACACACCTGGCTGTACCATCTGCTTTGCTAAACATTGTTCATTTCTTCCTCAGTAACAAAGGAATCATGTAAATCTGGGCTGAATGTGCTAACCTTTACAAAATACTATCCAACAAAACACAATAATAAAATACTCTGTGAAATGTACCCATGCTACACCTTGTAGATAATCTGAGCAATAGAGATATAGCAGAGACAAATGTCACTAATAAAATATGGAAACGTACATGATGATACAGCTATTCACCAATCTCAGTCCAATCCTATTTCAGGCTCAATAAACTCTGCTCTATTGTACTGTGTTGTTTTTTTTTTTTTTTCTTTTCTTGAGAATTTCTGTGTTTTTATGCTCCAGTTTAAGCAGAAGCAAGAAGCCCCACAAATCACATTAGCATGCGTATTCTTGCAAGACTTCCAAACTACTTTAGGATGTTCTGGTATTTTGATAAAAGAGATTTGAAAAAGAGATTTTTGTTCTATTTTGATCAAGCTATGTGGAACCATACGACATGTTCTTTTACCAGTAAAATCTCTTACACAATAGAGTAGTTCTGTAATAAGTTTTGATACAAATCATCTCCAAGAAAGGGTTTCTTGCTCATAAACATAAGCAATCTCCTTCCTAGACACTGCAAAAGGTGAAATGTACTAATGTGCAATGGAACATTTTAAGGCCTTAGTTCTTCATCACAATTCCCAGTGTAACTATACAGGATATAAACATTTCAGAGGCTGTATGTCAATGATTTGTACAAGGCTTTGTGCTCAAATATCAAATCTAACAAAACAAAGGCAAAGTAGTGACAGAAGGACTAACTAACCTTCGTCTTGGAAATACTAAATTCATTCAAATTTTCTTTCTCTCTTTTTCTCTCCCTTTTCCTTTCTATTATTATTTTTTTTTTTTAACACATGACCCATACTGTATAAGACATCGGTGCAACAGTCTCTTCCAAGGGGATCTCTTTTCATATGCTGGAGCAAGACCTAACCATACATACTCTGAGACAGTTACATCTGTCTGGAAAAATGAAAAAATAGGACAGATGAAATTATGAAATTCTACGATAAACTGAAGCAAAACAATATCAAGTTTTCAATATGTAATATACTTCTCAAATCTGCAGCCCATTGGAAATAATGCTTACTAGGAACAAGCGTTGATGATGCCCATGTCCTAAAACAAGGTGTCCCAGGTTCTCTACAAAAGCAGAAAGCATTCCCCTTCACTCAGTTCTACTGAAAGGACATTGATAAACTCTCCCTTCATCAGCACATTAACGTAATTCTCTTAGCTACTGATTGTGTTTTGCCTAGACAATTCATTGGTTTCACATACAAAAATATTACATCATTAGCAATGCCAGTATAAAATGTAGCCATAAATCATCAGTATTCAGCTTTTACTCACAGATCATTGCTTGCAATTTTGAGAATGTATGTTTAGATAAATCATTTTCTTCATCAAGAGTGATAAATTTAATCTCAGCTTTAAAACAGTGTACCAAGACCACAGTAACTACTTGTTAGGCTCTTTCTCACAGGATGTTGGGATGTACTTGGAGCACTGGCTGACTAGCCATGTATATTACTTTCAGTTTCAGTATCTGGAACTCCACCATCCACTGCTGCACATATCAAAGCTATCTGCTCTGCTAACAGCCTCTGTCAAATCATTCCATGCTCAGACATGATGCTATTTACTTCCTACCTATTTCAACAGTCTTAGATAGCGAAGTATAATGCAGGGAGCTTCTAGAGCTGAAAGCTTTGCCTTTGTATCTGTGCTGTTGTTTGCACTAGCTGGCCTTTGGATTACTGCTTCTCCAACACCCTATCCAACAGGGAGGGTTGGAAGCAGCCCAGAACAAAGCCTTGATGGGAAACAGTCTGTGGCTGAAGAGGAACATGGGAGCAGGTGAGAGAAATCAGCCGACTGCAGCACTGCCTTTAAACTGCAAGCCCTGGGCTGCTTAGGTCAGAATAACTTTGGAGGATTTGTTTGTTTAGTGAGTAAAAAACTATTCAGAAAACAATGTGGGGCAGGTCTTCGACAGCAGTTTTAAATAATTTATGGCCTGATAGAAAGTATAATGCCTTACATGCTATAAAATTACAGAGGGGTTCTGTCCTGTGTGGGTATCTCCACCTTTTCAGCTGCTCTCAGAAGGTTGAATAAATCCACTGCCACTTTGATCCTCAGATAAGAGGTGAAGTTTTTGGTTTGTGAGGGTAAATATCTTGCATACCTGAAGAGGAAGCATTTACGCTCCTGAAACACGTATGGACTTTGGAGCTCTACCGAGGTGGTAAAAGGCCTGTCTTGTAGCCCAGAGTTTGATTCCCATCCAAAAGAATGGTGTTCTGCTTTGGCTGGAAATAAATATACGTTGCAACTACAGCCATAGGAATGCAGGGTCAGAAAAGTTCAAGGAGTGATCTTACAATGGTAAGAACCTATGTAGGAAATAATGATTTGGTGCCTAGGTGTGCAAGAGAAATTTTCATGTTTTTCCCTTATTTATATTAACTCCTTTACGATTATGCAAACATACATGACAGTTTTTCTGCTCTGCATTTCTTGGGCAGAGAACTGCTTGAAAAATTTCCAGCTAACATTTTTCTTTTCTCTTTTCTTTTTTTTTTCCTCTGCTGGGAAATGTCAATTCACAGAAATCAAGAAGTTCCTTGGGATGATGGTAAGGTTTTTTGCTATATATTTTCATTGCACAAAAAAAGAAAATCAAATGGGTGCTGACAAGGTCAGAGCATGTTCTGATGCTTCATTTTGAACTTACAGGGTTTTAAGACAACCTCTGTTTAAAGTTGTTTTGTTTTGGGTTTTTTTTATGCTGTTAAGAAATAAACCATGTGGTTTTTTTTTGTTGTTAACATAAAAGAATCACTTTATGGGATGACTTTAAGAATTGCGTGGAGTTAGAAACAAAGTACATTAAAAATACCAGATCTTGTACACAGCTACAACCAACACTGCTGTTGTTGGTGACCATTTAAAAAGTCATCCTGTAGGTGGAAGAGATTAAAATAGATATGGGCAGGGCTGTGGCAATATTCAAGGAACCACTGTGCTGTTGTTATTGATGGGTTTAAAAGAGCTTTGTATCACTTTTCTATTTCTAAGCTTGAAACTACAACTTCTTGCTAATGCTTCTCATACAGGTGTAGCATAGAACCTGTGGGAGAAGCTGCAGTTCTACTTACAGCTTCAATTCATTGCTCTCCACTTCAAGTATCAGTACTGGATTACTTACATTTCATTTGTTGTCTTGTAGGAGTGTGGCTTTAATAAATCTTGACCTGTGAGGCTCATAGTGAATTTACATTTCAGCATTAACAATTGTTAATATGCATTTATCCTTTTGATGTGATAAAATATAGAAGTAGCATATCCACTCTGGCATTAGTTAGCAGTCTCTGCTTGAGAACATTGACTGAGCAAGTTTAAATACTTCAGCGGCTGTGGTTTGTTGGTTTTGTTTTGTTTTTTAAGGGAGCAAGGAGGGGAAGATGATGGTGCTGAGTGTTTTTGCAGAGGGGTGTCTGTTTGGGTTTTTAACCTTGTAAAAATGTTAAGAGATTTGCTTGTCCTTGAGTAAAAGATAGGCATGAACGTAAAATGTTCCTACGGAATGGAATGTTTTGTCACAATTAAGACACTTATCTCCTTCTGGGCTAGAAGTGTTTTGCCTTCTGAACTTAGTCTAACTAAGGAAAAAGAATCAATTTTTCGAAAGTAGGGTATTGTTAAATTGAGTTGAAACACCTTTTACAAAGGAAATATCAATATGGTAATAAGACTATAAATGGTCTGCTTCAATTCCCCATATGCAATATACCTAAATTCAGTCTGGAAAGGATGGGTCCAGTGGGTGCCTTTCTTCTGGTGATGGAAGAAGAGCTCAGTGGGGTTTTGCCTTGAGGCCTGCAGCCAGACTTTACTGTTTGAACCCAGCAGGGATGCACTTCTGACCATCCTAAACTGAGGTAAATATCTGATGGAAACATCTTGTTTAAACAGTGGGGGGCCTTTCACAATCTCACTTTAAATGCCCCAATCACCATCAAATTGTGGAAATCTCAGGAGCATAAGAGAAGAAGTGAACTCAGTAATTGCATTTCCTACTCTGGGGAGCAAATGTGCATCCATGTGCTTTAGGCCTGTTCCTCAGCCCAAGGTGTTTTGTAGTAGTGCTTCCTCTACAGTTTTCCCTCACTTGAGCAGCTGTCGAGAAATAGTGATGTGGCCAAAGCTGCATGGCCAAACACACGTAAATAAGTAATTTATCCTAGGACTCATAAAAGACCAAAGCAATGCTTTCTTTTTCCATATAACAGCAAGGCTGCATTAGAAAACAGAGGTGATGGTGGAAGAATAGGGTTTTCTGCCAGGGCAGAGAAGAGCGAGGGCAGGAAATGATGAGCAGACAGTGAACTACAGAGGACTGGGTAGGCACTCATCTCCTACCTGTCTTTGAAGTGCTCGTGACTAGCATGATTAAAGCATCAGAGTAACTCTAATATAGGGTAGCCAGGGAAGAGACAGAGGCTGAAGGCCTCAATGACAGCAAGGTGAAAGTTGGTCAATGATGCAGTCATTCCTACCACAGGCTTTGTCTATGTGATGCAAGCAATGTGTAGATGTAGTAACTGAAAAGGGTGCAAATGGTGCAACACCATGAAAACAGAGGCAGTGCCTGGCTGTATTCAATGGAAAGCATTCAGAAACCTTAGGGAGAAAATGTTCTGTACTGAAGGTTTGGGTCTGAACTAGTCAGTAGGGTTTTCTGTTGTTTTTCTAGACTCTTGGCTGGACTCATTTGGAGTGGCCCTTCTCCAAAAAAAATGTTATGCTGTTTCCATGGGATACATAACAAATTTTTTACTTTTTTCAGTATCTGATAATCCTATTTCCTTGTATGCCAGGGCATCTTACTATGTATTCCTACTATATTTTTGATCCATCAGCCAAAAACCCATGCATGTAAACACTCTGTGTGTAAAATATATGAACAACCTTTTGAGTTTAGTAGCAAATTAATTCCCTAAAGACATAAAGCCTGTCTCAAAGATGCTTTGTTTGCTGAATATATAGGGTTCAGTAAGATGTATGCTAGAGAAAAATACCTAAGGTATAGAACAAAATGCAAGCTGGTACCGAAAAATCTGAAGGATTAATGACATTTGCCTTGCTTCTGATACAGTACTCATTCTCATCAGCTTCAGTTAAGAAACTGGCTGTCTTGATGTTCATTGTCTGCACACTTCATTGCCAATCCTGGTGGCCTTGGTGACATAGAAAGCAACGATGAAGTGTAATTCGTCAGGTCTATGTACTGATCTTTAGCTAAAGAAAACTGTTTCATCTCAAATCACCCTGGCAAATCTTGATGTAGAACTAGCAGGAAAAATTGTGTAATGAACTGAAGCCCCCTTTGAACAGGAAATAGGATCATGCAGCATACAAACCAAGCTGCAAGACTTCACTTTTACTGTTCCACATGTAGACAAGCATTTGATACCGCACAAGCAATACTGTAAGCTAATGTTTTATTTCTGGACTCTAATGTGAGAAGTGGAAGATAGACAACTTGAACTCTTGGAGCTGTATTTTGAGCAAAGACAAATACCTGGAAGGGAATTCAACCGAATCATAAGATTCAGTTTGATGTCAGAACAAAGGAAATATTCTAGAATAGTCCCTGAGTTTGAAGTTAATGCTGTCCCTTCTTATGCCAGAATGACTTCCTTGTCTTCTGGGAATGTCAACACAACTCTTTGCAGACATACCTGGCTGTCACTGCAACGAGCAGAAGCAGCATTAGGTTTAATAAACTTCAATTCTGCACATCTTCCCTACCGTAACTATGGCTGCCAATCTAGCACATACGCAGACAGTAATGCCGATGGAAAGTCTCTTTGCCAGCACAATAGATTTTATTTCATCTGGCTTAAGCTGTACTGACAAAATCTGGAGCAGGGTATTTGTGTAGCACTTGTTACTAGTAGATCTTCACACTTAGAGTAAAAGTAGAGAAGCTTTTGGACTTGCTCCTTGCTTTGTAGTGATCTGACTAGTTTTGTCCACAGTCCTGGCTCTTGGAACGAGCACTCCTAACTGTCAGTGCCTGATGCTTACAGGCAGGCTTTATCTTGACAACTTCCTTCATTTTCATAGGGAAGAGGCAACAGGTATACATATAAGGGCTAATAAATATCACTGGAATAATTACATTAAGATGTTCCCTCTCAGCGATAGCGTTCTCTGAGCCAGAAACTACAAGGGAGAGCTATTTCAGATGACTGCTTTGGTGCCAATGGGAAAAACATAGGGAGAGAGTTTAAAATGGACTAAGAGAAAAAACATTGTCTTTAAATCAACTTGCTGAGTATCCTGCATTCCATTATGAAACAATTTCTAGCCTCCAATATTTTTAAAGCAACCATGTGAGCTTGCCCCTTGCCATGTAAAGAGAAGGATGTTCTTCTATTGCAAGCCAACACACTCAGCTCTTCCCAGAAGGCTCCTGGCCTATTCCTGGGTGAGGAATAGAGTGCCAACTCTGAACACCACTAATTCAACTCCCTGCTCCAAGGCAGCTCCAAATGAGCATTACTGTCATTGCTGGTGGTCTGGCTTACTAAGTCTCAGTGTGCATTGCTGGTTTTGCAGCAACAAAAATTTGTAGTATAGTAGGCTGTAGACTGGACTGTTCACTAAAGATCCATGGATGCTGATCTGCTCTTTGGCAGAAACATGCTCACAGAATGGTTAGGGTTGGAAGGGATCTCAAGGATCGTGAATCTCCAACCCCCCTGCCACATGCAGGGCTACCAACCTCCCTGTTTAATGCTAGACCAGGCTGCCCAGGGCCCCATCCAACCTGGCCTTGAACACCTCCGGGGACAGGGCATCCACAACCTCTCTGGGCAGCCTGTTCCAGCACCTCACCACTCCCTCTGTAAAGAACTTCCCCCTGACATCCAACCTAAATTTTCCCTCCTTCAACTTAAAGCCATTTCCCCTTATCCTGCTGTTATCAACCCTTCCAAAGAGTTGATTCCCCACCCTTCCGTAGGCTCCCTTTAGGTACTGAAAGGCTGCAATGAGGTCACCCTGCAGCCTTCTTTTCTCCAGGCTGAACAAGTCCAGCTCCCTGATCACCTTTGTGGCTCTCCTCTGCACACTCTCCAACAGTTCTCTGTCTTTCTTGTACTGGGGGCTCCAGACCTGGACACAGTACTCCGGATGGGGCCTCATGAGAGCAGAGTAGAGGGGGACAATCACCTCCCTGTCCCTGCTGGCCAGCCCTCTTCTGATGGAGACCAGGATACCATCTGCTTTCTGAGCTGATGCTCAAATAGGGAATACAAGCAAGCTATGTGTGAGAGTATGGAAATCTTCCTGTGTAGGAAGCATTCAGCATACTTCTCTCCTAGAAAAGTAATGTCTGACAGCACTGAGGTTCATTCTCTAAATTGCACAGAGTTCCTAGTCGCCTCTGAATTGCACAGAGTTCCCAGTTGCGTAAGTTCCAGTTAGTTTCTCTGTTTGTTGTGCTTGAATAGTTTATTCTTTGGGCTGCAATGAAGTTAGCTCAGGTCAGCATATCCCAGCTACAGGTAGACTGGTGCATCTGCGGATCTTGGGAAAATGTGTCACAAATAAGGTGGGAGGAACTGCAGGAACACTCTGACGTGTTCTGTGGGGGATACTAAAAGCACCTGGTTGCCCTAAGAAGAAGAAACCAGAGCTGAAGGTTCCTTGTATCCTGGTGTCTTTAAGATTCCTCCCACAGAACATAATCTTTTGAGTGCCCTGTGAATAGACAGGAAATTTGACTTTGAGGATAATGGAAGAGATGTACCGACAAGATGGGAACTGTATTTAAAGGAGCATTTAAAGTTAAGCCCAGCATTATAGGCAGCACTGCCGATAGATTATTTTTTGAATTCAAGTAAATGATTTTGGTATTGAAATATATTAAGAAAGACAAATTAGAGGCCAAGGAGGTAGACAACAGTAAAAGTAATTTCATCCTCTTCCTCATAGTAAATGAATTTCCTCAGCAAAACTAAATATACAGTGCTCTATACCCTATATGCTGATGCATCTTTTATCTCATCCAAAAACATTTCTACATAATTATAACCCAAGTTGAAATGCTCATGTGTGGTGCCTCCCACTGCTGTGATACCTAGATATCTTACAAGCAGGAAAGCATTTACCTTCCCAGGCTTTGTTGAAATAAAGATATAGTGTAATAATCGTGTTGGAGGTGTGAAGTGACTGACCTAATGTTGCACAACAAATCTGTAACAGATGGGAGACTGAGGTCACTAGCTTTCACAGTGAGGTATCTATTTATCCCTGAATGGTAATGGTGTTGTCATTGACCCAATTTGTTTATGTTTGTGAGGCAAATTAGGACAGACACTACCTAATCCCATTTTCTTTGCACTAGCTGCTTCATGTGTGTAGTGTTTCCCAGCTAAAGGAGCAACTCTAAAGCACAATTTAACTTTGAAACTGCATCGATAAATGCCCAGTTAACCTCCTGGCTACCTGTTCTCCTTATGGCAGTTGAAGACTTAGGAAATCATCCATTCTTTAGCTAAACTCCTCTAAGGGCTACGTTGCATCTTCCATGGGCTAACCTGTAAGCATGAGGCTATTGCAACAGAGCAGCTAAGAAGCTAGAATGTGAAATTACTGCCTTCCCCACAAACAACTATTGTGTCAGCTTCACTGAGTGTTGTGTAGCACCTCAACACAAAGTTATTTGTAGATATGAAGAGGGAGGAAAAAAAAAATCAACCCTTCAGTTTGGCTCAAATCCTTGATTTAGTCTTGTACCCAACTAAGATGGCAAACATGTCTCCAAAATTGGTGGCTCATAATACAAGCAAATGGTTTTGTGCAGACATAGTTTGTCACTTTTGTATAGATTACTTTTCATAAAAATGTTTTGTAAGAAAAGTAACCAAGCAAACTCTTCAAAGGATATACGCTCAGGGGAAGCTCTTTGCACTTAAAGACAAACGTTCTCCTGAGTCATAACTACATTTAGTTTCCATATGTTAGAAAAGGAAGAGAAAGAGGTTATGGTGTAAATGAAATAAAAGGTTCCTCTAGTGAAAAAAAAAAAAATATCAGATGAGCAGTTGCTCCTTTAGGCATCTGCTTGTAAGAATATGCCAGACAAAAACTTTGCTTCCATATGGCGCTCTGCAAGCAAGGCACTCTTTAGTATACAAATATCGACTGACTTCTTGCACATCTTTTTTGTTTGACGGAAAGTAAATATTAGATACCATCCTCTAATCTCTGCTGGAAGTTCTGGTTCTACGCAATAAAAGAGGAACTAGGAAATAAAGAGGTATATTCTTTAACGGCTGGGCAACACCGAGGTAGCAAACAAGACCACAAAAGGACTGAACTATTATCAATAATCTTCCCATTTCTTGCAGCTCTCACTAGATACAGGACTTCTCACACTGAAACCAGGCTTGCTTTAAGCAAAGCATCATTTAGCTTGGAAACTGTATTGATGTACTCGCTGTACATCCAGATAACCTCCTAGTTACCTGTGCTCCTTAGCGTGCTTGGGGATTTAGGCAAATTGTTTATCTTGCAACTGAACTTCGAAAACTAAGTCCCTTGTGCTTGGCTGCACACCTTGCTTGAGTGACCTAATGTCTGGCTTTAATTGGGATGAATAAAACCCTTTTAACAGAGGGATCTAGGCTACGAAGGATGTGTATTCAGGTTGGTGAAGCCCTGACTAACGGCAGCAGACACTGAGAATCTCACCTTTGTTGGAAAGCCCTTGTAGATGTACATTCAGCCAGTCTGATTATGAAGAAGTTTGAAGAGATACTAAATAGCTGTTGTCCGAAACCTCATACCAGAAAGAAAATAGAATCTTAATAACAATTAACTGAAAAAGAAATGAATTTAAAAAACTGAAACCTCCTTTTTTTTGGCAGTAGTAATAGCATATGTTCAGAGCAGAGATTAGCCCCAACCTGATGATATTTGGAAAAGTGGAGCAAATAAGTAAAAGGATACCTTACATTAAAAAACATAGATGAAATTACTGCATTGCCAATGTGAACTGTTCTCTTGTAGCACAAGAGCATAGGAAATGCACTTCGGTTAAGGCTAGCAGTCCATCTTAGCCAAGCACTAAGATGCCTCCTCTGTGGTGGAAGCAAGAGGAAATCCTACCTAGGGAGAGCCCAAAAGCTTGGCTGCTGTTTGTGATTTGCTTCCCTCCTTGAGAACTGTTGTATTAGGAATGCTACAGGGCACGTTCCTGTCCACCACTCTCAAAATCAATTTGTGGGTCTCTTATTCATGAGTTGGATTCATAAATCCTTTTTGAGTTTGTTGATAGTTTTAAAATTCCTGCAGCTAGACACATTCTGTCAAAAAATGCTTGTATCTGAAGCCAGTCTTACATTAATTTTTATCAAGTAGCCTTTAGTTCTCATACTGTAAGATGTGATGAAGTCTGTGTTCATTGTAACCAGAACTGTCATAGTCGCCCTGATCTGATCATACCTTCCCTTTAAAATTTCCTTCTCAATTAGGGAGCTTCATTTTTTTCAGTTTCTGACTGCAAAGCTACTGTTATTTCCCCTTGATTCCTACCCCTGTCCTATCTGCCTTGACTGCAAAGCCTAATTCGGTCATAAATGAACATCTCTTTGACTCTGGACTACTGAGAGAGCTCTCTGCTGTAGAAGCACTTGCAGAACTATGCCTTACAGGGTGCAAGAATTCCCCTCAAGCCTCCCCTTCCCTTGTTCCTTAACTTCCCGGGGAATTCTCCCTAGATTATATATGTTTTGTAGCTATATAGCCTTTTCTGATCAAGGACTACAGTGTTTTGCTGAGACTGATTAAACTCTTTTTCTTTGTATTCCTTGTATCTCAATACAGGACGATAAGCCAAGAATCTGAGAAAGATGGAAATTTTCTCAAGGTTATATGATAAGTAGCAGTAGAGCAAAGAACAGACACTAGAAAACTAGGACCAAAGAAAGCCTCCTGTCATCCAATGCTCCCTGTGGTTCATTTTGTAATTGAACTTTATACCATTTTAAGGCAACATTACTTCAAAGCTTTATGCCATCCTGACTTCAAGCTTAGACATGGGATTAGTTCAGGCTGCTAATTAGCTACTGGTGTAGATAGTTACATGTATATGCAAACTTGCCTGAATGAAAGTCAGATTATGATTCTCTGAGTCAAAACAAGGCAAGGATGTGCTCCCTTCTCAGATCATAGGAAGAAAATGACTAAGTACTCTGTATCAGATCAGTAAAGCAATTACCTTTTTTCATTTCTAAAAAAAAAATTTAAGCACAGGGCTCAGAAGTTTTAAAGGACTTCTCAAGACCACCAAAATTCTTCGTTTTTTAATACTAAATACAGAAAGGCATTAAGAAAACTCTTCCAAATTTTTTGCTGTGAAAATGTTTTAAAGGCCTAGGAATTGGAAAATGAAGGAATCTTGACTGTCCTGACTAATAAATGACAATTCAGCATTCAAGCTTTCATGTGCTTAGTTTCTGGGTCTGTGCAACTGATCTTCCACATGTTAGTAGAGCATAAAATAATGTGACATTCTGGATCTGCAGACAGCTCCTGTATCTTTGCTTAAGATCTGATTGTTATCACTCCCTGTGGGCGCAAAATTTAGGTGCCTCAGGTCAATATAAACATTGGCTTCACGCCCCTGCAAGCCATAGTGGAAACAGTGAATCAATACAGGTTTGAGCAAAGCAGAGTTTTCAGCAGGAAAAGGCTGACATGGAGGTGTCCTGTCTGGAAGGACACGTACCCAAGGAAAGCAGCAGGGCCCTAAGGCCGTTCAGCGAGGGACACTTTGGAGGAGAGTGAAAGGAAATAGGTGAGAGGGAAGCAGAGAAAGCATAGCACAAACTGCCTTTGTAACAACTGTAGAAGGCCTAAGCAAGAGACAGACCCTCAAACTGAAACATATGGGGACAAATGCTGGAGGGAAGTTCTGCTTCACATACCAGACATGCTAGGCAACAGTCGGAATGATTAACTTAACACTTGGATAGACCATTGATGCTGCCCTATAAATAGGTCTTAGCTAAGTTTTTAGTTCCACATACTTAAGGGCTTAAGTAAACAAAGGTACAGTTTAATTAAGATATCATGGCACAAGGGATCAAGAACTACATACCAACCTATGCCTTTTTTTTCCTGACTTTTGCCTTAGTACTGCACAAACAAAACCCTTGATCTGGATAAACTCCTAGAAGTTGAGGTTCTTCTCCAAAAATTACTTGATTCTCAAGAGCCTGCAAAGTTGGCTTTATTCTCAATAGGACAGCACATTTTCCTTCTAGTAATTTCAAGCAGGGTGGAAAAAGTATGTTGAAGTGGAAATTAGAGAGTGGTGGAACTGAGGAGGGAGAGGAAAACATGGCTTTTAAAAGAAACTGAGCTCAACTAGCTGAGTGACTATGACATTGAGGGTACTGTGAAATGAACTGATTTTCCTACAGTTTCTTTCAGATGAACTGCAGAACACTCATTTCACTCACTGGTTGTATTTGGGTTAAAACACACACAGAGTAGATTGTCATGCTGTAGGCTCTGACTTGAGATAGTTAATGCTGAATATAACCCTTTTTCAGTGTTGAGTTGTACACCCATCTGTGTTGTGTCCCTACACAGTATGTTTTCCACATAAATTTCTAGACAAAACTGTGCTAATAGTGTTAAACAGCACCTTTGTCAGTGCTAAATGTGTTGAGCTATGGGAGTGGGATACTTTTCACCCCCAGTCCAATCAAAGCCACTAAAATTCCATCAGATGAGCTTAATGTATAAGATTCATTACATTGCTACTCTTGCTGCTGTGAAGCTGGCTATAAAATCATCCAAAAGCTAAATAACAGTGTGCTGCCAAGCTGATGTGATTGCCAATGCGCTAAATGCACTATCCTCATCTACTGAGATGGCACAACTGGAGTCTGAAACTCAACAGAAGTGCCTTTCCTGCTGTTAGTGTAAATCTTGTAGGAGACACTTGAGTTATCTGGTAGCTTAAAGAATCACTAAACCACTTAAATCACTTAAAGAAGCAAGCACCTAGTTTGGGTCAACACCTAGAATTAATGAAATGCCCATATAATGGCAGCTGGGCTTGCAACTGCATGCATGCTTTCAGGTCTTGCAACTGCTTTTTAGGCTGCTCGCTGGCCTCTTCTGAATGTTGCATTCCAGCCCTGCACTAAAAAAGCCTCTTTCAGATAAATTAAAAAAAAAAAAAAATCACTGAGGCCACGAGAAACCAATCTCTCAGTTGAAATGAGCGGAAAAACATGGTTCTAGGTGACATCCTTATTTCTAAGTTGGAGAGAGATGAATTTGAAGGTTGGACTATTCAGTTGAAAAGGAACTGGTTGAGTGGTCACAGCCAGAGGGTTGTGGTTAATGACTCTATGTCCAGCTGGAGCTGGTGATGAGTCGTGCCTCCCAGGGGTCTGTCTTGGGACCAATGTTCTTCAGCATCTTTACCAGTGACCTGGATAGTGAGACTGAGTGCACCCTCAGCAAGTTTGCTGATGACACCAAGGTGAGTTGTACACTTGAAACAATAGAAGGGGGTGATGCCCTCCAAAAGACCTGATCAAGCTTGAGAAGTGAGCCCATAAGAACTTAATGAGGTTCACCAAGGCCAAGTAAAAAGTGTTGCATTTGTGTTGTGGCTATCTCAGATATGTGTACAGACTGTGATAAGAACCTATTGAGAGCAGTCCTGCAGAGGAGGACTTGGGAGCTCTGGTGGATGAAAAGCGGGACATGAGCCAGCAGTGTGCGACTGCAGCCTAGAAGGCCAATTATAATCTGAGCTGCACCAAAAGAGAGATCACCAGCAGTGCAAAGGAGATAATCATCCTTCTCTACTTTGCCCACCTGTAGTACAGTATCCAGGCCTAGGGCCTCAAGCACAAGAAAGAAGTGGAGCAGGTTCAGACACGGGCCATGAGGATGCCTGGAGTGCCTCTCCTATGAAGAAACGTTGAGGGAGATGGCCTTCTTCAGTGTGGAGAAGGCTCTGGGGAAACCTCATCATGGCCTTCCAGTGTTTAAATGGACCTCATAACAGGATGAAGACTGACTTTTCACAGGGTCTGATGGTGCTAGGACATTCTAGCATTCTGGTTATGCTGGATATAAAAGAAGAGCATAGAAGTGCAGGCTTGCCACTGTTGATATGCCAACCCTCTTTGTTGTGTGTTGAGTTCCTGCTCGGAGGAGTAGTGATACTGTAATACCTATGTAAAGCAGCTGCAAGAATATTTTTCCATATAGACACAATCCACTTTTCCCTGACATTGTTCTTGCAGAATTAGTTCTGCAAGCATTTAAAAAATAAACAACAAAAGCAGTCTTGCTTCCAGCTCCACCTGTCAGACTGAAACCTGAGGCTCAGCCTGACAGACGACACTTCAGAGAAAGCAGTGCAGCAGCTGCCCTGCTTTCACTTACTGAACTCAGCATTTTGAGGCAGCAGTACTGATTAGATTCTTACTAAATATGTGACCCTGATGTTCTGCGTGCTAATAACTTTGGTGTCTCGTCATTATGCTAAGTATGGAACCTCTCAATGAGCCATCCCCTTCTTCTACTGCCATTTGAGACAAGGAGTATGATATCGCTGTTGCTCACACTTAGTGACTTTTTGCTGATCATCTCTTTTCTGTCTCAGGATAAAGAGCACTCTACTAAAGGCTTATTAATCTAGGAGATGAAGGCCAGTAGATTATGGTAAGGCTCCATTTCTGTAACAGAAAAATCTTACAACATTCTGATAGTGATAGTTTAAACCACATTAACAGCAGCAAGAGTCCTTGGTCAGAGGAGTCAGGCTGTAGACTGATCTGGAGATGCCCGAGTTGAACTCCAGCCACACACAGGCTATTAGCTTGGTATCAGTTTCTCCACACCTCTGCGTGCTCGCTCCCAGTACACGAAATACGTGCTACTGAACAGGACTACTGCAAGGGAATGTCACTACTGTGCTATTTGCAGTGTCTTGCTCTTGTGAGGCAGGGGTAGAAAAGAGCTCTGAACTACAGCTTTATCACATTTACAGCAAATGCCCTAAATTCTGAATGGGAAACAATGCAGCACCTGTGATTGGGAAGGAAATAACAATTTTTTTTCTGGGGCCTACTGCCCTTATACTGCCCTTACACTGCCCTTACAATACTTGCTTTTCAATGGTCCTTTGCCTCTGAATTTGTTACACAACTCTCTGAGGAAGTTTGCTAGTGCTGGTTGGCTGGATTCCCCTGGCTCCTGCTTTCCTGCTTGGGAAGTGCCACAGTGGGGCAGTAGGATGCAGTCTGTGGAACAACTGACCCAGCTTTCCAAACACTTGCTCCAAAGAAATAAAAATGTGCTTTTCCATTGACTTTCACAGAATTTGGATTGATCCCTAGATGTCTGTCAGTACTTCTTAATTGTGGAAATGCTGCTATGGAAACCAAGTAAAGATGGCAATTCAGAAGAGACCAAAATTTTTTTCTGGAGGGGGAAAAAACTAACATTTCACTGCAAATCACTGCAAGTTATCCTTGATAAGAAGTCTTGTTCAAGACCATGGCTATAAGCTGAGGCAACACAATCTTAAGAGATTAAAAATAAGCAAACAAAATTTAGAAAATGCCTACTTTCTCACCCTTCACTCAGTAAATGTTTTGAAACCTCAATTTTTCAGTTCTCCCAGAGCTGTTTCTGACTCTGGAGGACCTCCTCTAAACAGCGACATCCCTAACAGATTATGAAGAAGAAAACAGTGCAGGGAAGTAGAACCAACAAACAGCAGTTCAGACTGTTTGAAACCAAGTGTTACCTGCTTATCAGCCTCCTCCTGTCTGAGGGACGCAGCACTTGTTCAGGGTGCTGCAAGATTTAGTCTAACATTTTGTGCCATCTTGAATTAATTTATGTCTTTAATTTCCAATAATTTCCTTCTAAAACTTCTGAATTTAGGTTCCCACCCTCTTCTTGTGTGCAGGATCTCCTCTGTGCCAGCCCTTAGTTTCTTCTTCGCTGTGCTTTCAAATATTCCACCCCACCCAGAGGTAAAAATATTCATGTTGGCATGAGTCAGCAGAAAGCTCTGTATCTTCGTTCATGAATCTGCATATGAATTTACAGAAGAGCTTGTGTCTGTATTCTGCTATTCCACCTACTCCTGTTAATCCCTGTATTTGCAAATAAGCCACTGCTGTACAAATTATGCTATTGATTTTAATGAGTCCAAATGCGTGAAATTTGCTAGTTCTCATCAACACCCTGGTAGCAAAATTCAAACACTGACTCAGCTAATGTTTTCATCTTAGTGCCATAAAGTTATGCGTATTTATTTTATTTAACATAAGTAATTTAAATTTGCTTTTCCTTAATACCATAAAGAGATTTCAGAACTGTACTATGAAAACCATTTGCTTTACAAAATGAAGACAAGGCTCCATATGTCTAACTAGCATATAGGAATAATGGGATAAATAGAATGCAAACTCTGTTCAGAATAGTGGTCCAGAGGACAGGAGTGTGATCTTTAGAAGTGAGATTTAGCTCAAGGGAAAAAGTGGAGAAAAAAATGTAATTAAGCACAAGGAAAAAAAAAGTTATGATCAACAAAATAATATTTTTCAATTTAAGAAGAGTTACTGCACCCTTGTAATGAAGGACATAAAATGGTTGCCACTGGGGAACAGAATCCTGAGGGGTTCATGACTTACCTAAAATTGGATGAGCTCTGCTGCAAGAGAGCACTGCAATGACTTTCTAAGAGTAGAGAAATTTCATATATGCATCTCATGTTTCTGCCATTCAGAGTTTCTCTGGGTCATTTAATATTGAGCTGTTGTAGCAAGTGCATGCTACCTGTGTGACAATATTTAGGCAACAGAGTTCTTTCAAATGTGCAAGCTGAGGGAGTGATATGACTTGGCTTCTGGAAATACAGCTGGCTTAAGTTCTTCTACAGTAGGGGGATAAATAACACTGTTATTTTACTACTTCTGTGTGCCAGAAATCTTCAGGATGATAGGGTTTATTTTTATTTTTTTTAGAATTAGCGGTTAGGACATCGTGCTGAGGTTATGAGATTATCTGAACATGTCCCAGTATTTCATCAAAATCCTTGAGTGATGTGATGAGTATAGGAAGACAATTAATATCATTGCCTCCAACACAATCTCCTATCCTGTGCCAAAAGACAACCTAACTGATGAAGCTCAGTAGTAATGGTTATCCTTCATGTGAGAGGTATAGGGATAAACTGAAGATAAAATAGTTACTGTACAAGAGGCAGTCCTCTCTAGCATAGTGATTCAACAGTGCCATGCACTTCTCTTCTTCCATCACTTTAAATAACCAAGCTGAAAGCCAATAGTCCAAGCAGTCTGATTCTAGGAATTAAACCTGGGTCTCTTGGGTCAAGCACCACCTTGCTGGTCAGAGAGCTCACAGCCCAGTAGGAAAGTAGGCTTGAATTTGTCTGAAGGCAGAGAAAAACTTATGTATTAACCTTAAAACAAAGAAAACAAAAACAAAACAAAATAAATAAATAAATAAAAACCACAACAAGCAAGCAAAAAAACCTACCAAACCCCACTGTGTTATTTTGATCCCCAAATGCATGGGAGACCTCTCCAGGATCATCTCTAAGGCAACTCAGAAACTGTGTAGGTCTCTTTTATGGAAGAGGCTCTTGTGCTAAACTACTCCTGCTGAGTTAGCACACTGTTAGATACCCTGAGCTTCCTGTGCTCATGACAGCCTTGGAAACTCCTCTTTTCTGAGCAGAACAATTTAGGATCTGAAAGTACTTTTGCAATCAGCAGGATTCTGAAGTGCCACATGAAATATATCTTTAGAATGTCACAGAAACACGTAACACTGACTCCTTAAAGTCAACCATTAAAGCAAACAGAGCAATCCTGGAATTGCATAATGATTTATTGATTTTAACAAACCATTATGTCAGTCTGCCCATGCTGTAAACTGTAAAGACTGTCTTCACTGTGCTGTCTTGTTATCCATAAAACACAAAAGCATTTTAACCTTTGCCAAGAGTGATAGCATTAATGGTAATGAAAAGAAAATGACAATTCACAATCAAGCTTGCAAACGTTTTAATTGTGAATGTATTTCCATAAGCCTTGTTCTGGCACCTGCTCTAAGGCATTCTATCCTCCATACCTTTTTGAAAAACGTGAATGTCAGTTACATACTGTACAGAACCTGGAAATAAGATCTAAGGTGGCAACGTACTGCTTCGATTTGGATGTGAAGATCACTCTTTGCAGCCCGTACTCATCCATACTGCAGCATTTTGACACAAAAAACAATACTTACAGCACTACAACGTGCAGCCAAGATTCTCAAACTTGAGAATACTAAAATTTTCACAGGCAAAACAATTTCAGGTGATTAAAAATCTTTTAGAAACAGAGCTAATATGAAGTGAGATATAAGACATGGTGCCTGAAAATAGTCCTTATGATAGTGAATCTTTGCTCAGCTGGGTCTAGAGATTTCCTGCAGGTAAACTATGACGCTTCCTATCTGCAAGGTGCTGAAACTTAAGAAACTCCTGTAGGTTCATTCTGCATTTTCCATGGTCTGTCCCTTGCCTCACATTTACTGAGCACTATGTGAACTGCCTTCCACCATGGTGCTGCTGAGTCAAAGCTCAGAAGTCTCATGCTAGATCATAAGTCTGAGAAATAAGAAAGCTTGTAAAGAAAACAGTCATACTAACTATGTTTAAAATAGCTAGTTCTCATGCTTAGCAAAGTGATTATCAAGAATGTGTGGTGGGAGATAGACTGATTTAATTACACTGAACACTAATGAAAGAAGTTTCTCGTGTAAGATGCACTTATTTGAGATTTCCATGGGACACTGAGCATTCATTACAGGCAAGATGTTCATTTTATTGCTTCATTTCAGTGAGACAGCACCACTGGTAAAAGGAAAAGGACAGGTGTGTCTATCCCTCACTGTGGATCTAAACCATTCAGTCAGGTTAGTCCCTTCTTTTTAAGCCTGGATAGCTTTTTGCATCTTTTTGTCTTACCAGTACAGCTCATTAATCAATCTTTCCTCCATTGGCACTTAATAGGGAAAATTTTGATTTACATGTTTTCCATGGAACTGGATGTCCTTTTGTTCAGTTTCAGTTATTTTCCTTCACTTGCCTCTGGCTGGATTATTCACAGCCCTTCCTTTCGTCACAAAGTCATCAACAGGACATGACTAGGCTGCCCAGAGAAGCTGTAGGTCCCCATCCCTGGAGGCACTCAAAGCCAGGTTGGATGGGGCCCTAAGCAGCCTATGCTGCTGGGTGGCAGCCCTGCCCATGCCAGTGGAATTAGAACTGGGTGGACTTTGAGGTCCTTTCCAACCCAAGCCATTCTGTGACATATGAATATTTGTCAACTGAAATGTAGTAAGCTGTGCTCTGGATAAAGCTGTCTCTTGTCCTCAACCTTTCTGGCTACAGTTTTTCAGAAGCAGGTCTCCTGCTCTCAGGATTGTGCATCTACATAGGAAAATTGCCATTTTCCCAGTTCTTGTCATTTGATCAGCAAGGTAAACCTAAATAACAGAATAGCAGGAATGGATGTCAGGGCATACTTGCGAAGATACAAATTGGAAGAGCTTTCGATCCATTTTAGTTAATTTGTTGACCACAAACAGGAAACAAGGCAATTTCCCCAGCAACTGTTGTGGCAAAGGGAGAAGTGCTTGTGTTGGCACAGCAAAGCAAAGAAGTTGGTAGCCCCCTTCACATTCCCTGTTTTGAGAACAAACTTGTTTGGATCCTCAGCTGCAGTAAGCAGGCATCCGTTGCCAGAACAAGTGGAAGACCATGAGGCCTTGAAGGACCTCTCTCTAAACAGATACATATATAAACAAGGATGCTGAAGTTCTTCTCTATTCCTCTTTGATAATCTTTTGTGACCCAACATGCTCTCTTCAGATAAGGCAAAGTTTTCTTATTTGAAGATAAATTTCCTAGAATTTTGCCTGGCAATTGATCTAGGAGATACAGACTTGTGGAACACGCTCACGCTGTGGATCACTGTGAGATTATTTCATGTCAGAATTCAGCTTGGAGCAGAACTAATTGCAGTGTATGTAACCTCGAGCATCCAGTTGGGTTAAGCAGTAGTGCTTGGCGTCACTGATTCTGCCACTGAGTTTGGTTAATACAAAGTGTTTGTTTTGGCAGGTGATACTTCATGCCCCACTTTTTGCAGAGTGTGAAGGTTTTTGTTGTTTCTTTTTCCTGCTGCTGCTCCCCATGGGTCTAATACCACATTCTTCTGTGGTGACTCTTCAATACATTTTTATTTATTCTGCAGCTCTATTTCAGTGAAGAAATAAATAGTCTGCTCTAATTTTTTGGCTTCTATGTTCTTTCTTGCACTTTTCTGCTCTGAATGTAGGATTCAAAAGTTCTCACTTGTAAAGCTCCTCAGGGGCATGGGTCAATAACTGTGTGGGTTAGGAAAAGATCACAGTCGACAGCTCTCTATAACTGGAATCTGCTGTTGTGGGGAGTGGGATTTTTGTTTCCCATGGCAGGCATGGGGATAAGCCACTGACAAAACACCATGGGCCTTGCTGTTCTAGCAGAGAAGGTCTCCTGAATAGGGTTTTCCAACATTGACAGGTTATGTTCCAGCTGTATATTTAGAACTGGATAGCAAATAATGTGCTGTGTGAAAGGTAGAGAGAAGGTCTGTTATGCTTGTGGTCCTGTAGGTCAAAATGAAAGTAAGCCTTGCTGGATGAGAAGTGAAAAACAGGATTGCCAATTTTGCTTAAATACACCTTTTGAAAATACACATTCTCCATGCCTTATTTCATGCTGTAATTAATGATGAGCCACAAAGATGCACAGAGATGCAGTGGGGCTCACACCCTGCAGAATGGCTGCCTGTCTGGGAGCCGCTACATGCTGGGTGTCTGCAGGCCTGGCCACAAGATGAACCATAGAAGGAAGCTCTGGCAGTGCACATGGACAAAATCCCCTTGGTGACTAAAGGCTATCAGGCTCCTTCTTCCTTCACCTCGGCTTCTATATTGGCCACTTGAGGATAGTCACAGTGGCATGCTTTGCAGAAGGGTCACGGTGCTGGCCCTTGTTCCCACAGCCTGCTGGAAAGCTGAAGTACTGTTCAAGTGCTAAAGAAATTTATTCCCTGGGAAAGAGTATCCTGTGTGCTCCCTGATTGCATCCTCCCAGCCTGAAAACTTTTCAAGCTGTCTATCTAAACAGTTCCCATATGATAATGCCTCACCACCTCAGGCTTCTGCTTTTGCTTGTCTTCAGCTTCCCTTCTGCTGACCCGAGTGGCAGCAGCAAATCAACCTGTGAATACCCAGAGCTTCGTGTGCTTTCAAAGCTAGGCTTGATGTTTTCAACGTATTCTCTCATTTTCCTGCATGCAGTCTACTGTCTAACATTTCTGGAAAGGCAGCCTGTGACTCCAGCCAATTTCTATGGCATTTTAAAGCCACACATATGTTTAATATATCTACTACTTCCTTCCCCAGGGCTTCATGCTTCTCTTGCCATTCATCTTTTCATGCTATATGCATAGAATGAGTTATCTACAGAGTCACTACTGTAATATATGGCACTTCTCAACACCTACATGGCAAATGCATTAAAACTCTAACAGCCTCTGCCTGACTCCACCAGTGTGAATGCTCTACCTGGTGAGAAACAACCAGAAAAAGTACTTTTCCCATTCAGAATTTTATGAAAAGGCTATAGAAGCAGATGTCCTTTCTCAGTTATTTTTCTGACTCTGGGAAGAGGTATGAGTCAGTGTAATGCAGGGGAGCTGGCTGAATCTGAAGCAAATGGACAGAAATGCTGGTTGAATCAGCCGTAGCTTTGTCACACATGTGAAGCTGACCCTCCCACTGAGAGCTGGCTGCAAAGAGCACAGAAGTAAGTGACAGACCTTTTCTCAAACTGACAGGGCTCCAGACAAAGCCACAGCTCACTTGCCCCAAGCAGCCTTGCATTATTTCCCCACACACTCCTGTTCACCACAGTGTAGGAGCCCCTGCCAGGGGTGTGCTAACAACATGTAAACCTTCAGGCAACAGCAGGTAGTGACAGCACTGTAACCACAGCTCAGCTGAACCCTAAAGCACTTTGTTGTCCTCCCAGTTCTAGGCATAAAGATATATGCAGAAAAAAAAAAAAGTCTGCTTGGGAAATACAGACTTCTTTCTATTGTTGTTCTGCTAGGTGAATGTACCCACTTCTATGACTGAGGTTAGTTATGTAAAGTCACACGCTTTACTCCCTCAAGCTGTATGAAATTGGCTTTGTATAACAAGTCTCTGAAGCAGTCAAAGCTGGGAGCATCCCAAAAAAATCAGGCTAGAGAACGGTTTCTAAGACAGCAGGAACCTCTTCAGAGTGGCTGTCCTGTGCCACATCACTGCTGCCAGGTCAGTTCATCTGGATCTCATGCCCTGAACCACTGCTGTTTACTGGCAATGTCAGTAAACAGTAGTGGAGGAGCTGGAGATAAGAAATAGAGATTGGAAGAAGCAGTACATGAGAGAAGGTTGAAAAGACAGCTGTAAGCACAAAAAGTCAACTGTAAAGTACAATGCAGAGGAGTTTGTACACAGGAATCAAGGAACGGGTATTAGGACAGGCAAGATGAGAGGAAAGGGTGTGGGCTGAGGGGAAGTGAAGGAAAAAGTATATGCCAAGCAAGAGATAAGCAGGGAATGCAGACACTGAGAAGTAAGGAATCAACTTGGGGAAGGGTGAACTTAGAATTTCTGAAAAGAAGAATTAGGTTCAGCAGTCTGGGAGTTGTCAGTGTGTTCAGTGATTCTGTGGTGAATTGCAGACTGATCAAAGCACTGCCATGCTTCACAGTAATCTGGCAAAGGATGCCTCAGACTCCACTAGGAAGGTCTTCTGTTGCCTTTGCCAGTGACTACTGGAGACAGAAGTGGGCAAGATGACTATCTGACCAAGGCAAGCACTGCAGGAGGTGGTTGAGCGCAGCTTAGAGAGAAAGCAGTACAGCACATAAAAATCCTGAAACCTGGCATTCCTTCCCCAGCAATCAAACTGCAGGCTATATTTAGCCCAACCTAAGCAGAAACAAAGAACAGCAGGAGTAGGCTTAGCTCGAACAGCTGCCACCAGCTGCTCAGAGGGGATGCAGGTAGGGCCAATGTCAGATGTAGTTAAATGAGATGGAACGGGGAACACAGATATGCTTGAATGAACAACGCTGGCTTTTGGTTAGAATTTCTAGGTTTTATTATTTCATGGTTAGCCAAAAAGGAGATCAAATGTCAAGCAAAGCAGAGTATGAATGCTTCTTACATCAAGGGCAAGACTACAGTGAAGCACAGAGAGAGAAGCAGAGGAAAGGGAGGAGGCAACAGGTACAAGCAAACCATCTTGCCCATTACAGTAAATGTGTTTGTATCTAGCCCAGGTTGCTGGTGTTAGAACTGAAGAGAATGGAGAAGAAGCAACAACTGCAGCTTTGAGAAAGTCCATAACAGACTGGCTGACGAACAACTGCTGACCAGATGTTCATATCTGTGTGGTATCACTAGTGTGACTTCTCCAAGAAACATATCAGGGGTGCTTGTGGGTACCACTGATCCCAGTAGTGCCCTCTGCTTCATTAATGTACCTCCTGCCCAGCCCTCAAACCAGAGGTACTGGGGCTACTCCAAAAGTAGCTCTTGTCCTTGTCAGCATGGCTAGGACCACACATTCATGGGTGACAGTGGCCTATATGTTTGATTCACAAACCCCGAGCTCACTCCCCAGTACAGGCATCAGTGTCATCCACTGAATAGGAGGGTAGATAGGTCATGTTACTGCAACTAGTTGTTTGCAGTATTACTTGCTTCTAAACATGTGATTGTGTGCTTGACGATGAGAAAGCATCCCAAAATCTCACCCAGTGTGAGCTAGTTACTGGTATGTTTCCACTATTAGGTACACACAAACAACTACTTTCAACAAACGCACCTTTGAATAAGCTATGTAAAACCAGAGGTAGTAAAAAGTGGGATTGTTTAACGAGTACTTTACCAATGAGAAGTCCTAGGGGACAGTTAATACAGTGGGCATTAAACTTGAGCAATGAACAATCACTTACGTGTCTGGTTGCCACTGCCAGTCTTAAGAATACACACACACACAAAAAGAAAAGCCATTTCATCTACTTTATCAGTGTATTAAAAAATAAGTAAATCCATAAATTCCCTTTCCACTCACTTTCCTGTATTTCAGATGCACCTTTATTACAATAATCCTCCTGGGATACATGAGTTGGTATAGCATGAAGTTCAAAGCTTTTGTGGTAGTTTTCCTTGCCTTATGAGCAGAGCTGCAAGCTCACTGACTAATCGCTCCTTAATAGCTCATGTTTCCTCCTCAAAAGTCACTGAAATGAAACTGGTGAGGGAAAACTGCTGCAGGGATTTGTGAAGTAGAATATTACTTTGAAATGGGCTTCTTTCCCAGTAACCCATGCAGTTTTTTGAAAAAAGGAATTCAGTTCAGGCACTGCAGTTGGAAGTGATCCTCAGAGGTAAATTTCAAATACACTCCCAGATAATGAAAACAAAATACAGATTTGTTTTAGGTGTCTCTCACTTGGCTGTTGCTCACATTTGTTCTGTAGGAACTTTTAAATCTAGGTATCTTTCTCCAGGTATTTTCCCCATCCTGGGTTAGACAAGGAATATAGGATAGGACAACACAGAAATCTGTTCACAACATTTCCAACGGACACTAGAAAGACTGAGGCTGGTGAAACCTTCATTTCTGTGGTGGGACTGTCTCTTTGCAGATGCTATTTGCTGATGCCACTTTATCAATCATCCCTTTGCACAAAAGCAAAGAACTGAGCCTTTACTGCATCTAAAGATGACAGCAGCCCTGTGTTTTAGGCACCTTATTCAACAAGAAAAGGGTTTCTGTAGCTGCAGATAAGCAGGCACATATTTGCCAGGGAGCTGGTGGAGGTTTTAGCATTTTCCATCCTGTTCAAGCAGCAGTAGAAGCCATATGTATTTCCATGTCACATAGCAGAGCTGCAGCTGCACAGACTGCCCAGACAGATGAGAAGTGCATCTGCCCGTGGCTGAGCGCACTGCACCATTCATGCAAACACACAAACTTGAAGTGTTTAGCCTGGCACATACTGAGCAAAAAATCAAGTTGGAAAGCACATGCCACAGCTGGACATTCTCTCTTTTTTGGCCAAAATATAAGGGCTTCTAAGCAGAGGTATTTTGAGCATTCACAGTCAACTGAGTTATGAGTTGGAAAAGCATCAGCCATGCTGCTATCCAGTACATGCCCTTCTTTTCTTTCCTAGTTAATACATTTTCACTCCTCTGCAGCTTTCTGGGCACATACTGTACCTTGTGATGACATGAGAGAACAAGGCCTTTAAGTCTTCATTAATTGTTACTTCTATATTTTTAAAAGGAGCTATTTAGGAAATTCTAGCTTTTGTTACCATAGGAATGAAGCCGCAGGATTCAATAGAAGAACAATTTAAATAGCAATGCTTAAGTAATTCACATCAGTTTTAATTCTCCCCTCCCTCCAAGCTCTTCTTGGACATAGAGAAAAGAGCTTAGAAAGCTCTTAGAAAGCTCTTTCCTTCTCAGTGCCACTTGACTCTAGCCCAAATGGGGAGAAGACAGCCTGTTACCTATAGGAGAGCATAGCAGTGCCCCTTTCCACCCACGGGACTCTGCTCCCTCTTCCTGAGTGAAGCAGCAGCAAAGAGCTCCTTGGCACAGAGTTCCTCATCTGTTCTTTTTTCAGCTCATTTAAAGCAACTTTTATTCTCCAAAACTGGGAGAATGAAGCAACCAGTCCCCTGGATAAGAGTGGGTCGAGCTAGAATGCTTGTACCTGGTGAACTTGACCAGGAGAAACTCAAGTTGATTTACAGCTTAGTGCAATTCTGATCTAACTGCCTTAACAGCGCACTCTTAGTTGCCCTTCTGAGTTGGTTTATTTCTCTGTTTCTATTTGAAATGTTTAGGTCTACATTAAATACAAACGCAGGATGGCTGAGTTGATCAGTTAATTCTGCTGGCCTTCTGCTGACAACGGGGAGGCAACGAAAAGGAGGAGAACAGTAAATGCTGACACTCGGACTTGCTGTTCCCTGGTTTGTTTTCAAAACCTTTGAACTATGGAAACTTGATAAGAAACAAGAAAGTAGAGAAAAGGTTTATTTTTCTTGGCTTTAACTTCAGGATTCATTCTTTGGGATGCTCTCACTCCTCTGACTTGTGAACAGCATTCTGGTTGGGAACATTGGGTTAGCAGCTCCCTCCCGGGTGAGAGAGTTGGATTAATCGAAAGGGAGTACTTGCAGAACAAGGAGCCTTGCACCTTATTAAACAGATGTGTAGCATTAATAACAAGATTAGGATGTTCACTGCCTCTCAGTATGGGTAACAACTAAACTGACTTTCGTGGTGCATGAAGGACAGTTATAATTCTCCATGCGTCCCATCCCAGCACAATACTTATTTCATCATAACTGCTTTGATTCACTGATCCAAAGACCTACTCTGGAACTGGGAAAGGAATTACAGTACGTGTTTGTAACTTCACAGATGCTGTGAAGTGGTGAAGCCACTTACAGATTAAGGACCAAATGCCTGGCTCTTCCTCAGCAAGCAAAGATGAGCCAAGAAAACAGGCCAGCAACCATATTTTGGCATGACTATCCAGCAATTACAGTGACTTTATTTATCACCCAGTGTCTCCTTTTCATCATACATATCCAGTCTGGTCCATTGTCCCGTCTTGCATTCTTGCTTCTACAGTCTGGCTTATCTTTCAGCTGTCTGGCCAAGCCAATGCTAGAAACCTATGGCCACAGGACACTGTCTCTACAATGCATCACAAACTCCTGTCATTGATAGGAAATTACATGGAGACTCTAAAAAAATACATTAATATAGTAGGATACTTAACTGCCAAACCCAGCTATCTGGAGATTACTTAGTGTGCAGCTCTGCTTTCAACAAAGGTCTAACAGTTTCCATGTTGCTACTGTTGACTACAACCAAATAGGTACTTTCAGACACCACCACTGCCAGCCCCCCACTTACTGCGCTGGAATTGGCTGAGTTGTTTAACTGGATCCTTTTATGGGAACATACAAGAGAGTTTTTCATAGATGGAAATTCTGGGATGCAGTTGCTGCTCTGTAGGGGTGCCTGATAATGCTCCAGAGCTTCCCCAACCCCTTAAATTCACCTTTGTTGTGCTGCCCACATATTTGTGCCTTCATTTCCACACAGCTTCACATGCGTGGTCACAGTTAAAAAGAGGAGACCTTAGTCATATTTTATGTAACTCCTCTCTGCATCTTAAAGGAAAAGAGAAAAAAAAAAAAAAGTGAAAAGGGACTCTGAAACTAGGATGTTTAATAGATTTGCATTAAAAACAATCTCCCACTCAGTTTCAGGACTACATGACAACATTTCTAACATAAAATTGTGGTTTAGTGAAATCTGTTTAAAAAAAAAAAAGATACAACAGATAAAAATGAAAGGTTTTTGTTGATCTTTTGCTGGTGAGGCATTTTAACCTAATTGGCAGCTTTGCATTCTTAAATATAAGTTCTCAGATGGCCAGGGTTATCAGAGCACAAGTCTAGGAAGAGTGGCTGAGAGAACTGGGATTTAGTCTGGAGAAGAGGAGGCTCAGGGGAGACCTCATTGCTCTCTATAACTCCCTGGAAGGAGGTTGTGGCAAAGTGGAGGTTGGCCTCTTCTCCCAGGTAACAGCAACTGGACAAGAGGGAATGGCCTCAAGTTGCACCAGGGAAAGCTGTGTTGAAATGAAGGCACAAATACGTGGGCAGCACAACAAAGGTGAATTTAAGGGGGTGGGGAGGCTCTGCAGCATTACCAGGCACCCCTATACCCAGTTTGGATATTAGAAACAATTTTTTTCTCACAAAGAGTGATGTTGCAATGGAACAGGCTGCCCAGGGCGGTGGTGGAGTGCTCATCCCTGGAGGTGTTCAAGAAACACACAGATGTTGTACTAAGGGACATGGTTTAGTGCGCAATATTGATAGTAGGCAGACGGTCGAACTAGATGACCTCAGTGGTTGTTTCCAACCTTAATGATTCTATGATCAGGATGCAGGGACATTTTTAGTACTTCAGTTTTCCTGAAAATGTTTCAAGGTCCCCTTGCATTGTTTTGAATCCACCCAAAAGACTGGACAACCACTGAAACCATGAACCAAGTACAAGTTGAACCAAAGGAACCACTAAAGTTACTTGCTAAACTTGGAGGGAGCAGCAAAATACAGCAGCAGATTTATTAAAGTGTTTCCAGTTCATAAGGTATGTGGGAAGAAGGTGTGGCAGAAGTGAGAGCAACAGGAGAGAAGGCACGGTTTAAACGTATCCCAGTGTATTAACAGCATTCCCTCAGGTATTTTATTCAAACAGGTAGAATTTAATCTGTGCTGGCTTTGTGTAAGTGGTGTAATCTCTAATGACCTCTGCCTCATATACGCCTTTTTTCCTGAAGGCTGACAGAACTCTTTCACTGATAGCGTTCTGCTAAAAGACCTTCGGGGTAAGCATACTTTCATAAACTGCTTCCCAAGTTAACTAAACCATAATAAGCAGCTTGCGGGACACAACCTCGACACTTCCAACATAAAAGTGACCTTGGGGAAATGGAGCTGGCTGTCAGCACTTGGGAGTCAGCCTAATGCTCTTAAAAGTAGGTCCTAATCCTGGCTTCTCTAGTGCAGGTTTCTCTCATGTAAGCAACACCTTACAATTCCCAAGCTGGCACAGGAGCATGAGTGGCCTGAATCTTCCTGTTTTTTCATCTTTGTGGTGCAAGGACACGTGAGAGTGGTCCTTGAGGTGCCAAGTTAATGCAGCACCATCAAACTGCCTGAAGAAGCATGCAACCCCTAGCATTGCGCTCATTTATCTCACTGAGGAAAAGGCTGTCTACAGAAAAGGATTTTTCACATTTATGCCTCCCCCTTGTGTTTCTACAATATGAACTCTCCAGGCTTTGCTTATTTCTCAAATGGTCTCTCTCAAAGCAAACTTAACACATCACATTTCTTGATTTCTTGGTAAATATGTAAACCTAAGAGAACTCTCAAAACAAAGATCCTTTGAGGTGTCAAACTGAAAATGCTCCACTGAAATAAACACAAATTACAGCAATAAACACCTATCAGAAGCCATCCAACACTTAACAGAGAATCTGATCCTGGACAGATTGCAATATAGATAATGTAAATAAGAAACATAAAACCTTAATATAGCACAGGTTTTGAAGGGACAACTTGAATAATACTCATTCCCTCAGTTCCCGTGGAAAAGAGGAATCTTGCCTTAATGAGAAGTAGGATGGAGTCAGGGTGTGAAGTTTTCTGTTTTCTATCTTAAAGCAATGAACGTACTTTAATTTTGGACAATCTGGAGACAATAGTGTAAAACGCAAGGGAGGGAAGCCCTGGCCTTATCCTGACCTCTCTGACAAGACTAAGTTCACAGCTGTCCTATCGCACAAAGAGTTTGCACGGTGCTGCACAGAGGGAGCAAAAAGTTACCTGCTGACAAGCAGAAGGAAAAGCAGACAGCAGACATACCTGATTTGCCCACGCCAGCTCGACCAAAGATCGCCAGCTTCACTTCTGCACTCTTAGCCATGCTGGAGGAACAGAGTGTCAACAAATTCACTTGATGATCAAAACTGAAGCAGAAGCAGCGTTCCCCAGATCCTGTCTTCGGCTTCACCGTGTCATCGTGACGTCAGTGCAGAGCCTGGGGATGAACACCACGAGCATGGAGCTACAAGGAGCCAGGCGCTTCCTCACCACTCCCCCGTGTGATTTATAAGTCATGCCAACGGTGCTGCACTCCAGCCTTAAGCACTGCACTAACACCACTGACACATTTGGCACCGTTAAGTAAAACCTACCTTAAGCTTTCCAGCTCTTGCTGTTTGTTTCCTGCTGGCATTGTAATGCTGACAAAGGTACCTATTCAACCTGAAGTATCTGCCTCGGGGCTCCAGGTAGGGCTCCTTATTCTTTTTGCCTCTGTGGGCTGCAATTGTTTGTACCTGCCTTAACTCTGATGCTTTAGTTTTTTGTTTAAAAGCTACAACCATTCACCAGCAACGCCTGCAGACAGTTGATCTGTCCTCAAGCCCTCAAATTCCAGAAAGGTTTCAATTACTCAGCAGCAGTTGTTTAAAACCTCTGAGCACTTGTACCTTGCCCCTTCTCCTAAACAAATCAGTGACCAAGAGTTCTCCAGTGCTCCTTCTTTGAGCTGCCTCAGCTCACACACACACACACACACACATTAGGCAAAGCAATGGGGTTAGACAGAGGATGCCAGATACCTGGCAACACGCTTCCAGCAGGCCCCATGGGAATAAATGGCTTTGCTGCATGACCTTGAGCAAGTCACCTGCTCCTTCCTCGCCACCTTCATTTCTCAGAGCTGGGCAGTAATGTACTTATCGCTGCCTGTCCTCCTAACGCGCTCTCGGACATCGAGCAAAACACGGCATCGGTGACCCTCAGCCCCGAGCAAAACCTCGAGCGCTCAGTCTGCCTTTACAACCGCGGAGAACTTTACCGTTATGAAGGTTAGTCGCTGTGCTAGAATGCCCAGGTTAGCCGTTAATTCTTACAGCGACAAAGCAAACTCTCGCTTACTATTACCTGCTCCGAAGCCAGGCACAGCCCGTCACCCACTGGGGCAGTGGGAAAGAGACACGGGGCTCTCCCTCCCCCGAGCGCTCCCGCTCGCCGCTCCGGGACCCTCCGCTCCCGGGCTGCGCTGCGGCACGTCTCGCCGCGTCCCGCCGGCGGCTGTAGCGGCTGTACGATCATGCACAGCTTCACCACCGCCCGCCTGAGACTCCGGGGTGCTCCGCTCCCCGCCGGGGTCCTGGCAGGTGCCGCCCAGCCCGGTCCCGCCGCTCCCCGGCTCCGCGCGCCCCACGCCGCAGCCGCCCACTCGGCGCTCACCTCTTTGCGGTGCCGGGCTGCGCCGTGGCGCTCAACGAGGGAGGCGCGGCCGGGCCCGGCCCCGGGCGCTCCCGCCGGAGGCAGCGGCCGCACAATGCGGACACCCCGCCCGCCCGGCGGCGGCGGCGGCTCCCGCGGCGCACTCAGCCCGCGGCGCTGCAGCGCCCCCTGCCGATCCCACGGCGCCTCTGCGAGACCGTCTCCAGTGCTGCCTTTCCTTCCCTCTTAGCGCTCACCAGTACCTCCCTGCACCCCGTATAAAGGTATAAAGTCAGGCAGTCTCTCCCGGTCCTTAGGACAAAACAGCAAAGTGAAAGTGAGGCCGTTTCTCCAAACGGCCTTCTGTCAGCACCGGCTCTTCATTTGGCGTTCTTCCTCTGTGCGCCCCAGCCTGCATTATGGCAAAGGGAAACATTGTTATTTCAATTTGCAAATGGAGAAAATGAAGCATGTAATTGCATCAGTCCACTCAAGAGGTCAGAGGCAGGGATAAAGCTCTGAAGCAACAGGACAAAACTTAACGGACAACTTTTGCTTCCATGTTGATTAAACTATGCTGCAATGTAAAGATACATGAATAACAGATGTGAACCAGAGTTCCAAAGCACTTAAAGTTCAGTGGATGTTCCTTTCATGTTTCTGTTCCAGCCCATATCTGAATGAGATACAAGGTGAGTAAAAGAAATAGCTCTCCCCCCTCTGTCCTTCTCAATGCAAAATTAAATGAAAGTTGTCTTGGAAAAGATGACCCCACATCTCTACACAAGAGCACAGGCAGCATTTAGGAGACATCAGCCCTGAGGAGACCTGAGCACCTACATGCTGTGCCACTTGGAAGCAGATCCTAAAACAGTTGTGCTGCATATCATTCAAAAGCAAAAAAATTAGAAGGCAGAAGTGAAAGCAGTAGTGTGGTTTGTGCTTTATTTGTTAAAAATAAATTCTGAAGCTTTAAGCCTTCATTCTTTGTTTGGTTTACATAATTTAGAGGGATTAGATTTTTCCATCCTCCTAAGAGAGCAACTGGTGAGTGTATATTTTGCATCTGGGGAGATGTGTGCTAGTCTGGAGGCCTGACATTTGTTTTGTGTCTATGGAATTCACCCTGCATGGGGCTGTCAAATTAAATATGATAACAGGCTTTTACAAAGGAGTAGATAATTTATTGGTCATTAAAAATCCCAGTCACTGTGCAATCTGCTTGCGATGAAGTCTCCTGGTGCCAGGGCATAAGAATTCAGTAAACACCAATCCTGGACACAGGCAAAGGTTTCAGAGACCCACAGGCCTGGTCCAGGACCATGTCCATTGCTGTTTGCTTCCTCTGGCCTCATACATAATGTTGATGGGTTTGGGTGTGCTTTTTTTCCCTTCCTAAAATGAGTTTTGAAATTCACTGGTTTTAGTTTTATAGACCAAGGACCTTGGTCTTTTGCCATGCTTTGCCACACATACATACTTTGCCATAAGCAGTGGTTTACCTGCAGCTGTGCCTGGCACCGTGTTTTCTCTTCGCTTTGTCACTTGTGCTCATCCTGAATTGTACTTATGGGTGTGATCTTTGCATGGGGAATGAGACAGAGAATCGCAGAATCATAGAATCATACAACCACAGAATCATTTGAGTTGGAAGGGACCTTTAAAGGTCCAACCCCCCTGCAGTGAACAAGGACACCCACAGGTAGATCAGGTTGCTCAGAACCCCTCCAGCCTAATCGTGAGTGTTTCCAGGGATGGGGCATCCACCACCTCTCTGGGCAACCTGTTCCCATTTCCTTTGTGATGACATCACGCTAGCTTCCTGCAGGGTAGTAGAGCAGACTGGTGTGACATTACTGGCATGACAAACAGCATGTGAAGTTGATGCGTAAACAGGAAAGGAATGGTGATATTTTTCTACCAATCAGGAGACTCTGTGGTAGATGACAGTGTTGCAGGTTTCAACAACTTTTGAAAGAAGATTTGGGCATGAAATTTGATGGGAATTGTGAGAAAGGAAAAGATGAAAAAGGTCTGATTTCACAAAGGCATCTAGGAGCTTGAGCTTCATAAAAGCCAGTGTCACTTCATTCTCTGATCACTCTTGGTCATCTGAATCCAGATGTTTACAAACTGTAGAGCAGATAATGCCAATGTTGGGATGGCTGAAGAGACAGACTCTCCTGGTCTGCAGTAGGGTACCTGCAGTTGGTAAGGGATTACTGAGCTCAGGATTAATACCTTTGCTGCTGCTTTAGGAGAACAACTCAGAACTGCAGCAAGGGTTGCTCAAGAGCCATGTGCACCTGGTCAGAGCTGGATGCTTGTCCTGAGCAGCAGCCCATCAGTGAGTAGGATTACAGCCTTTTCTACCAGCACTCTCCTGAGAGCTGAAATGTTGCTTGATTACTGTTAGAAAAACTATAGAACAAATAACAAGTTAACACAAATATTTCTAGCTATTTCTAAAGGTTCAAAGAGAAACATTCTGATTCTTTTCTTCATTTTCACAGAATATCTTCCAAATGTTTCTGTGTTGGCTTCCAGCAATGTACATAAATCTGTTCAGTTATGCTAATCTAGTGCCATGAAAAAAATTGCAACTTTGTCATTAGATTATGGGCACACTTTGTTGTTAGTCTGTAGTCATTATAATTGCTGGTTTAAATTAATGTTGCCTTTGCTTATGTTTTGCCTTGTAGCTCATGAAACACTGAGTTTATAATGATGTGCTTCTTGAGTGTATGCTGAGGCTTTATAACTTCCCTCAACTCTTTTCTTACTATATATAAGAAAAATTAAACACTTTTGTTTTAAGATACAGGCTTTATTGTTTAATAGGTGTTTATTTCTAGTGTAGTAATTGAGATCACAATCCTGGAAACATTTGGTTGTGTTTATCTTACAAGAGCAGGCTTAATGAAGTAGCGAAGGAAGCTACAGCTTCGCCTTTGGGATAACCTGGTGCCATACTAACTCTGTGCCACTTCAAGGAAAATATCTATACAAGCACAAAATCCCTCACATACATAATTACTGTGGTGTTCTTTTTCTTTTTTTTTTTTTCTTTTTGTTATATGTACAATTAGTTCAGGCCCTTGTGAAGATTTAAAAACCAAGCAGATGTTGAACTTTGCTGAAATTCAGGCTATTTGCTAATCTCTATCTCTAATCCGAAGCTCTGCAACAGCCTGTATTGATGTTGCAGCCACAAAGAGAGAAGCAGAATCTGGGCTTCAACGTTTTGTTTCATTTGGCTTCATGAGGTGCCAAAACAGAGTACTGGAGAGGGACAAGGGATGCTCTTCACAGCATCTTGTGGATCTCACACATGGAAATGCTTCTGTGCTGTTTTCTGACTCAGGCCTTCTATTTCAAACATTTGGCGTGTTTTCAAAGAGATACATAAATACATAGCTAGGGTTTTTTTGCAGTAGCAAGATTTTTATACGGTATGCTTCAAAGTGATACATGTGCATGCGAAGTTGATATACATGGTACCTATGTTGATATACAAGGTCTTCCTATGCTAGGTAGATTAGCAAGGCATAAATTCATGTTTTGTAACCCATGACAAATGACTCTTCCATTATTTAAAGGAGGCCTGCAGGAAAGATATGTAGGGACTCTTCATCAGGGAGTACAGCAACAGGACAAGAGTTAATGCCTTTAAGCTAGTAGAAAGTAGATTTGGATTAGACATTAGGTAGATATTCTTCATTATGAGGCCCTGGCACGGGCTGACCAGAGAAGCTGTGAGTGCCCCATCCCTGGAGTGTTCAGAGCCAGGTTGGATGAGGCCTTGGGCAGCCAGAGATGCTGGGTGCAGCCCTGCCCACAGCACAGAAGTTGGAACCAGGTGATCTTAAAATTCCCTTTCAACTCAAACCATTTTGTGATTCTGTGATTCTGTTGCTCACATTAAAAGTCATAAATTCTGCTAATCTGTGTTTCTCCTCATCTGAGCCATTGACTAGGTTTCATCCTATCAGTCTGCCTTTAAATTTGGGCAAGTTGTGACTACATACTCATTTGGAATACAGCAATGATTGCATTGACCCTATCACAGTTTAGTCCTTTTTGTTCTTTGTTTATGGTTTGCTTTTCTGATATTGTCGCTTCTCCTTCCTCACTCATCTTTTAGAGGAGAGATCTTTTAATAGTTTTTTATTAAAGGAAAATTAATTAATACATAACCCTAGCAAAAACAGGGTGACCGTAATTCTCTTGTACATATTCAGAATTATAACATACTTACATGCTTGAAAAAAAACCCAAAGAATTCCAGTTTCTACACTGAAGTAAGTTTGGACTATAACTAAATAATATTCTGTAAATCAACTAATAGTCTTCTAATAGAGAGATTTGTATTATGGATTTAATAAAGTACAGTAATGGAATTAAAAACCTCTGCTAACAGTTGCAACAAATTTTGCAACAAATGTGCAATACCAGACTTTATTAATGAATGAGTTACACTGATGTGTCAACTTAATTTCTTACAGATGTATTCATGTGCTTTGAAAAGACCAGTGGAAATTACCATAAATTCATTTGCTATCCATGTTAATGAATGCTAGCCCTTATTCTTCCTCAACGGTATTATGATTGCAATCTGGATTGCCGTAGGGACTCCATCGTAATTCATCATTGCTTCAGTGTTCAAATTCTCTGGTGGAACCAGATATTGGTGTCGACAACATCTGGAGTTTTCCACCTCTCATCTTTTTTCTACCTCCTTCCCTCTGTTTAATCAAGAGAATGGAAGGGGTAATTGCTGCCATCATTAATAATATGTTGAGGGAGCTGAATGACTGAGAGGATTTTGGAGGATATTTAAACCTGAAGTGTAGTACATACAGATTCGTTCTTGTCTCTTGTTTCTCTCTCAGTGTAACCACCACCCAACAGAAAATGCTGAATGAGGGCTGGGTGGGACATCCCTGGTGCAGAGAGCCAGGCCCAGACAAGTGCTCTGCTTTCAGCCCTGGGGCCTTGCTTGCATTGTGGCTCAGCTTCTATACAAAAGGTAGACCTGTTCATAGAAGTAAGACTGAAGAATATTCACTTTGAACACACTGTAACATGCCCAGAGAGGCAGGAGGCCACACTTCAATCTCCCACTCTGAATCCAAGCAGTAGATTTGTTGGGGTGTGCCTCTTCACATGAGTGCCCTAGTGACTTCAGTGTATAAATGGGTATATATGGCTATTGTATGTTATATACACAGCTTCTATACTTGTATTAAAGAGAGAGAGAGGCTGTTCTGGATTTTAACTAGGAGTAATTATCTGTGCCTTATAAAATTCAGATTTACTTCCTACTCAGGCTGATCAGTTTCTAGCCTATTCTCAGAGGCTAGGGACTAACAGAGCTCAGGGATGCACAGCAAAGGAAATCTTGAGTGTGAATTGTTCTTCAGCATAGACCATGTCTGCCTGCCCAGCAGTGTATGACAATATGTATCCCGTGCTGTCTTGTGGAAATGTGGCTATGGCCAACATCAGCCATAGCTTTTCAGCCTGGGTCCTTCCTGAAATGGCTGCTAGCATGAACAGGAAGGTGCTGGGGGGGGGTAGTGAATACAGACATGTAGCAGTATGGGAATTCAGGGTGCTGTCAGGGGTCATCCATAGACATGACTGAAAGGGCCAGCCTTGCAGCCCTGCAGTTAAGATGAAAACAATTATAGAAGACCCTGCCACAAAGAATGTTTAGTTTTGTTCAGAAAAATATTAATGTAATGAAATCATAGCATTCTGCCTCAAAGCAATATGGTCTTCATTGATAGGCTACAATCTTGTTTGGGGCAAGATGGATTTGGAATCCTTGAGAAAAAGGGGAAATTCATCTTGGTGTCCTGTACCCTCCACTGGCTAAAGGGTGAATATAAAAGGGAGGAAGATGAAGAAACTGTCGCCATGCTTATAATTTTCTCAGCTTTTCTTTCTAAGCTACCAAGAATGAAATGTTTCATTTCAGGTTGGACAGACCACTGCATTAACAGAAAATCAGTTTTGTTTTTGTTTTTGTTTTTGTTTCCTAAGAAAACAAAACTTTTATGTTGATTTCTCACTGATGACTACTTCTGCTTGTAAAAGTCTGCTGTATTGTTTATGAAATCCATTAACATTTATAAAATCTCCAGAACTGTGCTGTGTTCTTTCCTCTGTCCTGTCTGCTGTGCTTGAGAGGAGCTAATGTAAAGATAGTTCATTATCCTCCTTCACATCTAGCCCTTAAAATTCCTCCATGCTCTCACTCTTAAAATCATCTTGATAAGTGCTTGTCTACAAATACGTTATGCCCACTGCCTATCATGATCAAAATGACATTTTGACAATCTTTGCTCTTCTGTATCTATATCAATCAGTTGTCTTCCAGGAAAAGAAGAGTGTTGTAATGGGGAATAACTTTTCCACATCCAAATGCTCAGCAACTGCAATGGCCTGTGCACAGTTCATATCAATGTGATGGTGACATGTCATACAAATATCTCAGAAGAAAAATAGCAAGTGCCTTTTTCAGGCAGGAATTATGTGATATACTCTCTGTGAGGCTTGAAAACTCCAATCACTTTACTCAGAGTTTCAGAGGATCATAGAATATCCTGAGTTGGACAGGACCAGCAAGGATCATTCAGGCCTTCTCCTGGCTCCACACAAGTTCAGCCAAAACCCAAACCTATTTCTGAGAGTGTGGTCCAAACTCTCCTTGAACTCTGGCACATGTGGCCATGCCCACTGCCCTGAGGTGCAGACCCTGTCCCTAACCTCCAGCTGCCCTCCCCTGACGCAGCTCCATGCCGTTCCCTCAGGCCCTGTTGCTGTCACACAGAGCAGAGCTCAGCGCTGCCCCTCCACTCCCCTCATATACATATATATTCTTTGGTGCTGTTTTGATGAATGGTGTCTGGGATTATATATCACTATTTTTCACCACAGTATTTGGGGACAAGATCTGGAGAGGAAAAGCAGCAATTGTTTGGATACTTAACTCCAGTAGCATTAGTGTCATCTAAATACATTTTGGAACTCTCCCTGAATTCGTGTGTAAGGCCATGAAAGAATCACACAGCCTGTGACTCTCTTTTCCATTCAGTAAATAGCTGGAGAGGGAAATTAGCTTGTTCTGGCGTTACAGTAGTTAGCCCAAGCTGGTGACCAACTCTGAGACTCTGTGGTGCTCTGCCACTGGAGAACATGAGGTGCTCATGAGTAATCCATCCGCATTGCAAATCATTATTGCTAATCAGTCTAGCTTTTGTGCACTGGTTACTGTTATGAAGTGCACCAGAAGTTTCAGTTGGCAACAATGACCATTAGGCATCATTTGTAAATAAGTGATAAATAAATCAACACACAACTTTGTGTGGCAATGTTAACCAAAAGACATTACAGAAATGAATTTCTCAGCATATTATTCTGTGAGGTGGAATGACTCCAAAAGGACTTACTTTGAAAAGCGATTAGTAATGCTATAATTTCAGAAATCTTTTAAGAACTCTTTGAATTCCTGTTGACTTCACATTCAACTGAAAGCAAAGCTTAAAGGATTCAGTAAGACAGAAGCAATGAAAACAGCAAATGCCAACACTTAAAGATTAAGCTATTTCTTATGATTTCTCATTTTCATATGAGCACAACCCCATGGAAAACAATGCAATAATATTGTGGAGATTCACTAACCAAGCAGTAGTTAATTTATTTAAGCTGTTCATTATTTCAGTATCCACTGGGAGTTGGGTAGTGGGTGAAGAGAGTGTTCCTTAAGAAACACTATCTGATAATGCCTCTCCTATACCCTTAGTCAATATGATATCATCCACAATAATAATGTCATTTAAAAAAACATTCAGTTGTTACATAAGTCTTCTGCTCCAAGAATGAAACAGCACATTTTTGCTAGTGTCACACAACGCCATAGTTCAGCCACTTAACACATATTGCTGCACAGCAAATGGGCACTAAAAAGGAGATACCCTAGTCATAAGCCTTTAACAATATTTTGGCTGATTGGCTAAATTCATTCTAAACTGTACATTCTTTGTAGTCAAGATCATTTCTCTAGCGTTTCATGCCCAGACCAAAACACCAAAACAACATCTCATAGCTGTCCTTGCAGCATGACAGGGAGGCGTCAATATGTTATGAAGTGCCACGCACAAAACACAGAAGAAAAGTAACTCTGATGAATATAGCATATATTGTGAATGCCAACACCAATGTAAGACTTTGTCATCTGCTTACTAAAAATAAAAATTGTTAGATGATGGTTCTGTTTTAAATTTTTTAACATCTGTTTAGAAAACCTTGAAGAATTATGAAGAATTTATCTGTACTTTTTCTGGAAATCAGGCCCTGAGAGGTTCCAGTTGCTTTTGAAAACACCAACTATTGTCTAAAATCCCTATTAACTGAATCAGTACTCATCTTTTGAGTCATTTAATGAGTGGATGCTCGACTTGACAAATCTCAGACCACTTCGACTTTTAGAAAACAGTGATCCAGTATTTGTAAATACTGGCTCCACACAAGGTGCTTTCAAGTGAGGAGCCAAACTGAGGTAGCCCAAGCCACCCACTTTCAATACAATATGGATGTGTGTATGTGATACTTTGCTTTCACTGTTAAGTCATGTAAGTGCACAGAAACAACTTCTCTGTTTTATTTAAAATGACAGGACAATTCATATCGTTCCCTCTCATGATTCTGGCAGACACAGGCTGAGAGTCAGGCCCATGTACAAGATATTCATCACATCGAATGCTTGAACATGGGAAAAATATCCCCAACTGTGGACAGTGTTTCCATTCTGACCACTGCTATTAACTGTGGTCCCTCCAAACCACCTTGAGGATGGCAAGTTATTTCATACAACTTTAACCATCCAACAAGCATCTAGGCTGAACTGATGAACATTTCTGCAGTCTGTGAAGTTAGTTCTAATAGGCAGTTCATCTTACCTGTCTCTGAAAGTATCCTGGAAGCACAATTGTTTCAATACAAACCATCAACTTAATTGTCAATATAATCCACTTGAAGCAAGACATCACCTAACTGAAGATGGGTCATAGCAATCCTGCTTCCTCTTATGGTCTAAGTAATCTATTTTAATATGAGAGGCATTGAGTCTAGTGGCACTTATTTTCCTATTAACTGTGAAATGTTTTGTGTTGAGAGCTCTCACGGAGTTTTAGTCAAATGAGTCCTATTGCCATCAGAAGCCTGGAAGCTTTAGTTCTCAAGGTTCATCCCAGTGAGGTGTGTTTGCCAAAAAGTGACTGCCCTGCAGCTGGAGATGCAGGAATTTTCTTAGTTCAAAATTTTGCATTCATATTCTATGTTTTTCTCTCATGAGGGAGGTTGTTGACTTTCATTCTCGTTACAGAAGATGAGAAACCTATAAAAATGGCACATATTTATGTACAATCTTGTACACAGTTTTGCTATGTGGTTTTCCTGACCACAACAGCAGAGTTCTGGATAGCTTTATATGATGTGTTGTTGCTGTGAGGTTCTTGCCTAAGTAACTTTGTCTCTCTTAACTCTTCATTTTGTCTTCCTCTGGCTTTGACAAACTAAATATGTATATATACATGTTAGCCACTCTTTCTGTGAGCTAACATCTGCCTGTCTTTAATATGAGATCTGAGGCAGTCACCATCATCATCTGCAGCTACGTAAAGGGTTTGATTGCTCCTTCTCTTGAGCCTGAATGGGAGAGACAGTTTGGCTCAGAGGAGGTCCACTATTGTCCTCAGTGCTGAACCCCACCATTAGTGCCATGGCAACCACGAACCTTGCAGTGTAACAACCATCTCCAGATGCACATTGCTATTTAGCGTGGGTTTCAGGGTGGCATATCTTTAAAAGGCACAAACTAGATGTCTGTATTTAAAAATTTGGATTCCTAGGCTGGATTCCAAATGAAACAAAGATATTTTCCCTCTTAGCTTTTCTGGGGATGCCATGGTGAGAGGAATGCATTTTTATTTCATTTTATAAAGCGGGGAGTGTGTGCATTCCATGGCTTTGTGCCATCTTCATCATTAAGCCACCTTCTTTCCTGTTGTATATTAATTCTGTAAGAACTGAAGCTTTGCTGACTGTCCAGCCAAACTAAAAATACCCTCCAGAAATAATATGATGTAAAAATGATTGCCTTCCAAGGCAAAAAGTAGTCTAATCTTTATGATCAAAACCAAGAGTATGATTGTGATAGAAGCAAAAGTAAACTGTAGTATTCTCTATTCACAAAAATCACACAATATAGTTACCAAATATGAGCTTTGATTTCTGGGCTTCACTCACATCTAAAAAGTTTGTTCCAGTCATGTTGGGCTTAAAGCTCCTTGCTTTTCTCAAAATATACATGTTCTTTCAGCTAAAAACTCAATTACCACTTGTTTTGAAAGGTCATGTTGGTGGTTTTGTTTTTTTTTTTTTTGTCAACTGCTTCAAAATATATCTAAAATGTATCCAAAATTGTCCATTTCTCCATTATCAAGGAAGTAATAATTTATTGTCTTGGTTGTCCTGAAGAACCGGATGACAGTGCTGAACCATTTGAAAATGTGGAAAGTCAGGTGTTTTCCAAATATGAGAATAAGATATGTTGGTACATCAAATAATGAACTGTCTATTGAAAATTTGAAATGCTATAGGAACAAGGTGATAATGGGGAGATGCTTTCCATGACTGATTAGAAGTGCATTTTTCAAAGTGTTATAATACTAATGTAAAATATTTTCCATAGATATTAAAGTTTGAAATAACACCTTTCTTGAGGCCTAAATTAAAGACAAATAATTGCTGATAAACCCACAGCTATCATCTTTCTCAGAACTTATGTCATTGCCGAAGTGGAAGAAAATGGGAAGCAGTTCTATTCAGGGATATAAATCCAAATAACTTTTAATAAAGAAAACCATCCTCAGTCACAGAAGTAAATAAACTTGGTTTTTGTTTGTTTATTTACTTATTTATTTAGTGGGGTGTTTTGGAGGGGAAATGTGGGGACTTAATTTTTTTTGGGGGGGGTTCTTTTGTCTTTTGGATGGTTGCTTTCTGTGTGTGTTGTGCGTGTGTGTTTCTTGATGGGTTTTCTCATTTTGTTTTCTTTGTTTTTCAGGTATCTGTTTTTTTGGAAGATTTTTGGGGTTTTCTAGGGTTTTTGTTGTTGCTTTGGAGGGCTTGGTTGGTTTTTGTTTATTTGTATGTGATTTTGCTTGGGTTGTTTTCCTTTTTTTGTTTCAGGGCCAACAGTAGGTGCTCACATGCTTCAGCAGTAGGACGTGGATAGAGTCCCTTCTTTGCCTTTCTTCAGTGTATCTCAAGCTCCTGTCTTCCTTAAATGAAACAGCATAAAATTATTTTCCATACATAAACAGGTTTGAAGAGATTGCAAAAATGTGCTGAAAATTGGCTCTGTGAAGACAAGAGTCAAAAACTATTTTTAGTGATTCCTGTAGTGCCTACTGATGGCATTTTTCTTGCAATGGAAATCGTGCATGGCCCTAGGAATTTTTGTCCCTGCACAAGTCATAGATCTCATGCAAGCAAATGTACTGGGAAAAATATTTGTAACTGACCCCCACTATCTCTCATGCAGCTCATTAGAGGGGCAGAAATGAGGAAGAGGCTGAATTTTCAACTTCGTTTTCAGGTGTTTGCATCTGCATTACTCTTTAGTGGTGGCTGGCAGTTAGAACTCAGTTTTGCAAGATTTTGTTTAAAAGCTAGTCCTGAAGCAGCAGCCTTTGTCCATAGGAATGTTTCAGTGATTACTTACATACAACATTAATTATTCTATATGGCTCAGGCATCACGTTATTGAGAGGAATGTTCTAGTTAGATGGATTATCTGCAACAATGGCAAAGTCCTTCAGGGCAAGGTTTGGTGGAAAGGCTGAGATCCAATGGGAAAATAATGATTTGCATCATGTAATGAAGAAATGTATAACTGAGCATACACTCAAAGAATGTGAATTAAGAAGCTTTGGGGTACACTGATTTCCTTTGACATTTTTTGGTCTGAACATTTCTTCTGACTTTGTATGGAAAAGGCTGATAAGTACAACAATTTATATACAGACAATTTAAATCATTTTGTAAGCTGCAGCTGATATAAAGGGCAGCAGCTTTCTTTGTAGGAGTTGTACCTGGATAAATGTGCCACAGCTATTTTAGAAACCGTTGCTTGTTGGAAGACAATTTGACATTTAATTGCAGCTCTTAAAAGAACATGAATAGAAACTAAGATTTTAAAATAATTTTGTGTATCCGTTCTTTCCTTTCTGATTAAACTGGGCTACACCCAGACTCCAGAACCTGGAAGGAGTTTTGAAGCCTCCAGCCTGAGCTGGATCCAGATGTTTTCCATGCAAGTGCAGGCAAGACCCCATCACACACCAGTGCTTGCAGACTGCCTTGCTTCCACCAAGAGGCAGCTCGTGTGTTGCCCAAATGGGAGCCAGCTGGCAGCAGTATGTATGTAATAGCCAAGCAAATGAAGACAGGGGAAGCCAACAATCAGCTTCTCTACATTCGTTCCACAGCCTCCTTATTTCAAAACTCTTTGCTAATTAGAATGTTATTTAAGGCAGTATTTGGCATCCTTCTGCTTTGGTTTTCTGTGGAGAAAAACTACATGTTGACCAGGATATTTTTAGGTAATGCCACAAGGCTCAGAGCATGTAAACAGAATTTTTCCAATTTTTTATTTTTTTCTGTAAAATGAAATGAAAATGTCAGACTAAGCTAAAGAATAACCTCAGGCCACAGCCTGATGACAGGCAAAAGAGGTGTTTCTTTGAAGGAAAACTTTCTGGTTAGTAATAGTTGCTTTGACACTTGGTGCAGTGTACCAAGAGGGATAAACTGCAGGGTTTTATAAAGGATCTAAATGAAAAATAAATAAATAAATAAATAAATAAATTGTGTTTGATCTACTAAGCTACTAGTTTTTTTAACAAAGAAATCTCTGTTGACATTCTGCAAGATAGAAGTATTGCAGTTAGCAATAACTTCCACTGATTTTCCTGGGTCTCAATAATCATTCACAGGGCTTTCCCATTAGATGCCATTTTAAAGACTCAAGTCTTTCATTTATTCCTGTGATCAGGCAGGCAAGGACAGGGACTTGTGCTGGCTGCAGAATTGATCAAATTATTCAGGAGTCACTGATGTGCATCCTGAGAAAAGTGTGAAAAGATGGCCTACTCTTAAAATGCACCTATTCTGAGGCTGCCTTGGCTTTGTTTTCCTGGTGAAGGTTGTGTCAGTGCACTTTTGTTGTTGTCACTGTTATTGTTGTTGTTTTGCTAAAAAAGTGATATACACAAGACAATATATAGCTTACAGAAGATAATATTAATGTTGACAAAGAAGAATTAACGGACATCCTGTGAGTATCTTTTACAGATTTTGTTTGAGGGATCATTTGTGAGATCCAGTCCTTGTAATGATGACTTTAGCCAGAAACATTATTTCCTCATGAAAATGTGTATCTACATACAATAACCACTTGTTTTTTTTGCAGAATATTCAAACAACATTCCTTTTTGGGGAAAACAAAAATGAAAAAAAACAACTCAACACTTTGGTGCTCAGCGTATTAAAACAAAGCAGGATTAATTAATTATTTGTTACAATAGAAGGAATTTGCTACTGTAATAAAATATCGAATATTTCAAGTCCTATCTTTGCTATTGAGGTAAAAGTAAATATGATCTCCATAGGATAGTTTTGTCTTAAGATTAACTTGAGCTGGTTTATTTATTCATTTAAAAGGAGCTTATAGCCAGGAAGGAGATAGACTTTTTACAAGGTCTGATAGTAGTAAGACAAAAGGAAATGGCTTTGAACTAAAAGAGGGGAGATTTAGATTTGATCTGGGGGGAAATTTTTCACTGAGAGGGTGGTGAGCCCCTTGAACAAGCTCTCCAGAAAGCTGAGGATGCCCCATCCCTCAAGACCAGGTTGGATGGGGCTCGGCAGCCTGATCTGGTGAGTGGCAGCCCTGCGCACAGCTCGGGGTTGGAACTGGATGGGCTTTAAGGTCCCTTCCAATTCATACCATTCTATTATTTACTATATGAGGCCAAATATTTTTCAGCTAATAAAAAAAGAATGGAGGTTTTGCCAGATGTGCTTTCCCTAGATCGTGATTGACTTTGAATAGATTGGCTTTGCTTCTGATGTAGTTTTTCTATTACACAGCTTGTCAAAGACAAGATTGTTCTGTACTGCCCTATTTAACTGCGAAGATTGCCGTGAGCTGCAAATCTACTCACATAATGTAGTTCAGACTCAGCTACTGTCAGAGCAATGGGGAGAAATCTCATGGATGTCTGTTGTTTGCACCCATCTGAGGAGCGATGGAAAGAGCAGAATTTTGCCCATCAGTGTGGAAAAAGATGTTAAGTATAGTAGTTTATTACAATTACAAGACATTACTCAGAAAATGTCAAAGAACTTTAAATTGTGAAAGCATGGTGAAATTACAGCTGAGTTGAAGTCTAGAGCATTGTGAAGGGTTGTCTTCAAAGTGTGCTGAATTTCACTAGAGTAAAGGAAAATATAGATATTTTTTTCCCAGCACTTCACATGTGAATGAGAATCCATTTCCCAGTGTACCACAGATATCTATCCCAGCAATTTTTTTTGCCAGAAATATAATGAATTTGTTTTTCAAAAGTCTTGCTGCCCGTAAAAGTTTATCATCTCACATAATCATGCAGATCTGTGAAGCTTATTGGAACTTATTAATGGATTTTAATCTTTTTTTTTTTTTTTTTTTTTTTTTTTAAGTTCTTCTGGTTTATAGTAGTTGTCAGGAAGCCAGGGAAGCCAGAGCCTGTGCATTTATTTTTCTTTTTTTCTATCTCATAACAAAGAAGAGCAAAAAAAAACTTACCTTGTTATAGTTCTATGTAACTGGACAGGGCAAAGAGACTTTTTAACTAGTGGCTGGCTGTCTGACACCAGCAATGCATGAATGCATCCAATCACCCAGATAATAATTTTCTGAGATTTTTTTAAAGACACCTAATTGAAGTGATGCGCACATAAAAAAGCAACAGTATAAAAGTGAATCAGGCCCTGGGCATTGATTTTCATCCAAAAGACAAAAAGCAAATGAAGAAATTCAGAGTACAAAACAATGGATAAAGAACTGGAACTGAATCATTTCTGGAGGAAGATTTAGTATTAATCCTGCCAAAAAAATAAAAATAAAGAACTATTCTGGCCCTGATCCAAAACAGTACTCAAGTCTTAACTGTAATTCAGTCAGCAGTTTCATGTCTGCCCAACTGCTTTGTCAGTTGGGGCCAGGTGAATGGTAATTTGGAGGGCTGCATTCTCAAAAAGAGGATCTCGGTCAGATGAAAAGGACTGGTGAGCTGAACTTGCAAGAGATGGAAGGATCTTGCAATGCGCTTTTCAATGACTTGCTGAAGATTAGTGGGGAAGTTGTAAACAAACATACTGGAAGAAAATAGCTTTACAATTATGGAAACATCTACAACTTTTGGGTTCTTTTTTCCAATTAGAATAATTTCTCAATGTTTTTTGAAAGAAAAAGATGTCTTGAGAACTGTAAGTTCAGTAATTTTTCATTATGGCAATTGTTTCCCTCTTTAAAATTTTCCATCCAAAATTGTCAGGCTAAGAGATTCAGAATTGAAGTTCATTAAAACGCCTCCAAATGTATCTCAAGATATAAGATTATTGCTCAGCTTTCTTCTCAAGAAGCTCTGCTGTGGGTCTAGATATTTGAATGGTACAGTGCACATTATTTTCCTGTTTGCATGAATTTGAAGATGCACAATCAGTTTAATGGTACAAGTATGTAATATATTCCCTTATATTCTTATTCCTCTTATATATTCCCTATATATTCTTTCATCATTTTACTTATGCAGCCCACTTCATACTTAATTCCATGTAGGTTGTTGTTCCTTAAGCTGAAGTCTTAATTGGACCATTTCAAATGGTGATTCCTTCATGGTTAGTTACCCTCTGAGGTAAACAGCAGAGAGGTATTTTGGTTGTGGGGGGGAATAATACAGCATTCTGAATGCTAGGTTGCTGCTTGTAGGAAAGTACGACTATGAAAATGTCAGCAGAGATGTAAATAGATTGTGAGTAACTGCTTGCCACTGAATAAATATTAGGTGAGGAAGACCACTCAATGTTAGGCAAGATTGGAGAATAGCCCAGAGCACTTGGAGTCAGCCTGAAGCCAGCCATCATTGCTTAGTGGGTGACATGGATAAAGTTGATCCGTGGAAGGCTGAACTCCCAGCAGGGTCTGCCCTGGGATCTCCTTTTTCCAAGGCTAGGCTGAATTTTAGCAAAAAGGTGCAGGCCTGCTGGCTCCAGGGATGGGACTTCAACCACACAGCTTACTGTTGTGGCTGGGCTTGGAGTGGTTTCATGTCCCACAGGGCTGATTATGCCTTGTGCTCTGGGTCTGGTACGTTTGGGGTTCTGCATGTTCCTTTCCAAATAAAATGTGATAAAAATTTGCTTTGTAAGGAGTGATTTGGGGAGGCGGGGAAGGGGGGGGAAGAGAACAACCAAGAATCCAGAGCTTATATTCAGGTCAGAGTTCAAGTTTGAACTCACATTTGCTGGCTCATGGTAAGCTAGTTTTGAATTCCTAAAACTTCCCAGTTTAGGAAGTGTTAGGATCCTTTTTTTTTTTTTTTGTTTCCTCTGGATGTTTGGATCTGGAACTGTGTTTTTTGCTGTTTGAGAAAAGACATTCTGATTCAGATATGGAGTCTAAATCTAGATTTAGTCAGAGCTGTCTCTAGTTATGAGCACATGTAGAAAGGGAGAAACAGATGATAAAGAAGGTGACTAAATTCCTCGGCACTGGGAAAATGTTCCTGTTCAGATTCATTTGTGTTTGGACAGAGATTTGAAATAATTTTCAAATTATTTATACAGACTGTCTCGCTATGTCTTAATCTAAACTGGACATCTTTCTAAAATGATGTTTTTAAAAGCTCTGCTATAAACTCAGTATAAAGTACTGATGTGGTGCAGGAATCTCTAATTCAGAATCTAAGGTTTATGGTATTTTAACATTTCCATTGGATGATATACGGGCAGATCATTACAATGATTAAGAGGAAGACATGAATGAAAGTAACTGCAGATGGTCCTCAAGCTGCTGTAGCACTGCATGCAGATTTCAGAGAGACCTCCAGCTGTTCAGGCACTCGTTCTGTAAAGCAAGGCTTGCCCCAGGATTAACTTTTACTGCAACCCCCCACAAGACATTGACCACCCAAATACACACTAAGAACATTTCTGCTGTGTACCACTTCATTTTCATTTATGCCACTTCATTATATATGGAAAATAAGTGTAAATAGCAAACAATCAACGAGAGTCCTTTTGTCTACTACTCCACATGGGAATCATCTAACCTTAATAGGGAAGATGTTCTTTTGGAGCCCAACCAAGCTGGTAGTAGTCCTCCTACATTTGCTTTTCTTTAAGAAAATACAGTTCGTGCCCTTTCCCACTAAATAAATGTTTCTAATTATCTGAAACATTTCACATTTTTTCCAGTGTTTAATCACTGCCTTCCAAAAAGCCTGGATTTAAAACAGAGTCTGGAAGCTTTACATGGCCACAGCCGTTTCTCTTATCTGATTTAATCTTCCCCACCTCAGGGATAATTTACAGTTATTTGATCTGTTATGTAGAATGCATCCAAGGTTATTGACCTATAGCCTCCTGTAGTCTCACTTGCTCACATGGGATATTTCAGGGCTGCTTTAGCTCAACTGAGCAATAATATTTTCCGAAGCAGCCCCAGTGAAACTTGTCGGGCTAGCTACTTGTTTAGAAAAGCCATGTTTAGTGTGTAAAAATCCAGTAGAGCCCAGTGCTGCTTTCTTCATGAAAACACCTGCTAAGGAAATTCTGCAGTTGGTTAAAAAAAAGTTAGATAAGTAAATAAAAATCAGTGCCTTTGTCACTACCAGGATTTCTGAAGAAGGGAATCTGCACTTAGCTGAAAGTCTGTGGTTTTTTAGCAGCGTAGACCACCCTGCAACGTTTATCCATTACTTGCTGAGGATGGGAGAGGATTTCCAGGCAAGCAGGTGGGGACGCATACTCCAGAAGTGGCCACCTCCCAGTACTCGGATGGCTAAGGAAAACTGGGATTAATTACACATTCTGGGGTGAGTGGAAGCTGACTGCCTCCTGGCAGTTTGGCTTTGAAACTACTATCTGTTCTGCCTCAGACAGAAGCAAAACAAAACAGAGTTATTCCAGAGAGAAATCCTGTTTTCTTTCTTTCCGATGTTGTTCTGATTAACTGAATAAGTCAATATATTCAGAAAGTTAAAGCAGATGGCCTTATAAAGATGAAAGTGTAATTAGGGGTGTAAACCATCTGCACCTCTGATTGTACAAAATCCTGTAAGGAGTAATAAAGAGAGAGCTGCATGCACTCCTTAATCCTGATGATGGTGGTGACTCCTTGACTGTTACTGTGTGACCTTTTAAAGGCTTGTAATGGAAAGGGGAAGAAATGTCTCCTGCTTCTAAAAATCTAGTTCACCATTTTGGCCTATGATAAATGAGCTGCTTTGTTACAGTGACCATTTGCCCCGTTTAAATCCCAAGAAAGGCAAAAAATATAAGCATGTCTGCCTGGCATCATGTGTGGAAGTAAGCAGCATTGCCTCCTTTCACTTCTGGTTTACTGTGCTGATACTAAATTCAAGAAACACAGAATTAAAGATTTATGTAAGAATGTACTGGATGCAGCATCAAAGCATGGTCTTGATCACCATCATCCATTCACAGTCTTGCGAAGTGTAGTAATGCATATTTTCTTGCTTATTCTTAGATTTGCAGTTTAACCCACGAGAATTACTTTTATCTCTTTCTGAGATCTAGGGAGCAGACAAGCTGCACCAGAGCTTTGATATATTAGCTGATTAGAGCTTCTGGCAGCCCTCAGCACAGAGTTTCTCAGTACCAAGCTCTCCAGAGGATTTCTGAGGGTGGGATTACCGTTAAGGCTTTTTTTGTTGTTTTTCCTGATCACAGTCCTGCTGCTAATAGTGTGTGTGAAACAAAAGTTCAAATGTTGGCACATTCTCCTATGGGACAGCAACATTCACAGCACATAATTTTCATTTCTCTAATATGCTACTTGATGGTTTTTTCTGATCTGTGATGCATCCAGAGGAAGCATAGCCTGTGGTTGTTAGTCTAGTTCTTAGTTTTCCCAAGTGCATGTAACTTAATGTTAAAAAAAAATAAAACCAAACAAAACCAAACAACAGAAACGACGTGATTGTTTTTCTATGAAGATGGGATATCAAGAAGGAAGGAGGAATTCCTGCTACCTCAGATGGCCGAGGTAATAGCACAGTCACTGTTCAGCTCTGATACAGTCATTGTAAAAAGTCTAAGAGCTGAATTTCCTCCAAAAATGCTAGTTCTCTCCATCAACAATGGAAGGATACCACTGTAACTCTGTTCTTGAATTTGATGCTTAAATCTGGAAGTAATTAGTTATTGCCCTCCAAACTAATTGTATAATTTGAGGCTTACTTCTGTTCCTTATAAGCTTTGAAGTCTTTGGTGGAAATTTGATTTTCTTTGTGTTTTTCAGACAGCTCTGGTTTGGAATAGATTCAAAGTGACCAAAATGTGAAAGAAGCCACTGTATCATCTTAACAGATCCATGATATACACACACTGAACAATATTTGTATCTGGTGCTCTTCGTGGGAAATGAAATATTAGGTTTAATAGGATTTTATAAGAATTTAAGGGAATTTAAAATTATTTTTTACTCCCTGTGAGTTTCTATTTCTCTCCTGTACTTCTGGCAAAGAAATTGGAAATCTGATTCTCTCATCAAGACAAGTAAGAGAACTAGGGTCCAGAAACATGTACAGTCTTTGTGGCTTTCAGTGGACATCATACAACAGAACAGTGCATCAACAGAACAGTATATCCTTAACGTATCCCAGCTATATTACCATATATTGCCACGATTTCTGCTGGAATTTAGAATCTCCCTTAATTGCTACTGCTTCCAGAATTCCACCTAGTGACTTTGAGGATGAAGTGCTGCCTTCACACTCTCTTGCATGTCCCTTCATGAGCTGGGACCAGCCACAGGCAGGGCTGAGGTGCTCACACCTGCCTTCCTGACTATTTGTGCCACGTATGTGTGGTGTCCCATTGCCCATCCTCCCACAGCAGGGCATAGAGCTGACCTGTACTTACCAGCTATTCTTTTAACTCTACTTTTTGGGGGGGTTTAGAGGAAGGAGCAGGAGGAGAAGCATGGACCTTGGCGTTCCCCCTGCCTCAACACATGGGCTCAAGAGACTGTGAGGTCTTGAGGTGGGGAGCAGTGGGAGTGGTGTGATGAAGCAGGCACAGCTACACTGGCGTATAATTTCCATATCTTTGATTGGTATGATTACATAGAGGGCTAAACCCACATGTAGTTAAAAGGGGATCAGCACTATGAGCTGATAATGAGATCTGGGGGGACTTAGCATATAACAGTAGCACATCTGGGAGGAACAAGAAGGAATAGAAATTAAGAGTACTGTATCTTCCTCGTAGCAGTGCTTTAAGCATTCTGGAATAAGTCCTAAAGGAATCTTAAACATATTGGACCTGGAATGGTAATTTACACCTCCTTTGAGATTCCATGGTCTGCCAAGCATAGGCTGACAGCAAGTAACAAGTAAAGAATAGCCTGAAATCTATTTCTTCCATCCTCCAAAAACTGTATTACTCCAAGGAACATGTTCAGCAAAGCCTGTAATAAGGGAAAGTGAGATAGGAAAGATGCATATCTTAACAAAATCAGAAATGAATTCAACACTGGACTGTACCTTGCACTGGGTGCCCACTGTGAGACAACACTAAATGAGCAGTGCTCAAAGGATTGGCAAATAGAAGCACTGAGAAGACTATTCTGCATCTCCAGGCCACGATACGTGAGGAAGCGCTCAAAAACTGATCCGAGATTGCCACCTGCGGGTGGCTTCGGTGGTGAAGCACAGGAGAATGCAGGAGCTACGGGGTCCCGTGTCACTGCCCCAAGAGGGTCACAGGGGCTTGGGCCAGCTCGGTCGGGTGGGGGCTTGCCTTTGGGAGGCACTTTGCTCACCGCAAATGAACGTGAGAAGGAAACACTGGAATTAAAAGGCTGTTCTTGTAGAATGCTGGTTTCATTGATGGACTGAAGGGGAGTGATTAATCTTCAGCACCTTTCTGAGGTTAAATAATGGCATTCATGATCCAGCTAAATTGCTCACTATGGTTTTAACTGGGAATTTGGGGTTGCACGCTACTCTTTTTCTCTGTCAGTTTCTCAGTAGCTCCATTGACTTCTCCAGGTGATATCAGCAGCAAAATTTGGCTTCTGCTGTGTTACAGCAGAAGGGAATTTGCCAGTTACTGACAAGTCTGTGGCTGAGTGCAGCACTTACCTTAATTAAAAGTTATATTCAAGGAGCCTGTATTTTGCTGAAGGGTGAATTTAGCTGATAAATCTGTTTTATTCACTGGTGCTGTACTTAAATGCAGAATTTTGTGAACGTTTCTTCTTCTTCATAGCTTCATTCATTAATCTTATCACACATTCTGATTGCAGTGTGTACCTGCATTCTTATGAATGAAATGTGAGGATGAACACTGAAATAAAATAACTAGGAATAAAAGGTAATTCCATGGGTATGCAGTCACAACATACATAGAGGTGTGCACGTGTTAGACTTGCGTGCATGTATTCATGCTTAGATGAAAGCCAATGTAGGAAGAAGAGGACACATTTAAACATTGTGAATTCAAGAAATGGGCAACATTAAAATGTGTGCAAGCTAATTCATGCACACACACTACAGTAGGCTGAAGTGCTTGAGGGAGTCATCATAGAAGCTGCAGTCTACAGTGTCCTGCTACTTTTCAGAAGTCTGTGTTCCCTCCATGGGGTGTGTAGAGTTGGAGGAGAAAATTACTTCTAAGAAAATAATAAATACAATCTCTGCATTGTTTCCATGGATCTCTGCTGACCTTGCTCAGTTGAAGCTCTGGAGCGTGGCGTAAAAATCTGTATTGCTTGGCAATTTTTTGTCAACCAGGTTTTCCTTCTGGAAGGAACAAAGGAAGCAGATGGAAAGCTTGCAAAGTATGCTGCCTGGCTGCAGAATGACGTGTGGTCAGCTACAGTGGGAAAGCTGCTGGCATGAGAAAAATCGAAGAGGAAAGGCGGTGAGGATGCCCGATGCCGTCTTTGTGAATGAGCACTAAGGGAAGAACCCTAAAACGATCTTGAAGTGTCATACATTGTTCTTGGAAAAAATGAAATTGACATTTTTTCATGCTCTGACCTGTGAACAATATAATATTCTCTGTGTAGTCAAAGGAGAGGGGGTTGTTCTCATGCTTCTTTTCCTCCTGTTTGTCTCCAGCTGATGTCCAAATGTTGTCTGTCTTCTTGAACCAGTTGAATCTGTGACCTGCTCAATTAGAGGGAATCAGAATGGCAAGAGTGTCTGGTATGCAATAAGAGATAAATTAGACTTCCAACACTGTGTTTTAATCCAAATTCAATACTGGATTTCTCCACCTTCAGAAGTTTGAAGGCTTTTTGTGAACATGTCATTGCTCATGAAGCATAGATGTTGTATGTTATGCTAACTGAAATTACTGCTGCATAATCTACCCATTGCAACCTAAGGTGAAAAGCTTGTGCTTCATGTATTCCTTCTGGAATGCAAGCACATGGGGCATAACAAGAATGAACTGAAAAATCCTCTTCTGAACTATTTGGGGTCCTGAGAAATATTTTATCTTTCTTTTCATATGCTCTCCAGATTGTTTCATAGTCACGAAATTTCTATGTTTGAGATTCTCTGTGGGACTTGAAATATTTCCTGCCTAGTGTCAGAACAAAGGAATCAAACTGACAAGGGCTGGATCATTTATAGGAGGATATTGGTATGTTCCTATTTTTACAGTCTTAAAGATTGTAGTCTTTACTCTTACTTTTTATTTCAAATTGTGCTCGTGTAATTTCTTAATTTTTTAATTTCTCTACTTCCTTGGAAAGCGCAGTTATGTTTGCACTCACTTAAAAGATGCAAATTCACCTTATATCTCCACAGGCTGAAGAGAAGAAAATGGGGCCATGCTATTGCTTCAGAGTTCTACTTCTGCTGCATCCCGTGAACTGTGATATGTAAACCTCTGTTGGCCATAAATCCCCAGTCTTGACAGACTGAATGCAGCTCATGAAAGGAAAAGGGAGGGTAGGATGCATTTTAATGTTTTTAAGCTTTGCTGAGGACATCTGGCCTGGGGTGATTTGCTTAAAAGAGGATTAATTGTAATGCAAACTCAGGAAGAATGGGGATTCTTCAGTGACAAGTGTCAAGTATACAGGAAAGGCATTGTTTATGTGAGCCAGTGGAATCAAAACAGAATTATAAAACCTTTCCAGGATCTCCCTGATGTTTCAAAATGTTTCAGAGAAATCCATTATATCTGGAGATTTTCCCCAGCAGGAATTCCTTGTGTAATAGAGTTTTGCCCACGATGTCCTCCACTTTAATAAAGGACTTTTTTTTTGAAATCCAAAGTTACATCAAATGAAGTAAGGCTAAATTGCATTTGCCATATAAGTGTGCTGAAAAGAAGTGCTTTATATAATCACAGTTTTGCCAGCAAAAAGACTTTTCTGCGTTGAACAAGAGTGTTTGTGCCATGCAGTCAAAGCTCCATGTTGCAGATGTACAGAAATGTGGATAGATGGATAGGTATGTGATAGATGAGTGGACAGTGAAATGGACTGAGAACTTACTAACTGGAAGAGTTCAGACAGCTGTGATCAGTGTTGCAGAGTCTAGTTGGAGGCCTGTAACTAGTGGTTTTCCCCAGGAGTTGATACGTTAAGTCTTGTTTAACATCTTCATCAGTGACCTGGCTGGAGGAATGGAGTCCACCCTCAGCAAGTTTGCTGATCATCTGAAGATGGGAGGAGTGGCTGACACACTAGAAGGTTGTGCTGCCATTCAACAAGACCTGGACAGACTAGAGTGTTGAGCAGAAGGGAACCATACAAGGTTCAACAAGAGCAAATGTAGAGTTTTGCGCCTGGGGAGAAATAACTGCATCAGAACAGATTAGGGGCTGACCTGCTGGTGAGGACTTCTGCAGATAAGGAGCTGGGTGTCCTAATGGATAATAACTTGACCATGAGCCAGTGTGCCCTTGTGGCCCAGCAGGCCAATAGTGTCTTTGCATTGAAAAGAGTGTGGCCAGGAAGCTGAGGGAAGTATTCTCCCTCTACTGTGCCCTGGTTAAGCCACATCTGAAGTACTGTGTCCAATTCTGGGCTTTCCAGTTCAAAAAAGGCAGAGATCTCCTAGAAAGACTCCATTAGAGGGTGACAAAGATGATGAGGATTCTGGAGTATCTCCTGTATGAGGAGAGGCTGATAGACCTGGGACTCTTCAGTCTGGAGAAGGCTGAGAGGGATCTCATCACTGTTCATAAAGTATGGGAGTCAGGTTGATGGGGGTGCCACTCTTTTTGGTGGCAAGCAATAGTAGAACAAGGGGCAATGAGCAGAAACTGGAACTCAGGAAGTTCCATACTAATACAAGGAAGAACTTCATTATTGTGAGGGTGCACTGTGACAGAGCACTGGAACAGGCTGCCCAGAGAAGTTGTGGAGTTTCCTTCTCTGGAGATATTCAAGACCTGTCTGGACACCTACCTGTGAGATCTGCTGTAGGGAACCTGCTTTAGCAGGGAGATGGGACACAGTGATCTCTAGAGATCCCTTCCAAACCCTAGAATTGTGTGATCTTCACCTTTATTCCTGTGGATGAACATCTGCAGCCCTGAAGTGCCCTTCTCCCCATGGGAAGGATTCACTAACCCTGGTAATACTGACCTCCAAGCTGGAGATGGCTGCAGAGATGTCCAAGTTTGGAGAGATCACCATTACTACATTCAGCTACAAGCAAATAGCATCTGTAAATATGTCAAATGTGGATCTAAATGCAGTCTAACTTTTTTTTTTTTTTGTGAAGCACAATGCTTAAGGTAATAACTCTGCCCTAGGAGAATCTTTTTAGCTGTGGTCCTACAGATACATGTGGGGATGGATTCAGAAAATGAACCAGTGTTTTCTGAAAACCAGTGTTTTCAGAAAACAGCACAAACCATTTCTGAAAATGAAATATTGATAACAGTCAGGTGCTGATTTCAGAAAAATGCCAACTATCACAGTGTTTGCGTGAATTCAATACTGAATTCTGACAGAAAAGTGGCATCTTGTAAGTGGAACACTCAAAAATGTTAGAGGACTTTGGCTCCTTGTTCTGAGAATATGCTTGTGGAGAGCATCAGATATTAAGGCCGTGATATATGTTTTTAAAGAAGTCAGGAGGAGCTGAATGATCTTACCTCTCAGGATCTCTTCCAGCTGTATTCTTTGAAAGTCTATGTGTGAAGGGTATCCATTACAGTTGATTTTTTTCACCCTTTTCTGTAACAAACTGCTTGCATGACTTAGAGCTGCAAGTAAACAGGTTTGGCAGTCCTGTAAGACAAAATTCCCCACAAGGCAGAAGGAAAGGGGTATCTTTTCCTCTATCCAAAATGGAAAATAAACCCCTCACCACCACTGGAATAACAGTACTAAAAATAGGAAAAAACCCAACCCTATCAGATAGAAACCCCCAAACAAAACTTATTACCTTAATGAAACAAATACTTCATTCATCCAGCATAAAAATATTTCACCTTGTTAGCAATCTTTGTTGGATTGCTTTTTGCTTTAGGCTTCGGCTTTCTTCCAAAGAAAACATTAATTTAGGATGAAAAATGAAAAGAAAATTGAAATAGCAAAGAAATTCAATTATTGGAGGTTTTTTTTTTTTTTCCTCAGAAAAATAGCTGCATGAATTTATTGCAGATTTGTGAACCACGTCATCTTATAAAAATGCACATTTCTGACAAGATACTTAAGCTGAATCTGCTGTGACCTTTTGAAGTCACTTTTATTTTCTGTGTCTCTTCATTTTTTGTGTCCACAGAAGCAGCGAAAGTGAAAAAGTGGGACGTCAGTGAAAAAGAGGGACGTGCAATAGTTCTTGAGGGAGAATACTATGTCATGCTTTGTTTGTTCTGGCAACCATAGCCTCATCTTGTTCTTTGGAGCCAAGTGTTTTTCTGGAGAAGCATTCAGTTGCTACCATGGGAGGAATGCTGGCCTTGCTGGGGGCAGAGCCATACCATGCCCAAGGACAGTCCTGTACCGTGATGGGTTGGTCGTCACAGTGGGTAATTAGGCTTCAAAATACTATTCTTAGATCAGCGTGAACTGATTTATCAACAGCTGGATGTACAACACATATATTTGTACAGATATTATGTATGTAGTATAGGTTATGTTTATGATGATGTTTACATGATGGCGGCTGCAGCTCCTCACAGGGAGTGGAGGGGCAGCGCTGAGCTCTGCTGTGTGTGACAGGGACAGGGCCCGAGGGAACGGCATGGAGCTGCGTCAGGGAAGGGCAGCTGGTGGTCAGGGACAGGGTCTGCAGCACAGGGTGGTGGGCATGGAACGGGCTGCCATGGCCCCAGGCTGGTGGAGTTCAACGTGCATTTGGACAGGGCTCTCAGACATAGGGTTTGGATTTTGGGTGGTCCTGTGTGGAGCCAGGAGTTGGACTCGATGACCCCCGTGTTTCCCTTCCAGTTCAGGATATTCTGTGATTCTCTATTAATTAATTGATTGCTTGTCACATACAGAAAATGGCATATAAAGATGTTTCATTACAACTTCCTTACCTGAGCTTTGAGCTTCGAAATGGAGAGCAGAATGCTTGAGTATCAAATAAACAGCAGCAACCACTTGGCTTGGACAGCAGAGGTCAGCTGCTCCATCATTTATTTGGCATCATTTGTGCCAAGCACCAGACATTTCTGTGGGATTGCAGCAGCCCCACTTGAACTCCCAGCCTTTTTTCAACTCTTCATTTTTTAGAGACTTTGTCCGAAGCATGTGCTACCAAATAACAGAAATCTCCGATTTACTGTCCTTCTGTCTCTGATCAGCCTGCTCGTTTCAGAGGTGGAAAGCTGCATTATTCCCAAGTAGCAGTGCCATCTGGTGAACAGAATCGACAATCACTTCCCTTAAAGCAAGCACATCTCCCTCACCCCTCGTTTTGACTGTGTGTAAAATGGTTAAGTGAAAGATCCAGATCTCTAGTTTGAAGGCACATTTTCTATCATGTCTCTTTAAAAGCCTTATGTATCCTTTCCACTTCTGCAATCAGCTAATTACAGTAACAAATAACAGGGAGGGTCACTCACAGCAGTGGTTAATGGCAGCAAATCCATTACAAGTGAGGATGCAAGGAAATGCCTCATTCAACTGATCTGGGAGAAAGCTTTCAGCGAGTCAGGTGATATTAGTTCAGACTAGAATTTGGCTATGATGGAACATTTAGCATCCCTAATTTTATAAGGAGGGACATGAGATCCTCAATAACCATGCAAGTAATGAGGAATTTTGTTTTATATCTCATACAGGATTTTTTTTTTTTCTTTTTTAAAGGAAGTAAGGTGTAGAAAGCTACCAGTGCATGACTGAATTAGTTGTCTTCACTGCATGTTTTCTCACTTTTTCCAGAATTCCTGCTCCAGGAGCCTCTTCATTGTCTCAATTTTTCTGCTGACCAAGCTGCCCAATTATTATCAGCACTACTGCAGGTGTTTTGCCTGAAAGTGGATGGTAAATCCTGAACAGGCATTTAGCTGGATACTTAGATAACCCTGCCCTTCTGCAGATCATTTGTATCTAGTGTCTTGATGGCAGCTGCACAAGGGTGCCAGATGGTGACAAGGACTTTTTCTTGCTCAGCAGTAGTGGTTTTTTTCTGGATTCTAGACTTCTGTAGAGGAGGGTCGGAGAGGGTGTTAAGACATGTTGTGTTTAGTGCTATTTGTACGCTCAGGGTTGGCTCCTGGGTCAGCTGTTTGGAATAACCCATGTCTCTGCACAGAATGAGGTTCTTACTCATTCCAAGAAATCCCCAGCCCTCTAATACCCTGTGTTGAGCAAACACATTGTATAAAGACAGCCTCTACCCAGAGCTTTTGGAGATTCAGTGAAGTGGAAGGGGCTGCAGATAATCCAAAAAAGGTAGTGGGGTGGGGGAGAAAAAAGAAGCAATAAGTGTCTTTACTGTTGAGGGTAGAAGCAGCGGCCCCTGAACTAGCAACAAAGCACTGGAAGATTTGCAAAAACAACCTGCCTCTGGCTTCCTGACTTTATTTCTGATTACAGGCACCAAATTGTTTTGCTTTTTGTGGGTTTCACCTGAGATGCTTGATATTCAATTGCCAACATATTCCGAAGCATAGAAAAGCATTGCTTTTTGCTGGGAAAGGTGCTGAGATGATCTCATAATCCTCACTGCTTAAAATCTCATGAGGTCCCTTTTCATAGTCATGGTTTATTTCCTCTACCCCACAGAAAGAATTACAGTAAGATACTATTAAATGTGAGTGCAGAGGCAGGCTGAAATCAGGAGCTGCTGATGCTAAGGCTGTGTACACTGACTTAATGCTGCTTTGCCGTGGATAGTATTTAACTACTTAACCTGACAAGACAGTGTTCCTACGTCGCCGTTGCTCCCCAGTAATCAGTCAGCTCCCTACCACCTTTACTAACTGCAGTTATTTGTCAACACCTTGAAATTGGTGGGGGAGAGATTTCCCTCTGTTGTGTGAGTGAGGGTAGGGCAGGAGAAGCTGATATTTCACCACCTCCACCTGTGTGTAGCTCTGTATTATTTTAGCTGAAATGCTTTTCAGAGAGTTGTCTTTTCTTTTCATTTGCTTTTCTGTAGTTAGGCCAGTAGCAGAAAGTGATTCACCTTTGAGCACCTTGTTTATGTTGGTGATTTTTTTGCAGAACAGAGAGTGAAACATCCTCCTGCTACCTGTTCTTGCTCCAAGAAGAAGAAAACAAGGAAGTGAGCTCCTATTCACAGGAGCCACAGCCTTTTTGGAATTCTAGAGAGCTTCTCTGGGCTTTAAGGAGAGATGACCTTGCTCCATCCCCCTAGGCTCAACTGCTATTAAGAAGGAAATTCAGGGCTTGTGGGCTATCTAGATTTACAGATGTTTTATAATTCTCATATGACCAAATGTCTCAGATTAGGGAGTGCTGTGGATGTTGTTTGTTTTTTTGGTGGTTCTTACAGTGGGCAGTACATCCTGTAGGACGAAAGCCTGGCCTGATGCTTGTGGTGTCATGAGGATCTTAGAATGGTACTGTGTTCTGTATCTTTCACACTTACATGAAATAATGAGAATTTGTTAATTAGCAGGCTCTATAGTCTATTCTTACTCTGTGTTCTACCACGCAGCTATATTTGTGAAATCTGAGAGTCTCATTTGCTTAGATGTGAGCAGTTCAAATATTACGCTTGGTTAAAATTGTCAGTGGGTTTTCAGGGAAAAGTTCTCTATGTTGAAAGAAAAATACACCTTTTTAACTTCCAGTGTTAAGGAAGGGTTAAGGTAATTCGTATTTAGACTAATGCCTCTCCACACATCTGTATAAGCAAGTATACTTCTTACAGCAACCAGCTGCTTTCAGAGGCTCTGTAACATGTTTATTTCTCCTATTTGTAACTTCTCAATATTAACTGAGTTATTATAGAACTACAGAATCATAGGGGTTGGGAGGGACCTCTGAGGATCTAATTCAACCCCTCTGCTAAGGCAGGTTCACTATAATAGGTTGTACAGGATTATCATACTGCTACACCTTTTCATGTTTATTTTTGTATCCATCATGTCAAACTGTTTGAAATGTATTGCCTGCATGTGGTTTGTGTTTTAGTTCTGTGGAGACAAGGAGCAAGGTTTCCCTTACACTTTGGTGGAAATAATATTTTTCCTACTCCTATGAAATCAGCAAAAGGGTTCTCTGAATAAATTTTGTATTTGCATTCTTAAATCTATGATTATGGAACCTTCTCCAAGATTGAATACGTTTATATTGCTCATGCATGCAAAGACTTGCCATGTTTTCTGTGTGAAATGATGCTTTAACCCTTGGTTGCATACATGGAGATAAGAGGTTCAGTTTTGTTGTACAAGAGGATTCAGAAGAAGAATTTGCGTATCACACAAGTGGTATGACTATCAGACCCTGAAGAGGGAAAAAGTATTTTAAAATGTGACCTACTTGCTCCTTTAAAAAAACAAGAACAACAACAAAAAAAAAAACCCACAAAATTTGTAAGAATGTACTGCAGTGAGAAATAGTTAGCCAGTGCACCTCTCTGAGCCTGACTATTACTCAAATCATGCTCTTGATTTAATTCTGAGATCAACACTGTTATCTAAGCATGGGGGGGAAAAAAAAAAGTAGAGCCTAGTCCAACCAAGCTCTTCCATGACAGCTTCCTGAAAACCACAAGCTTCTGATAAATTCTTAAAAAGGAAAAGGCAAATGGACATATCTGATATTCAGCAGGGAGACGTGTGGTAACTCCCTGTTGGCTAGATGAAATGTTTGCTTCGTTTTACCTTGCTTGCCTTTGGAGGTGATACTGGAATATCCACACGGACAATATTTCAAATTCTGCCTTGCTTGCCCACAATCATCAGCACAAAATGGCCATTTCATCTTTAAGACTTAGTGAGTTCTTTGTGTTGTAACAAATAGCTTCTGATAAATCCATGTTTGTGTAATATTGTGTCCATCTGTGTAACACTTCAATTTGAAATTTGTCAGAAATGAGTTTCTGTGATGTTACTGTAGATTGTGAAGATCACTGTGAGGTGGTTGTTGTTTTCAGTGACTATCTTCACTAGAGCTACTTCTTTGCTAGAAGTCTTTCTCATGGTAACTGGAGACACTGGAACATGTTGTCCAGTGGGGCTATAAATGCCCCCTTCCTGGAAGCATTCAAGGCCAGGCTGGATGGGGCTTTGAGCAATCTGCTCCAGAGGGAAGTGCCCCTGCCTATAGCAGGGGGTTGGAACTAGGTGATGTTAAAGATCCTAAACCCAACCCAAACCGTTCTATGATTCATTCTACGTGATGCCATGTGCCATAAAAGTTAAAATGGGATTTTACAGCTGTACATGAAGAAATGTGTGTGTTATACTTTCAGTTGCCACCGAGTGGCAATGTTTCAGAAAACTTCCGAAGATTTTACTGTACCCTATCAGTGGCCTAACGGTGGAGGGTTACCCTGCTCCATCTGTACTCTGTGTAACTTGATGCAACAGCTTCAAAAGATAGGATGAATCTACTGAGGTTCTGGCACATAGAATTGCATGTTTTTTTT
>NW_024962335.1:24681330-24776749 GCF_019238085.1 Lagopus leucura
GGGGGGGGGGGAGGAAGGAAGGGGGGGAATTAAATTACATTTTAAAAAAAATTCCTTTTATTTTTAGTCAGGCTGGAAGAAAATCAGCATTGCTGTTTTCTCAGATCTTCATTTTCCTCTTTTTTTTTTTTTTTAATGATTTTTAGGGTCTAGGAGTCTCATTTTTTTATTTTATTCAATCAGAGAGAATCAGAGGGTGGTGACACCACACTGGAACAGGTTGCCCAGAGAAGTTGTGGATGCCCCATCCCTGGAAGCATTCAAGGCCAGGCTGGATGTGGCCCTGGGCAGCCTGGTCTAATGGTTGTTGCTGAGCAATGGGTGCGTGCTCAGGGCCCGGCCACTTGGTGGGGCAGTCACTGCCGTGAAGGCTCATGGTGGGAGGTGAGCTGTGCCAGGTAGCTTGCAGTCCATGGGCTGGACATGCCTGTGCTATGAAATAGGTGAATAGGCGAGAATAGGAAACAAGTGTGCAGTTCTACCCATTGTTCATCTTCAAACCCACGGTTCAGATTCATAATCACAGAACAACCTGGGTTGAAAAGACCAGAATGATCATCTAGTTTCAACCCCCCTGCCGTGGGCAGAGTCACCAGCCATTAGACCAGGCTGCCCAGAGCTACATCCAGCCTGGCCATTGGCACTGTCTGGGCTGAAACCAGGGCACAGGAAGGGCTCAGTGCATAACCCAAATTACGGCAAATAATTGTATGCATTTTGATACAGTGGTTAATCACCGTGATCAGTGAAAAATATGCAGCTGTGCTTTCTGTTTTGATTAAAAAAAAAGAAATTGAGAACGTTTCAAGTTTGGTGGAAAAAAAATCAATTTTTGATTGATATATTTGTGATTCTGTTTTCAATTGACACAATTTACCTGAGAATTTTGAAATGGAATGTATAGAGTTGCAGTCATATGTTCAATTAAAAATATATGTGATCATGTCTCTTTACCAGACTTTTATAAGCCCTCTTTTACCAGTGATATTCCTCACTTCACAGTCATGCCTTATTCATGTTACAGCTTTTTGGCAGTGTGTACATTTGTGAACAACTGTTTTCAGGGATGAAGCACAGGAAGGGTAATATTTCATCAAAAATCTCTGACAAAAAAGAACCTTGAGAGCTCACTGAGAATAGCAACCACTGCTGTTGAACTAAACTGATACATTAGTTTCACAAAAACAGAATCAAATATTCCACCAGTGTTATGTTTTTGTTGCTCACTTTTGAAAATATTTTAATAAAAATGTTAACAGTCAAAATGAGCTTTTTTTTTTTTTTACTTGTATACATTAAGTGTATTACATATTTTATGAGAGATGCTCCAAAAGTAATGAATCCTATTTTATTATGTTGGCCCATCACAAGAGAGGCAGATGTCAGCAGTGTGACAGTAGAGGTTGAACCTTCCCACCAGTGTTCCATTGCATTTTGTTGCCATGGAACAGATGGCAGCAGAGGGGCAGTCTGACAAAATGTCACCTCACGTAGAAGAGAGTACGAAGAAAAGGTGAGGAATTGTGTTGCTCTGTGCAGAAGTTGCACCCATACACATTCAGGCACTTTCTGAACATTTATGGAGACCAAACAGTGGATGTGAGTACAGTGATGTGGTTTCAGATGTAGTGACAGCAAGCATGGGTCACCTCCTCTGGTGCAAGTTTTGACAAACATGGCATGCAGGCTCTTGTTCATTACTGGCAAAAACACATAGCTAATGGTGGTGACTATGTTGAAAAATAGTGTTTTCCAACTGAGAATTTGGTCTATCAAATTGTCTATCTCTATCTATCTGTTCTCTTTGTATTTGCTGTGTTTTCCATGAAAATATGTAGAAGGTTACCCTTCTTGAGAGGCCTAAGTATATGTAGCCCTCTTCACCCAATGCAAACCAGCCATGGCAAAAGGTTGGACACCCATGCTGTAATGCAGAAATGATACAGAATTGCAGTAAGGCTGTTAAATGTAGACAAGAATGTTGGAAGATGCTAAACAATTAAAGTAATAATTTAGGTTCACACAGATGCTGTCTTAGCCTCTCAGTGATCTGCCACTTGAACATGCTTGAAGCTTTACTCAGATAAATACTTATGTAGGTAGACACACACGCCAACATCGTTTCTCAAACTGTCAGCATTTGATGAGCAGAGACAGGACACAACCAAAACCTGGGATACAGTTAGCTTCAGGCTTGGTGAGTCTTGTAGCTCAGGCACTACCTCAAGATTTCCTCAGCTTCTGGTTCCCTTACAGGATTATTCTATGTTGAAATGTTAAGGTGCAAAATAAAGTGAAAAGGCTGGATATTGGCTTTGACAATAAACCCTTGTAATTGTAGTGTATCAGTTCTACATTTAGCTCTCTGTGAATGCAAAGGAGCAGGAATTCGAGTTTTATAGAAAAATGTTGTTTAGTGGAAGTCACTACTGGTTAGTTTATGGTTGTGGATATGTAAAATCAAGGTGTCCTCTTTTTTTTTTTTTTTTTTTTTTTTTTTTTTAATTCCTGAATTCAGTCTCTCTTCCTTTTATTTCCTCTTTGTTTAACCTCAAGGCAGAGCAACAAGGCTCTGCAACCTTGCTAGCCCTGGTCTAACTCTCTCTATCACGTAAAGGTGCACAATACATGCTGCTTCATTCTGTGGGAGAAATAAGTGACTTGTCAGGTATGATATGGAATCCTAAGGGAAACTAATAAAGTGTGAAGACAGAGTATGTCTACTCTCACAGCAATAGTTGCTTCTGCATTTTTCCACTTCAGAACAGATGTGGAGTAATGCAGGCAAAGAAAGTAGAGGATGGGATATAACATAAGCAAGTGCTACTGTAAAGCTGCTGCATTGCTTCTGCCTATTAAAAAAAGTAAAAATTGAGTACAGGTTGGGTTGTGCTCTGTGCACTGCAGGTGACAGAGAACTGGTTCAGGTTGCCCAGAGAAGTTGTAGACTCTTCAACTGAGGAGATTTTCAAAAAGCCGGGCATTCTCCTCTAGATGTCTGTGCTGGGGCAAGGATTGAAGTAGATGTACCTGGAGGCCCCTTTCTAGCTCAAACATCCTGTGGCTCTGTGGAGAACCATGCTCAATGCTCAGTTTCCATTTTTGCCCATGATCAACTTCCAGGGTTACGCTATGGATACAGCTCTGTGAAGGTTTATACTATTGGTATCAATTTTTGTAGCACTTAGTAAATGGATTCTGCATCTGTATGCTTATTTTCTTTTTCCATCTGTATCAATTAATTTAGTGCAGTCCTTGTCCCATTCCTCTAATTTCAAAGGCACATTTCTGAATGTCCCTCCCAACCTGTGGACTAACCTGAGAAAAAGGAGTTAATAGACTTGTCCCATCAACTCAGTAATGCTCTTCCTAAATATTCTGAGTTTGCACAGGTGTTGTTAGTTTCCAGAAATGTTCATATTCTTGAGGGGATCTTAAATTCATTGAAGGGTTTTCCTTATTCACTGTAGAATATTAAGCAGTAGAATTATCTCTGATACAATTTAATTAATTTTGCTGCAATGCATGAATTTATTCAGAAGGCTACCATTGACATCCTTAATGTTATACATGTACTATACAGTTAGAAAATTTAATGTGCTGCATTTTTATTGATTTTTACTTTAGAGAAAATATGGTCAAACAATCATGCATGGATTTAGAAAGGCTTCATAGTTCATAAGCATTGGCACATTCATTTTTGACTTTGTCAGCAAAGGAGAATTAGATCAAACAAGGTGCAAGGATGCGTTTGTTGCTTTGGGAGCCTCTGTTTCAGAACTTGACATTGATAAACTGTTATAATTAATTCTCCCCATTTAATGAGATGGTATACAATATCAGCGAATGCAGGCTTTGATGTCAACATATTTTATTGACCATCTTCTTGTATTAATTGGAACATGTCTTGATGGAGCTTTTCCTCGTGTATGACCAAAAGGGAAATATACAGAATTTTGCTTATGTGCCTAACCAAGAAGGCACACACTGTATGTTCACGCGTGCTTACCCAAAGCAATTATTCACCAAAGCTAGGGAATGTTTTTCAGTGATAAAGCAGAAGGAATCGGGAAAGTGAACTTCTTGGCTCTAATCCTGGATTTGTCATTGAGTCAGGCAAGTCATTAAACACAGTTTGACTACAGCTTACCTATCTGTTTAATGGAGATAGTAATATTTTCCTGTTATGGAGAGAGATTGCAAGTCTTAATTAATGCTGTGGAGCTCAATGCAGTGCTCAAATGAAAGTCAAAACACTATTTGGCATAGGGTAAATTATATGAAAACAAAATGTAATCTGATATTGCTTTAATTTTACACATTTTTTTCTTACAATTAAAATAACCTGATTGCACTGATGTTAACATTGAAATACTTCAGATTTATTGAAGAGCTCATACTAAAATCGAGTGCCATAATAGTTTACAGAATTTCATGTAAAACACTAAGAATAATTAGTTACAAATTCTGCTTGCAGCTGATGATTTGTCACGGATTTGACCAGATCAATCTATGTCCGTGACAGGGGCGACAGGCCTCTGCCCTTCCCCCCCCCCCCTTACCCCAGTCCCACAAAAATGGGAAGGAAGGAAGGGAGGAAAAGAACAGCGGCAACAATCTATGGAGGAAAACTTATTTTACTATAATATTGGAATACAAGATAACACAATAGATACAATTTAATTGCAACTGAGATTAATAAATCAGACAAGATGAGAGAGAGAGAGTTCCCGGGACCGATTCAAACCTGAAAAGCTTGGAACGGCTAGGAAAGCACCCTCCAGCACCCACTGCAAGGCAGCAAGAGTGCGCCCCCCCCACCCGGAAGGGCCAGGTCCCGTGACTGCTGTAATGTACAGGGATAGGTACTTGGAATTGGGGCAGTGACACTTTAATGCCCCGTACACTACATGATGTTTTGATGTGGAATACTGAAACCCAAAAACAAAACAAAACAAAACAAAAAAAAAACAAACAAAAAACATAGAACCATGACATTCCACCCCTTATTCTACATCGTTACATCATGCTTAAAATATATATACATATATACAAACAAACAAAAAATGATTAAAATGCACACATGGCTATATACATATACATAGAATTAGTAACTGCACTCCCCCGGCATCAAGTTTCCTTGTGGTACACACTGGACATCCCCATTCTTCTGCATTACCCACCAAGTGGATCCTGGTCCCTGGGCAAAAACTGTACCACGGAGAGGTTTGCCCTTTCCAGAAGCTGGAAGAACCCAAACTGCCTTTCCTAACATGTTCTTTACATGTACAACAGGGACTTTATCTCCCTCTACGGTATGTAGGGAACTGGATTGGTTAGGACCATCACGATTAATAGATCCTCTGGTATTGACCAACCAGGTGGCTTCTGCCAAATGCTTCTCCCAGTGCTTAAATGTTCCGCCACCCAGTGCTTTTAGCATCGTTTTTAACAATCCATTGTATCGTTCAATTTTACCAGAGGCTGGAGCATGATAGGGAATGTGGTAAATCCACTCGATGCCATGATCTTTGGCCCAAGTATTTACAAGAGAATTTTTGAAATGAGTCCCATTATCTGACTCAATCCTTTCTGGGGTGCCATGTCGCCACAGGACTTGTTTCTCGAGACCCAGTATGGTGTTTCGGGCGGTAGCATGGGGTACTGGATATGTTTCGAGCCACCCAGTGGTTGTCTCCACCATAGTAAGCACATAATGCTTACCATTGCGAGATCGTGGCAAGGTGATATAATCAACCTGCCATGCCTCCCCATATTTGTACTTTTGCCATCGCCCTTCCTCCCACAGAGGTTTCATCCTCTTGGCTTGTTTGATGATGGCACATGTTTCACAGTTATGAATAACCTGTGCAATGGCATCCATAGTTAAGTCCACCCCTCGGTCTCTAGCCCATTTGTATGTTGCATCTCTCCCTTGATGACCTGAGGTCTCATGGGCCCACCGAGCCAGAAATAATTCACCCTTGTTCTGCCAGTCCAGGTCTATTTGAGCCACCTCAATTCTGGCAGCTCGGTCTACCTGATGGTTATTTTGCTGTTCTTCAGTAGCCCGACTCTTGGGCACATGAGCATCTACATGGCGCACCTTTACAGCTATAGTCTTTGTTCGGGCAGCAATGTCTTTCCACAGTTCAGCAGCCCAGATAGGTTTACCCCTTCTTTGCCAGTTATTTTGCTCCCACTGCTGTAACCACCCCCATAAGGCATTTGCTACCATCCATGAGTCAGTGTAAAGATAGAGCATTGGCCACCTCTCCCGTTCAGCGACATCTAAGGCCAGTTGGACAGCCTTTACCTCTGCAAATTGGCTTGATTCTCCTTTCCCTTCAGTGGCCTCTGCAACTTGTCGTGTGGGGCTCCACACAGCAGCTTTCCATCTGCGATGCTTTCCCACAATACGACACGATCCATCTGTGAACAGGGCATATTTCTTTTCATTCTCTGGTAGTTCATTGTATGGTGGGGCTTCTTTAGCACGTGATACTTCTTCTCCTGGTGGTGTTCCAAACCTTTTACCTTCAGGCCAGTCCATGATGACCTCTAGGATTCCTGGACGGCTGAGGTTCCCCATCCGTGCTCGTTGTGTAATCAGTGCAATCCACTTACTCCAAGTGGCATCAGTAGCATGATGGGTGGAGGGAACCTTTCCTTTAAACATCCAGTTCAGCACTGGCAGTCGTGGTGCCAGAAGAAGCTGTGTTTCAGTACCAACTACTTCGGAAGCAGCCCGAACCCCTTCATAAGCGGCTAAGATCTCCTTCTCAGTTGGAGTGTAGTGCTCTTCAGACCCTCTGTACGCCCGACTCCAGAATCCCAGGGGTCGGCCTCGGGTCTCTCCTGAGGCTCTTTGCCACAAACTCCAAGTGGGACCGTTCTCTCCAGCAGCAGTGTAGAGGATGTTCTTTATACCCTGTCCCGTCCGTACTGGCCCTAGGGCCACGGCACGGGCTATCTCCTGTTTAATCTGTTCAAAAGCCTGCTGCTGCTCAGGGCCCCATGTAAACTCATTTCTCATTCGCGTCACATGATAAAGGGGGCTTACAATGAGGCTGTAGTTTGGAACATGCATTCTCCAAAAGCCCACTGCACCCAGAAAAGATTGTGTCTCTCTTTTGCTAGTGGGTGGAGACATGGCAGTGATTTTGTCGATCACATCTGTCGGGATGTGACGACGGCCATCTTGCCACTTTATACCTAGGAACTGAATCTCCTGGGCAGGTCCTTTCACTTTGCTTCGCTTAATAGCAAAACCAGCACTCAGAAGAATTTGGATCATTCTCTCTCCTTTTGTGAAGACTTCTTCTGCTGTATCGCCCCACACAATGATGTCATCAATGTACTGCAGGTGCTCAGGAGCACTGCCCTGTTCCAATACAGTTTGGATCAACCCATGGCAAATGGTCGGGCTGTGTTTCCACCCCTGGGGCAAACGGTTCCAGGTATACTGAATGCCCCTCCATGTGAAAGCAAACTGTGGTTTACATTCTTTGGCCAAAGGGATGGAAAAGAAGGCATTAGCAATGTCAATGGTGGCATACCATTTGGCCGCTTTTGACTCCAGTTCATACTGGAGTTCTAACATGTCCGGCACAGCAGCACTCAGTGGGGGTGTGACTTCATTCAGGCCACGGTAGTCCACCGTCAGCCTCCATTCTCCACTGGCTTTACGCACTGGCCATATGGGGCTGTTAAAAGGCGAGTGAGTTTTGCTGATCACTCCCTGGCACTCTAGTTGACGAATTAACTTATGAATGGGGAGCAAAGAATCCCTGTTGGTGCGGTACTGACGCCTGTGCACCGTTTTTGTAGCAATCGGTACGTGTTGCTCTTTTACTCGCAGCAGCCCCACAACAGATGGATCTTCTGACAGGCCAGGCAAAACAGACAGCTGCTTAATGTTGTCTGTGTCCACAGCAGCTATTCCAAAGGCCCATCGATACCCCTTAGGATCCTTGAAATGCCCCCTTCTGAGATAATCAATCCCTAGTATACATGGAGCCCCTGGGCCCGTCACAATAGGATGTTTTTGCCAGTCCTTACCAGTGAGGCTTATCTCGGCCTCCAACACAGTCAATTCTTGAGAGCCCCCGGTCACTCCAGAAATATGGATTGATTCTGTCCCTTCATGACTCGAGGGCATCAGAGTGCACTGTGCACCAGTGTCCACCAGGGCCTTATATTTCAGTGGTTCTGATGTGCCAGGCCATCGAATCCACACAGTCCAATATACTCTATTATCCCTTTCCCCCCCCTGACTGAGGGCAGGGCCCCTCTATTCATTACCTGTGGTAACTGGAGCAACTGCACTGGTGGTTGATCTGCCTTGTAATTCTTTCACCCGGGCTCGTAGTACAGGAGTAGGTTGACCGTGCCACTTCCCCATGTCTTCTCCATGGTCACGTAGGTAATACCATAAGGTAATTCGCGGTGTATTATTCCTTACTTGAGCCGGAGAGCGTCTGCCTCTAACAGCTGAGATTTTTGATCGTGCACGTAAGAAGGAAGGTTCATCGTCTTTAGTTAGGTGGGCTCGCAAAAATTTCACTGTCTCCTTCACCTCCTTCATCTCCTTCATTAGACTCTTTTGATTATCCTGATCTTCATCAAGCGTTTCTGATACTGCTACAGGTTTGTCACGGTTAATCAGTTGAGACACTTGCTCTGTCATTCTTGATATTGCAGCAACGGCAGAATGAATTGGGGACAGCAATTGTTCGTAGTTTTGGAGCGTAAGAATTAATTCATAAACTAAGGGCGTTCTCTGTTGTTCCTGGTATCTGTCACACGCTGACGTTAGTGTAGCGGCATATTTGTCCGGCGCTGTTGTCACAATTTTCTGCCATATCTCAGGCGTCGTCCTCACTCTTTCAGGGTCGCGGTTTTGGTGTGGTTGGTTAGGAACAAAGTCAGGGTCATACAACATTTCCACCACGCCTATTTCCCTCAAATACTGGATACCCTTTTCAACTGTATCCCATTTTTTCATTGCAATCTTCAAGCCATTTTTGAAGGGATACTTTTCCTTCACGGCTATTAGCACTCGTTCCCAGAGGGAGGCAGCCTCATCCGAACATCGACTAATTCCTCTATCAATAGCTGGATCTCTGGCAATGGCACCTAGTTGGCGAGCTTCATTACCATCCAGAGACAAGCTATGGGCCCCACTGTCCCAACAGCGAACCAACCAGGAAACAATACTTTCATTCAGGCGCCGTGTGAACTCTTTTCTTGAACCTTGGATTTCAGTCATCTTTAGAGGCCGGCGAGTAGTAATAGAGACTTCCTCTTCATCACTCTCTTCTGCATGTCTCTTAGTTTTCGCTTTTGCCTTTCGCGATGGTGGTGGTTCTGAGGAGGGCCCCTCGCCTGGATCTTCCTCCTCCTCCTCCTCTTCTTCTCTTTTTCGTTCAAGACGCGAAGACACTCGTTTCCATTTCTTGCCCTCCACAGGAGCAACCGGTATTGTTACTGGTGTCTCCTGTGATTGATTAGATTTGACTTGGGGATTTTCCCCTTTGGCTTGAACCTCAGCTCGGAAACTCTCTCTCTCCAGAATGGTATTATATATGGCACGGTAAGCACAAGCCAAACCCCAAATAAGTTGTACCTCCTTAGATTTATGTAAGCCGCATAGTCCCTGACTCAAATACTGGCTTAGTTTCTCAGGATCCCACAGGTGTTCAAGAGTAAAATCCCATGACACTGCGGGTCCCCATGCTTCTAAGACCTTTCCTAAACCTCTCCATATTCCCTGCCAGTCATCATTCTCTAGTTTTGGAGAAGACTCCTTCCCCTTATTACAAATGAATTGGAATACATTCAGGAGAATTGATGACACGCACACCACCATGACTATTAATTCAGGATTCAAAAAACGTTTGACAAACCGAAAAGAAAACCCGGAGACTGGTCTGAACATCGTGTTGTTTGTAAAATTAGCTATTCCATTTGGGATGTAGTTGTTTGTGAAATTAGCCATTCCTTCTGGGATGTAGTTGTTTGTGAAATTAGCCATTCCTTCTGGGATGTAAATGTCAAAATTCAAATCATACCACATTGCAAGTAGGTAAAACATAGGTGTCTCCATCAGTGCCCTTAGGTAGTTATATATGAATGCAATTCCACAACACGTAAGTATGAGATGGATTATTGGCCAGTAGGTTGTGACTAACACCATTGCTTTAAATCCTTTAGCCAGCACCCCCAGGATAACGAGTGGGTTCATCGCTGGTGCTTGCTAAAAAAGGGTTAATGAATTGAAGCTAACAAGAGGAGAGAAAAAAAAAGGAAAAAAAAGGCACTACTCAGACTAAGTAGTGCTCAAAGTTTACAAATATCCCAGAACACTGGCAGTACGCCTAATCTTTCAAGGTCAGGTTTTCCAGCACAAAAACCTGAACTACTGATAATGCTCCCTAACGAAGCTCTCTAAGAGCAGAGAGAAAAAGAGATTCGTTCAAAAAGCTAAAAAGCAGTCGTGCCCCACGTTGGGCGTTTAGTTTTACAAGTGCAGAAAAAAATGTCTGGAAAGTGAAAAGTTGAAGAATTTTTGATGTCAACAAGCACTAGTAAGTGCTACTTGGTGGAACTCCAGAATGAAGTGATTAAGCAGATAAGCTTACTTACAGTAGGAAATAAAGGTGAGGCCATAATATTTGTACAGCTACGACCAGAGTAACACAGTGCTAACCACAAAAGAGAAAGTTACATTTTTTTCAAGACTATCTGTTTCTGGTTATCCAAAATATGTATATGAAGTACTTTATCAGCTGATTATGGCTATTCTCAAGAACTCAAAGCTCCAGCAGTTATGCCTGTGTTCCATGTGGTGCCACATCTGGCTCCTGCAGTGCCTGTATCTCATTTGAGATTTGAAGGACTGAATGTATTGCTGCCAGTCAAGGGTTCTGTTTTACTCTTTAGGCTTTCCTTCAGATCCTTCCTTCATTGTGCTTTTTGGGTGAGGACTCTGTGACCATAAGCATCAATGTAAATGTCCACCTATTAGGAATTTTCAAGCTAAGTGGAGCATTTGCTGCTACAGAGTACAGCTTTTTTCCCCATTGTTACAACAAAGAATTCGTTGCCAGTACAGTAACAAGCTTGTCCTTTCTGATTTTTGTCCTGCTGATTACTTGAATCAATATGGCATGTTAAAATGATGAGATACTTTGATTCAGGTTGGATAGATAACTGCCATGATGATGATAGACAGAAATATCACAGATAAGTCTCTGAGCCTTAGAATGCACTGCAAAAATTGTTTTCTGTTCTTTTCATCTGGGTATCATTTATCTTCTTAGTTTCATTCTATTTTTCACAGGAATTTCAGTTGACCTAATTATTTTTTTTTTCTGGCACACAGAATTTTTTTTGTCATAAATTGTGTTACCATAAATAACAGGATCCTATTTCTCATCTCTGTCAAACATAATTACTTTGATGGCAATACATTCAAATCCACCTTGACAAATCCACCTTGATATTAGAACTTCACTTTCTTCCCTCAGAGATTGGATGGAGACTGAAGGTTTCTTAGTGCACCTCCTTTCACAAGGACTTTCATGATCAAACACTCGCAACAAGGCTTGCTTAAATTTCTGTCTCTTGCTATTCTGAACACCAGCTTGTTTCTGTACCTTCCTGCTAACCATTTCCTTGTTCCACCGAAATCATGGAGTCCTCTTAATTCCAAGCTGTCTGAAGTCAACAAGCTCCCAAAGTTTGGAAGCAGAGATGAATGAAATTCGTGGAGCAAAAAACTAAGGGGACTTTGAGGGGAACTATTGGGACATATGGGATGAGATGGGTTGAAAATGGATGTGGACCTGAGCAGAAGTATTTTTAGTACATATACAGATTATTTTCAACCTGACTTCATGAGTTCCATAGACCCAATTCTTAAGTCATTGAATAAATGGCATTTACTACTTATAAATTATTCCACTGGCAAAAGGAGATATATGCTGGAAGAATGTGGTGCTCTATGAGAGTAGGCTGTTGTCAGAAAGTGGTCACAGCCCTTTTCACAACATGTAATGTGGGGAATTCCGTATTTTCACTTAGTTTGTTGAGCAGAACATGCAAGGCATATCAGAACCCATGAGTCTCACCTTTCATTAGTTGCTTCTGATTGCATTTCTGTTCTGAGAATCACTGTACTAATGTGGCTTTATTTTCAAGGTTTTCTAGCCCCACGCATGTATTTGGGTCATGTCTGCTGGCAGCCAACTTCAGAGGGGCTGTTTCCATGCATAGCCTGCATAAAGCTCCACATTTAATTACTGCAGCTTAAACTATTATGCTTGTAAACACATTACTGCTGTCAAAGTCCCCATAATGTCATTTTGATGTTCTCTACACTATTGATCTACCTCCAGCTTTGTGTGGATTTCCTGAGCTGACAGAAAATGTCAGAGCTGTCTTGTCCAAAAGCACCGGACTGCTCCAACCACTTTGTAGCTGCCTCTGGTTTACAAGGCATTCAGCATGTATTTGAGCAGCTCGGTAGATGCCTGTTTGATGTGCAGTGCGCAACCTCCTGGGGCTCCAGATTTTTACCACGGGCTGATGCCAAAGTTCCACTCTATGATATGGAAATGCCAAGGTAATTTCATGCTTTGCACAGCTCTATGAATATTTTTAATTATGACAAAAATGCCATGGAAATGAAGATTGTTCTGGGTTTTATTGTTGCATGTAGCTTTGTATGACTCTAATTTCATAGCAATTTAGTTCATTTGACACTTTTGAGATTTGTGGGTTGCCTGGAAGCATAAGAAAGTGAACCCCATATTTGTCATGGCTTTGATAACCTTGGCTAAGATAATGCAGGGACTTTTCTGCTGAGCACTGCCAGTGCTGGATTTTTAAATGTTGTTTTTTCTTCTGTCCTCACTGGAGACTGACAATCTCCAGGTTCCAAAACGCTTCTGAGGCACAGTCTTTCCCCCACATTACTTTGGTACGCTTAACACTACCCAGTAAGGACTGTGTAGATGAGGGCAGGGGAATGTAACTTAGTGTCTCTGTCATCTGCACTTTAGTTTCTCATCTTCGCTGTTAGAAACTGGTGTTTCTTTCTCATAAATTCCTTTCCACCTTGTAGCAGAGATGGAATGTCAGCTGATTTCCTTTAGGAACAAGAAATGCCTAACTTACTAGATTACTTGTTTTACTTCTTTTGAGCCCACACATGTATGATTTATCTTGGGCTTAGGACTTTGGATGGTTATTGCTTTCAGGGTGTTAGCATAGAGACTGGGCAAGTATGCAAGTTCTGCCATGAGCTTGCCCGGTCTGTTCTATTTCATCATTAGCCAAATAGTTTGTTTAAAAGCACATTTGTTTTGGCTGTATTAAGGTAAGTAACAGCCTGGACATGGATGTCACCTGGGGTATCATCCCCTTGGTGTTGCTCATCCACTCGTGTATAAGCAAAGCTGCCTGATAGAGCTGGGTGGAGACTGAATATCCATACTTTATTGTCTCTGGTGACAAGGATATCATGTGTGTTTAGGGGTCTTGGTGCTCTTTGTGAGCCTTCAGCTTCTCTGCCAGAGGAAGAGGAGTTGGCATTGATTCCAGCTGAAGGTGACAACTGAGAGCTCTGCTGCTGCTAATTCACTGCATAGCTACCTGGCTGCCTCATTTAGATCTGTGAGCTTCCTTCTGATTTAAGGAGCTATGCAAGATGTCAAGGCTGGGACAGCAAGCCATGCTCTGCTGTCTGAGGCAGAAGAGTTGGATATGAAAAGATAATATGAGAGCTTTGCAGGAATATTCCTAGAGGTGAAAGCTGTGTTAGGAAAAGGTTTTTGCTGACTCATCATATCAATTTGTATTACATTACCTTCCAAAAAAAAAATTAAATGAGGCATCCTATGTCTGCTGAAGTCAATAATACAGCTCCTATTAGTCTAAGTATGTGTTAAGTTTGTAATTGATGTATTTGGCATATTAATGTGCTAATTTATGTAAACTGGATAGACCACATGTTTCCTGAGAGATGATCAACAAAGAGGAAAGCAGACTTTGTAAATTATTTTTACAGTCTTACAAGTCAGTGCATAATGGATATGAAAATGGAGGGGAAATTCTATAGAGACGTTTCACTACTTCTATAATCAAAATTTGTTTTTCCTTCTCAGTGTCAGACAATTTTTCAAATACTCTGAACAAGCCACATGTAATGTACAGAATATGCAAAACTGGAAAAAGAAATCCTGAATCACATCTTCCATTGTTTAATATTTTCTGATCCCTGAGATTTGAAAATGCTAAAGACTGAATTTAAATAGAAAACAATGTTGCCTTACATGGTAAGCGTACAGATTTTTCCTCCTATGCCCATATGAATCTTGCTATCGCCTGCTTTCCTTGGTTACTTCTGCAGCTGAAATTTCAATACCTGAATGTACCAGTAACATTTATTGAGTCTCTTTCCCTCTTTTTTTTTTTTTTTTTTCTTTCTTTGAGTGAAATTCACCCTGAAGGAAGCAAATGGCTTGTGAATGAAATGAGATTTTTTTGAATACATGTATGATTTCAAGTGCTTTGACCCATTCCTACATTCCTGAGAGCCTTTTCCACACTGGGCTGCTTTAGAAATTGTTTACTCAGAGTACCCAGTAGTTGGCATGATTAATCAAAGGGTGTGACCAATCACTTTAGTTGTTCCTATCTGAAGTGTGCAGAGGAAAATGACCGATGCTGGTGTCCCATAGGCTGGGCAAGGGATGCTCACCCCATGCACTGGGACACAGCTGTAAAAGCAGCAGCACAGGGGATGCTGCTGGACCACGGGCAGGGAGCATGAATGAAACAGTTCTTTTGTCTTAATTTAGTTTTCATGCTCTTGCCTATCCATGGGTAACTTCTGCTGAGCATACATAACAAATCTGTAGACCTCACAAGATCTTTCTTTTTTCTGTTTTTTGAGGCAAAACTTTTGCTCTGAGTTGCTTTTGTTCATGTGACTATTGTGAGCTTTGTGCTCCTGACACTTGCAAGGCAAGGGGAATAGCTGTTCTTATGCTACTGCAAGATACCTGGATATCTGTTGTAGGAAGGCAGTATGCAGAGTCTAATATTGTTATCCTTGTGTAGGGAAGAAATATTGCTAATGCAAGAAGGCTGCTTATTGAGGCCACCTGGGAAATGGGAGAGAAAAGGCACTGATTTGAAGCATGCACATTTATATTGAGATACAGTAACCCTGTGAAGACAGGAAATATCTTTCAGCATACATGCCAGGGAAGAAAAAGAAGGATGTCATCTGTGCAAAATTGCAGCTCCTATTGTAAATTTCTGGGGAGAGAAATGGAGAAATGATTCCTGTAAGTATGACTCAGATTTCTGTGAATCAATGGAGCCTCTGAGTGTCAGAGGCAGTCAGTATATTTTAGAGGTGAAAGGTAGTAAAGTCTGTAGCTGACTGGAGTGAGTCAGGACCCAGTCTTTCTTTTGGATATGTTTCCATTCAGTTTTTTGGGCGACAATGTAATGTATAGGTGAATTCCTGACGATTTCACACAGAGAGATGAAATCATCTTAAGCAGAAAATGTATTATTATTAGTTTGTATCTTCTTACATGGCTAAGGAAGGTGTTAAGAACAGATAGAAATTCCTAAGCTCACTCTTTCTCTGGTGTGAATGTGCATTTGACCTGCTCAGACCTTAGACAAAAATGGAGAAGCCACCTGTATGTGGGATGGAAATAGTCTGCAATAGAAAATTAAGCACAGTTGAAAACTGTAGCAATTTCTTTCAATCAACTATATCTGTTGAGACTTGATGGAGAGCAAAAAGATATTTATTGATAACAGACTGATCAAATATTTAATACTCCACAACAATTGTAAACACATATGAATATTTCTTTTTTTTTAACCTAGAACTCCATTCACAGAACTCTCAGGCACTCTGTAGATCCATATGATGTACTGCAGGTAAATAAAAGTTATTAAACACTGTTTAAACTTCAAAACAATCACACTGGCTTTTGTGTGTATTGTTACTGCTTTTCTTCTGCAAAAGCTGTTCCTTTCCGTACACTGTCTCACAAAATATTGCACAGCATTAAAGAAATATCAGACTAAGCCTTCCATAAACTTATTTCTGAAGGAAGAGATTCAGTGTCAAAGACAGATGTCTGATTTTTCATAAAGTGACCTTTTTCTGGTATAGTTCATTGCTTTGTGCTGAAAGACTAACAAGCACCTGGAAGCTGCTATGGTTGTACAGGCTCGAAGTGTGTCAATCACTCTCGTTATGAAAAGACAAGTTGACAGCTTTTTAAGATCTGTTTGTTAGAGGGACTGTGGGACATACTTTTAGAAGTCATAGGGCCTGTGCTTATCAAAAAGAAAGCTAAGATAAATTTGCACTTGAACGTCTAAGTGACATCCTGTGTATGCTACTCCAGCCACCCTTGTACTTGTTTATTTTACTGTTTTATCCAATTTTGTCATTGAAATGGAAGGATTTTAGGTGGGAACCTGCTTCTTAAGGAAGTTCCACACTTTTTTTTTTTTTTTTTTCCCCTTAAAAACATTTGTCATTGAAAGATAGCTTTACTTTGGAAACTTCACAGACTGGGACTTCTACTTACAGGTTTTTTATAAACCTCATTTTATGCCATATTTATCCAGACTTGTTGAGGCCTATAAAGTTTCATATAAATTGGGGTTTATTTCATAGCTAAGAATAAATGGTAATTCAGAGCTCTCCTTCTTCAGTTGTCCAAAGATGGTAGAGTTGAGTTTTACATTGGGGTTTTCAGTGACACGAGGGGAATTCACTCTAAACCTGAAATTAAGTCTATGTAAGTTATAAGCAGGAACACTTCACATAAATGCCTGAACAGCTGAAATATCTTAATTTTGTGTTTTCATGATAAGCTAGGGGGTTTACAACCCTCGTTCAGTTAGGATGTTACATTACACATGACCTGTGATTAGTTCTGGGGTGCAAAGAAGTTTTTAGGCCAAATAGTCAAAAGCGCAGTGTTTTATTTTTGTATATTTAAAAATATATTCATGTTTGCAAATTCAAATGATCAAAATCCAAATTAATTAAACCTAATTAATTACCTAAAAGTATTCCACTGCAACAGAATCCGTCCTTCTTTCCCTCCTGGAATGATGCCATGGGTTGCAGAGCCCTTAGGAAGCCTTTTGTGCTTTCCCTGTGGTTTCACTGGGGGACTGAGCCTTGGAGGACTTCTGAAATGACCTTGTATCAGTGTATTTCATTTACTAACTGCTTATGAAAACTCACAAACCTTATTCTTATTCCTTGAGTAAATATAAGATATCTCAGTCTCATTATTTTTAAAGCTTTGTTGTTTTATTAATAAGACTGTTTTTGTTTAGATGCTAGAAAAAAATAAACTTGCCCTCCTTTTCACTGTTCCTTTTCCTTTCCTCTGCACATTAACTTTTCACACTTCTTATTCAGAAAAAAAGCAACTTTTTTCTTTTTCTCCTTTAAATCCTGCCTTCTCACACTCTGAAGAAATGCGGTGTGTGACTTTCCAGGTTTCACCCACTGAAAAAGCCTGGAGGCAAGCTCTCTGGCATACCAGTTGTTGCTTGTTAGCTTTCCTCAGGTTGCATACAGCCGAATGGCTGTAGGCTTCCCTTGGCAGGAACACTTCTACTACCCCTGTCTAGCACAATCTTGACCTCAGTTGCTGGAAATATATATATATAGAAAATATATATAAGAAAGTATATTCTTTTTTCTTTTATATATATGTAAATATATATATATATATTCTTTTTTTTCTTTTTTCTAAAAGAAGACAATTATTTTCTGAAGGATGTTTTTCCATTGGCAGTATTACTTGAATTTTACAGAGCACTGGGAACTTCTTTAAAGTTTGGGTAACACTAGGTCCCCAGAATCCAAAATGGATGCTGTTCTTGCATTCTCTTGGTTGCGTATCTCTGTACTGCTATAACCGGATCTGAAGGTTTAAGCACCTCAGCCCTTTATCAAAGGTTTCCAGAAACACTTGTCATTTCTTTCAGCTATTGTTCACTTTAACTCTTTGATTCAGATATTTCTCAGACTCCAATACCCTACTGAAATTCAATATATGTTTTTTTGCTTTTTAAATATATTTAATCTTGTTTAAGCCATCATTTTAGCCTCTGAATTCTCTAATTGGAGCAGAATGTCAAAACTTATTTTACTTTGGCTAGGAAATTTTTGTTTACTAAAATTCAATCCATGGCTCTTAAGTACTAATGACAATCTTAATTTCCTAAAGAAATTCACTCCCCTGTCTTTCAGACAACCTCTCTTCTTCCTAAACCTGTGTGCACTGAAGGGGAATTTATCCATGGTTAACCTCTTGCATACCAATTTGAGGTAATATTAAAAATACCAGCAGGATGATAGCTACCCAGGAGAGGTCTGTGTCCTTCACTGCTGGCATTGAGAAGGTCTTTTTTCTGTCCCTGGCTTCTTGTAAATGAAGATATGAATAGCATCTTCTTTCTGGAGCTGTAAATTTGGGCTGTGTGCCAATATCTACCCAGGACCCAAATTTCTCCTTCATTTTCTGGATTAATCCTCATAAAGTGTGACAAATTACTGCTTGAGGGCCCATTTCAGTGGAAAATAAGTGCATCTCTCTCTGGCTTTGACCACTTTGAAATCCAGCTTCTTTTGACTGAAGATCCAAATTACACAAAAATAAAAAATGTGCCACATATAAACCAAATCATTATCATCTGATTTACCAATGCTGTTAGAGAACAACTTTTTTGATCAGCTTAAAGGACATTCCCACAAGAAGGTAGTAATGTACACCTTGCCGAAATGGCTTAGAAATTTTGGACACACTAAAACTATTCTCATTCAGCCATTACTTTTCTTCTTTGTGTATGTGTTAAGCAAAAGTAATGTGGTGACCTAGTGCTCCAAGTAATGGAAACTCACCTGGTTCTGAATTTGCTCTGAAGTTTAATGCCTCTGATACAGCCCCAGAACACGTATGATCTTATTTTGCTCAATCAGTACTGGTTGCCACGCTCTCAGATGCACTGAAATTTATTTTGGTGAGACTGAAAGAGCGGCCAGTGACAAAAAGATGTGGTCGTGAGGTCTTAGTTTTGAGCAGACCATTTCTGCACTGGTGGTGGTGGTGGGAGGGTTATGTGTTTTTGTTATTCCTGGTGACATCAGATTAAATAAAACAAAGAGGAGCAGCTGCCCATCTTCATAGTTACAGTCTTGAGCGCCAGTCAGCAGGTTACGTGGGGTGTAGTTTCACCTTTCTCCGTGTACACTTACAATCGCTGGTCCTGAGTAGCTGGTGGAATAGGATGAGCTCTTACTTCTCCACCCCTCGCAGGCTTAGAGCTATACTCTGAGCTTCTCGTTTCCCAGCCCTGTGCTCACTGGTGACAGTGGCTCCCGGAGCCCCGTGCGGGGCCGGGCTTGCCCGGAGCCGGTGACTGATCGTTGTTTGCCTGCTCACGAGGCGTTTGTCCCCCGCAGGCGCGTTGCGGGGGAGGTTATAGAAAAACAACGGCGGGGGGCCGGGGCTGCGCTTTGCCTCCTGCGCCCGGGGAGAGGAGGTGCCGGGGGAGAGGCGCGGGGCGGCGGCTACGGGCTGTCAGCCCTCGGGGCTCGGGGTGCCGTGGCCACTCCTGTAGGCACACCGCGCTGCCGGCGCCCGTGGCGGCTCTCCCCACCCCTTCTTTTCCCGTGCAGCGGCGAGATCGCCGAAACTCCTGTGAGCGGAGACACCCACCCCGCCGCCGCCGCCTCCTCTTTCTTCTCCTCCTCCTCCTCCTCCCCCCGCCGTAAATCCCAAATAAAAGGGCGGGGGGCGGCAGGATGCGCGGCTTGGCGGGGAGGTCGGCGCCGCCGCCGGCCGCCTGATGCTGCCGCAATTCGCCATTGCCGGGCACGGCTCGGAGCCGGGCGGAGGGAAGCGAGGTACAGCTGCGAGGGGCCGGGGGGCAGAGGAGCCGCAGCCCCCCCCGCCCGGCCGCTCCCGCGGGCCGCGGCCACCGCGCTCCCCGATGCCCGACCGCCGCCGGCGGGGATCCCGGGGTGGACCTGGGGCCCGCTCCTGCCTGCTCTGGCTCTTTGTGCTGCTAAAGGTAAGTGCGGGGAAGGGGAGGGCTGCGCGCCCCGCGGGCGCGGGGCCGCCTTTGTGTGCTCGGCTGCGCCCCGGAGGCGAAGGCTCAGCGCCGGTTTCGGCCTCCCCCCTTTGTGCTCCCGCTGCGAGGGGGACGGAGGCGGGGCCGCTGCGCCCCACACCCACAAGTGCCGGAGAGGCGCCGTTCCCCCATCGTCCGTCGTGCCCGAAGTTACGCGGTGCAGTGGGAGCGCCGCGCCGGGAGCCCCGCGCTGTCCTTCAGCACCGCGGGCCGACACCTGCCGCCGCGCCCACCGCGGCCAGCCCGGCTCCTGCCGGCTTCCCCCGGAGCTGCCGCTAACAAAGGCGGGCGGGGGGGAGCCGCGTGTCGCTTCGCCGTTGCAGAATTTGACATTGCTTCCAGCTCGGTGCGGTTCTGTCCTCCCGGCGGCTGAATCTTTCAAAGTTCAGCGTAATGCCGCGAGCGTGGCTTGGTGTGGCGTTTTTTATCGTTATGCATTTGTTGCTTTAATGGTTCCCCAGTCGTATTTAATGTGCTTCGTGTAACTTCTAAAAGAAAACACCCGCTCTGCCTGGGCAAATAGCACCGATTGTAAATGCCAGTGCCCTAAACCGCAGTATTCCGCAGTACTGAAAACTTTGCTGTATATTTGTCACTGGCAACTAAAGAACTCTTGAGATCTTCACAAATGGAAGTGTTCCATAGAAATGAGCAGGGCTCCCCGTGTGAATGGGATTTTGCAGAATTGTATCCTGGAACGGCAGCGGAGTCACTTCCAGCACTGACATTGAATTGACAGAAGTACTAAAGGGGAAGCGTTCACAGCATCTGTTCGCATACTCAGTCGTCAGCTGTCTCATTTTCATAATTGCTGAAATGTACATTTATGCAGGATAAAATGTTAATATACTGACAGAATTTCATGATATTTTGAGTTCCTTTTTTTTTTTTTCTTTCTTTTTTTTTTTTTGTTTTTTTTTTTTTTTTTTTTTTTTTTTTTCCTGTACTTACTTTCGTCTAAGATAATTACACTATGGGCATCATAGCCCAGCATAAAGCTGAAGGGGTCGCAGTTAATTCCTGTTTCACTTCTGTTCCTAGTGTAGAAGTGAACATACAGCTTTAAGCAGCTGTTTTAATTACTGTGGTAAGGCGAAACAGGATATAGGTAGTTCAAATCTATAAGATGCTAGTACCTATGGCCCCATCCCTGGAGGCATTCAAGGCCAGGCTGAATGTGGATCTGGGCAGCCTGGTCTAGTGGTTGGTGACCCTCCACATAGCAGGGGTTTGAAACTACGTGATCACTGTGGTCCTTTTCAACCCAGGCCATTCTATGATTCTATAGAAATAAATCTAAAGAAATGGGGTAAAGATTTGAAGGCAGCCAAGGCCTTGGTTTTTTTTCCTGTTGGAAGGTGACCATCACTTCAGAGCCAGATAAAACTCAGACGTGCCCTTAGGTATGTTGCTTGAGAAATCCCAGAACTGGAATGGCAATAAAAGCTGCAGGAAAATAATGATGGGTACTGGCAGAATTCTATAGTGTGAGAGGTGAAACTGTAGCTGAAGACAGGGGCACATCAGCAATGCTACGTGTGACTGAATTGTGATTTTTGTTGGATGCCTACACATTTCTTTTTTCTTGCAATGACTAATAACTGAAGGTAATTAATTTCAAAACAAGGCATTTCCCTTGCTCTGTGCTGTTCAGTTATGCTAACTTGTTGAAGAACTACTAAAATCATCCAGCCTTGAGTTGTTAGCTTCCAGGTGAGACAGCAATTTAATCTTGTTGGGAAAGCAGCTGCATTGAACTGATGACTCTGATGCCCGTGTGCTTGCTGTTTCAGCATTAGCAGCCCAAATGTCACTTGCTAAGTTGTATCTGCTCAGTGTGGCCTTGATGCCCATCTGGCAATTTATAAAACCATCAGCAAGCTTTGCACAGTGATAAAACAGCTCAAAGCACATTTTCTCTTCCCTTCCATGCTATATTTCATGATGTAAAGAAATGGTGCCAAATTCTTTCAAGCCCTGACACTATCTGTTCCTGCTGGAGTGGTCAGTGACAAGGAGGGGATCAAACAGTGATGCTGCCCACTGCACGCTCATGTACCTGATATTGTTGTCTCTGGGCTAGCAATATTTAGTTCCTTCATTTGCAGCTCTATCTGAGCATTACTTTGTGCTTCAGGGCAGTATCATAATCTTTTTAGGAAATAGGAAATAGAGCAATGTGATCTTGAACTTCTATCATTCTTCAGTGGTTTTCTTATGCAATGGCTAGCTTAGAAACTAGCAAGAGAAAGACATTGTGTGTGAACTCAGATATTAATATAGATTTACAGTTCTTGGAAGAGGAACAGAATTGTATCTTGCTTCAACAAAAAGCTTCCAAGCCTCCTGCTTTAGAAATCTCTTTCTGACCTAAAACATTGCCATTTTTCATAGGTATAGCATTCTCCATTGCTTCAGTTTGTGAATGGCTGGGAGGCATAGCCTCTAGCAGCTTGCTTAGTATTTTTTTCATCTGATGTGACAAAAGCATGGGTGATCACATCTGAGTGGAAAAGCTGTACTTCAGCTGAACAAATAAAAATAAAAAACAGACACATTTGCAGTAGCTGACACTACCTTTCCCATCTTTTCTAACTGCAACCCACCAGGCTTCCCATAGCCATATCTACACTAACTTTCAACTAGTTGAAGGTCTGTCCTGGATTTTGTGACTAGTAGGTCAGATATCTCACATTGTAGTAGCTTGCAGCTGGGTGGTTTTGTGTTTTCTTGCTGTGTTATGTGTATGGGACAAGTAAGTAGAGCTAAGCAGGGGACAAAAACTTAAGTCTGCCAAACCTGATGCTGACACATCATCAATCTGTTACACCTTCAAGAGGATCTGACCAATGCTTATGCTAGAAAAACAATGAGAAATCTGGTTGTCTATGTATGAACTGAGTGGAAGGGATGACAGTGTTCAGGAAAATTATCTAGAAGTGCAAAGGAAAAAAACAGATTTCATTTTCAGTAGATTGAGGTCTTGAATGGGGTCTTTTTATGCTATTGAGGCTTTGTGTGCAAGGCAGCAATACATTCTGGTCTTTCTACTAGCAAGAACAATTTTAATGTCGAATGGAACATTTTTGTCCACTACTACGTCAATGCATGGAGTTTGGTGTTTTCGTGAGGTTTAAATTCAGATTTGCATGGATGAAAACACTCAAAGGGACCCAGGTGCTGTAAGAACATACTCAGCACAACCTTACCAGACAAAGGAAATTTGTTTCAATTAGTGTAATTTTTAAGAATATTTGCATCTAATGTTAATAATCTGAAACAAAGATGATACCACCAGGACACTGTCTTTTTCTCACTGAGAAACTTGTTTTAAGGGAGGATGGTTTCACAGGCAAGATCCCCCGTGCTTCATCACTGGTTCCTCCTAGCCAGAAAAGAAATAGACACTTAAAACTTTTGGTCTGGAGTCCTTCTAGAACCTCTTATCTCTTTAGAAATGCTGACTGAAGTTCTTGTTGAGAAAATAGGTATGTTCTTCCTCATTACTGTGTCCTAGCAGTGACAAAGTAAGCAACTATGTCACCATTCTGTTTCTCTTTGGAAGACTAATGTAAGATTGTCATGATGGGATGGAATCAGATAAGCTACAGAGGTTAAAAAAAAAAAAAAGTTTGGTCTCTACAGATCATATAGGAGAGAAAATCATCATTTCAGTAAAAGGTTTATATATATATATATATATATAAAATGATCAATCGTCCTTTGCTCAGGACTCCTCCTACAAGTCACATTCTCATTTTGTTATTTTCATGGATTATATTTTATGGATTATTTCTACATCAGAATGATTCTAACAGGCGAAGATATTTATGAGAATGCTTGGGTGCCAACTCATGTTTATGGAACTATAGCAGGCACACACTCTAGCAGTGGAATAAGTCTACCATTACTCTCTGGTAACTTTCTAACTTCAATACAGTAATAGTGGACAATCAACAAAAGATCTTTCAACCCTGCAGGAATTATGAGCCCTACACTCAAACTGCAAGAGATCAACAAGGCAATTTCTAGATGGCATCACTTCAGTCAGAAGCGATTCCAGGGGCGATTCCTCATTTGAGTTAGGACAGGAACCATGCTGAATAAACACTTGCCTGTAGCTATCCTACAGCCTTTGGGCCATTTGTTAAAGAGCTCACAAACAATGTGCTGACTAGACTTCAGAAGTCCACTTATTATCTGCCTTTCTGATGTCACCCTATAGGGCAATCCAGGCAGATTGTGAAATTGTTGATTGAGTGAGTCTTCAGCAAAGTCTTGTGTCTAAACCCATCATGAGACTAATTTTACTGGATGTTTCAATACAGGAGAAGGGAGCTTTTATTACTTGGCCATGTGAGTCAGAGTGATAAATGTCAGAAAAATAAGCTTTGGAAATAAATGCTTTTGCTGAACAATTTAAAAGGATCATACTTATCTTCATATTTAAGTATTTAAAATTATACATCTTTTCCACTGGAGAAGTATGTATCATCTTCATTATCATAAGCACTCTTATGCTACAGTAAATTAGTGATCAGACTTTCCTTATTAAGGTTTTAAAATATTCTTGTAGTAAAATGTAATTGACTGCAATGTAAAGAAAAGCTACTTTGATTAGATGTTAAGCGTTTTAAAATTAAAATGTTTATGCAGAATGCAGTACATAGAAGTATGCTGCTCTAGGATGACCAACTGCTCAATAGGTATTCCAAGTCTAAGAGGCAAGCTGGACAATTACATTACATACACAGTGATAGAAGGGAACTGTGGTGCCAGTGTATTTCTGTACATTCTTCTGTGTCTAGTCCTGAGTTATCTGATGGAGGAAAATTTCAGAAGAAAACTCCCGGTATGGAAGGATGGTGATGCACTGGAACAGGTTGCCCAGAAATATGGTGGATGCCCCATTCCTGGGCATATTCAAGGTCAGGTTGGAGCAACATCATCTAGCTGTACGTGTCCCTGTTCACTGCAGGGGAGTTGGACTAGATGACCTTTAAGGGTCCCTTCCATTTCAAATGATTCTATGATTCTGTCTGCAAGAACACCATAGGAATTGGGCCGGAGGAATCCCAGGCATCCATACAGACTGGAAGGAGCAGTCCTTGAGAGCAGCCCTATGAGAAGGACCTGGGGGTCTTGATAGATGAAAAACTTAACATGAGCCAGCAGTGTGCCCTTGCGTTTTGGAAAGCAAGTGGTATCCTGGGCTCCATCAAAAGAGGGGTGGCCAGCAGGGACAAGGAGGTGATTGTCCCCCTCTACTCTGCTCTTGTGAGGCCCCATCTGGAGAACTGTGTCCAAGTGTGGCTCCCCCAGTACAAAAAAGACAGGGAACTGTTGGAGAGGGTCCAGAGGAGGGCCACGAAGATGATCAGGGGTCTGGAGCACCTCCCCTATGAAGACAGGCTGAGGGAGCTGGGCTTGTTCAGCCTGGAGAAAAGAAAGCTGCAGGGTGACCTCATTGCAGCCTTTCAGTACCTAAAGGGAGCCTACAAACAGGAGGGGAATCAACTTTTTGAAAGTGTTGATAACAGCAGGATGAGGGGAAATGGTTTTAAGTTGAGGGATGGGAGATTTAGTTGGGCATCAGGGGGAAGTTCTTTACAGAGAGAGTGGTGAGGTGCTGGAACAGGCTGCCCAGAGAGGTTATGGATGCCCCGTCCCTGGAAGTTTTCAAGGCCAGGTTGGATGGGGCCCTGGGCAGCCTGGTCTAGTATGAAATGGGGAGGTTGGTGGCCCTGCCTGTGGCAGGGGGGTTGGAGCTTCATGATCCTTGTGGTCCCTTCCAACCCGGGCCATTCTATGATTCTGTGATAATTACAGCCTCACCTGTGATTCATCCAAAGTCAGTGAGTTGCTGCCAGTCTAAGCAAGACATCATCCTTCATCTTCTACTGGATTGCAGCCATCATGCTCTTGAAGAGCTTTGGCACAGCACAGCAAAAGAAATTAGGATCGTAAGTGAAGCTAAGTATTAACCTTGAGCAAGTAGGTGAAATACTAGATGGTGTCTGTCTTCTGTTGAAGTGTCAGAGTGGAACACAGGACCTGGCTGGACGTTTTGTCTTTCACATTGAAAGCTCCTAAGTTCCAGAAGATATGATGATTTAGTGCAGAAGGAAAGTGAAGAGAGTTGTTTGTTAATACGCACACAAAAGCTATTATAACTTTTCTATTAAGCTTCCATCAATATATAGCTGAAAAGATGTTGAAGTTGATGTAGCAACATATACTGACTGCCACATCTGCAGTGTACAACAAATTAATAGAGAATGGGACATAATTGAAACAGAAAAGTTACCTTGCTTTTCATAATGCTGTATAATCTGGAATGAATATAGTCAGTGAAGGGAGCAACTCTGAAGTAAGAAGACTTCTGTCTTTCCAGTAAGCCAAATGTGATGCACAGTATTTCATTTCTGGAACCTCTTCATTCTTATGCTAGGAAATTACAGTGGCTTTTAAGAGAATGTGTTCCAGAAATAATTGATATGCATCATGTCTGGCTCACCATAAAGATAGCACGTTGTACCACAGCAAAAGTAGTATGTGCTATTCTCAAATTACTGTAGTTATTATTGCATTTTTGTTCAATTAGATGCATGGATTTAGAGAAAGAAGCTCTTTACACTAAGCATCAGTGATGGACAAATTGATTATACTACTGATAGCAACAGGGAAGAGAGCTGGAAGGTAGTATACTCAGTTTTCAGTATGCTGATCTTGAGGTGACAGCATGGGCATAAGTAGAGGATATGTGGAATTGGAGCTATGATTGAATGCAGAGCACGATATTGGGATGGAAAAATCCAAGAGGGCCATTTAAGCACAGGAGTTGAATGCTTCAGAGCAGCTTAATGGAGGTAAGAAAAATCAACAACTCTGCTGTTTTTAGGCAGCCAGAGATGTGATGAAGCTATTTGGTAAATAGGAAGCTCTTGAGGGGAAAACAAATGAACAAATTAATTTTTTAAGAACTTTGGGGAAAAATAAATAATGTTGCTTATAATATAACAGTTATGATTTTGAACTGATTGGGCCTCAGTGCCCTTTAGGAGTATGAGACATGAGTCTTCCGGTTATTTCAGCGGGATTTAAACAAAATACGGTTGCATTACATGCTATAAACGTGCAGGTCTCCAATTTAGTTATGATGAGTTTGGAATACATCTTTGGGATAAGAGGGGTAGTTTCTGGTCACTAAGTTGTCAATCAAATTAGAAACTCATTCAATTTTAAGAGCTTTCAATCATTTCCTTCTGAACTAGATGCACTGTAGGAGTTGCTCTTTGAGGCTGAGAAGAGTCCCCAGAGCAGACAAGGAATGTCCCAGTTCTCTTGTTGCCTTTGTGTAATTTGCTGTTTGGCATGTGTTGGCTATCCACACCTCAGCTATTTAGGATCATTTCCTCTTTGTTCATATGGAAGTCATTTTCATATGTAAAGGATTTGTTCATGGTTGGCCTAGCAGACAAGAAGGAAGAGTCTAGTTCCATTCTGTCTGCAAACAGAAAAGAAGTTTTAAACTCAAGGAAAAAGAACAAACAAACAAAAAACCCCAACCTATTTAAATGTGGTAAGGAACAGTAGAGAGCATTGGTAGGGAAAAAAAAGAAAAACAACCAACAACACAGAAAGAATCCTAATTAGTATTTTCCTGAAATACTGAAAGGCACATTTAAGAAAAATGAATATTTTCCAACAGCAATGAAATTAATGTATTTATTATTTGCTTAGCAGTACTGTGCCTCGCTTTGTTCTGCGCGCAAAATACCTGCAGGCTCTGACTGAAGTCTGAAAGATAGACACATCAAAATAAGGATGCTCCAGATAAACGAGAAGTGATTATTATACATGCCAGTTGCTGGTATTCTCCAGGGGACAGTATACCTTCCAAACAGGAATAAGTCACAATTGCTTCCCTTAGGAGCTGAGGAGAGGGTTGATGGCTTTTTTTTTTTTTTAGTTGTTTTTGTTTGTTTCTTTTGTTTCCATTCAGTATTGATTTCTACAGGATGTTGCTCATCAGAGCTTCTGGATATTTGCATCAGTTTAAAACATCAAAAATAATTAATAATCAATGTGACTTTAATCCCTTCAAAGAGAAGCCATTAACCCTCACAGAAAATGCTATAGCTTGCAATAGTTTAATGAAATAACTGTAAGAAGGGGAAGAGATGAAAGAGAGGAACATCACTTGAACTTTTTGTTTTTAAGACATCTTCTATTCAAAACAGAGAACATAGCTAATAATTTATTGCTGCCTACTTGTGGTAAATCAGTAGGTTTGTCGTTCAATAGTTTTCTTTCTCTAACTCAGCTGCTACTGCCTAATCTTGCACTGATATTATCTTGAGTCATCAGCGTCTGCTTCCGAGGAAAAGATTATGATGTCACAAAATCAATAGTGGAGGATACTATATTGTAATCCCTTTTCAGGGAAGTCCATTAAATCAATGCCTCTCTTTCTGTGAGTAATGGCTGCAGAATCCAGCCCTCTAATTTTGCTGTGTGAAGGAATAAGAGCAGATGGGATGGGATTTTACATAATTAACTAGCAGTTATTACATACAGCATGAAATATGATGACGTTTTCTGAAGAATAAACGGATACAATAGTGAGTACTTAAGTGTATTTAAAAATGTTCACTGGTCTAAAATTCTTTTCTGGTGGGATTACAAAGCAGTGTGTTAAATCAAAAATTTTAAATGTTATCTTTGAAAATCAACTCAAGACTCCGTAGTCTCCGAAGCCCTGCCAGTTTTTTTTTTTTTTGGCGGCATCAAACACTGTCACTACCATTTAAGAGAAACGGAGGCAGGTCATGAATATGGATGGCAATGTTGTGATCTCACCTTAGCGCTCATGTGAAACACTGACCTCTGTTAGCTGGAACCAGAACTGCCGGTTTGCCTCTAATTCTTAGGATGCTGGGAGTTATCAGAGAGTCTACTGTGCTTCTGGGAACAGATCCAAAATCTAAGCAAAATCAATAAAAGTCTTTATGTCGCTTAAAATGGGCTTTGGATCAAGCTGTAGCAGGAAGATCTGCGATCTCTGCCAGGTGGTACCATGAGGCTTGACATGCAGCATAGAGCTAATTGTGATATGCTGGTGACCTTGGGCTTACTGCACTGTCAGTAGCACAAACTGCAGGCCATAGGATGATTTTGAGTTTTGGAATCTGTAAGTCTGATAGCTGAAACTCCAGTTTGGATAAATCTTGAATAGGATTCTCTCTCTAAAGGGGTCACTGAAAAGTCTGTTTTAATACAGCTGCTGGAGCCAGTGTAAGAGGAGCACACCTTAATGCTTCTGTTCTTGAAAGAGGATTCTCTTTGCAGGAGAATTCAGTCATGTAACTAACACTAGACAGAAAAAAAGAGCATTTTCTTCCTATGCAGAGCCATAATTCTCCTCTTTGTCTTCTTTTCAGGGACTGCTCAAGTAAGAGTTTTGGTTTAAATTCAGCATATAGCCACTTTTGTTGACATTGCAACAATAACACGGGTATGTGGATGAATGGAAAACAAATTCTCCGTCAAATACATGCTCAAATATGGATCTGAACACAACAGCTAATTCCTGTCTCTTTAGTAGGCTACTGGAGTTAAAAGTGATGCCAAAAATCAGTGACAGTTTTGAATGTGCTCAGGTTCAATATGAAGTCATCCTTTTTTTCTTAGACTCCTGCACATACTTAGTTTTCTGCCCTTCTATGTAGTCTGTAATGACCTGGGTGTTGCAGGAGGCCTCTTGCAAATCAGCATACTGAAGACCAGTTGGCTGTGGCAGATGTTGTGCTTGATTCTGAGACAAAGGGGTTTTCATGCGGTGGAAAAACAGACTGGCTGTCGAATACCAGTTCTTCTTGGTAGGTGTTACTACAGCAGGTGTTGGATATCAGCCAGGCAGGAAAGCAGTGGGTCCAGGTTGAGGAAACAAACTTTGAAATGTCCATTACATGGTGCCTGAGCATTCAGATTGGAGCAGAGCCAGACTGCCTGTCCTTATGGCCTCACCAGAAAAACTGGCATGGCTAGAACAGTTGCAGGTGGTATTATTTCATTCTCAATTTAAGTATGATTGTGAACATTATGAGGTTAGGAGATAAACTGGAAAAGAAATAAAATGTTTTGGAAAATGACAGAGTGTATCTTCAAGGCTTTGTTTGTCCCAGTTGTATACAGTTAATGCCACATCCCTTTTTTTTCTGTAGATAACCTCCAATAAGGACATGACCCATTTAGGGTTTGGCTTTTGTAATGGTGCTTTGTCGTGGTTTTATAGAATCAGCTGTTTGTCACTGATGTATTGTGAGACAAACTGACTTCTTTATCAAGATGTTTACAGTTTTAATTAAATTATTGGTTTTCTTTGATACTTTTTTTTTCAAGGTAGAGAATTTTCCCTATGAGTGCTAGTTATATGACTGAAATGAGAGCTAAAGGATTCCTGGATAAGCATTAGCAGTAACTGTTGGTATCAATCTTGCCATTGAAATGTCTAGAATAATGTAATTTGTTTTCCTAAGCAGAAAATCCATCATCTACACATTTGTGCCTGCTGTTCTTCAAAGTATATAGGTTTCATCTGGTGCTTATAGGAAAAGACCTAATTTTCTCATGCACATTCCCCATTCAACAACCTTCTTTTTCTAAAATCAATAACATAGCACAACCAAGACAACAACTAGCAGTCATGTCTAGGGCAAGGAAAGCCAGGATCTGCCATGTAGATTTGCCTGAGTATGTAGGGATAAGGCTAAAGTCAGAGGTAGGGAATGATTTTTAAATATATGTATTTATAAAAAATGGTGAGAGAGTAGTCATAACTATGTTATATAAGTTGGTAGTGGTCTGGTTGGATATCACCGGACATCTTTGTTTTCCTGGCTACTTTTTGGGTTGTCTCAAGGAAGTCTTCTAGTTGGCTTTAAGTTGATGGTAACAATGATGTTCTTACCCCTGCCCTGTAGGTGGGAGGGCCTGCAATGGGCCAGCTGGAAAAAAATGGATGATTCGGAATTGTTTTCTTGGTTAGATGCTGCAGTATATAGCAGCGATGCTGTGGCATTTGAGGATGCAGGGAGAAGTGAATTTGCTTGGAACCTAGGAGTAATTCAGGCTGGAAGACATGGCTGGAGACCAAGGCCCAGCTCAAGACAGGGACAGGATGTTGGGGGCTCAGAGCTGTGTGAGATGAGTTTTGAATATCACCATGGACAGAGATTGCACCACCTCTGGACAACTTCCAAGGCCTCCAAATGAAATGAATGACAGTCAATTAAACCTTTTTAAAAATAATGAATTGGGGATGAAAGAACATGAAACTTTTCTATTAACTTGTCTTCTAATATATTTTTTAAGTCATTTAAAAAATTCATCTTAGGCTATCTTTCTTTGTAGAATGTGAAGCCCTTGGTTACAGTTACATGCCTTTTTGCTGAAGTCTGCTGTTTTCTTGCATTGTCTCGCTCCTTGGAGCTTGAGTTTTAAATATAACATCAAGGATAAAATTCTTAGTGCTGCCATTGTTAGAATGTGCCTTAATTATCATTTAAACTTTCTGCAGAGTCAGGCAGGTATCCGCCATCACTGCACAATTCGTTTCACATGTTCACGTTTCTCAAGAAGGACTTTTTGCTGAGAGTTTCATTTCTTCTCTTTTTTCCTTCCTCTGACTTACATTTCTGGGAGAAGAACCATCATTTCTAATGTTTTACAAATTCGGGTCTTTGGTCTAAAGAAAACCATTGAAACCTTTACTCTAGAGGTACTTTTCAGTGATGTGAATTAAAGGCGTTGGGGCAGGGCTGGCCTCTCCGTCCCAACTGGCTTAGTACTGAAGCAAAGAAATCAGCCACCAAAACATGCAGTTAAATAAATTTTTAAAAATCAAGGTGGAATAATATATATCTAGAGGGAACATGTGGAATATGGTCTGGAAATCCTCTTAGCACTTTTTGTATTGATAACTGAACTACTGCTCCTAAATTCAATACAAGATTTAAGGTACTCAGTACAGTTAATGAGCTCCAAAGGAACTGTTACTCTGGACTGTAATTACAGCTTCTGCTGCCTGACTCTGTGTCACACTGGCATTTTATTACTGATGATTTGTAATGTCAGAGGGGAGGATGTGTTTGGTGATTCATTAGTGTTTTCGCAGATTCTGCCTTAAATTATATTAGGTCATGATTTCATATGCTTGCATGTCTGTGCTAGTATGAAGATTCCTTTATTCTGTACAATGTAGTTAAAAAATAACCAAAATCTAAATCAAACTCCCACAAAAATAAAAGTCTCCTTGCAAAATAAAGTACCTTCTTGTCCTGTTCTGTGGTCCTTGTTTTCTTCAGGTCAGTTCTGTGACTCCCAGTTTCTAAACAGAATCACCACAAAAAAAGGCTTTCTACTTTTAACTTTAAAAAAGGCAGATCTTCAAGTGAATAACATGATGTCATATCTTACAGTCCCCCCTCCCCCCCCACCTCCAAAAAAAACCAAACAAACCCACAACCCAACTTCTGTCATCTGTTAGATAGGCAAAATGATGCTTTTTCCCTGAAGACCCCACAATGCCAGATTTAATTTATTTTGGGAAGAATGAGAGAATTCTGTGGAATGTGCTTGCCACTTGTGAAATGGAAGTGTCAGTGGAAAGTGTGAAGATATCATGTGGAACAGAGCTTACATGGAATGAGATGAGTTTATAGAAAGAAGAAAAACCTCTGCACCTCTTTTATATTTAGCATAAGAGAAATGGTTAGAAGGGATTTCAAGATGTCATGCATGGCCCAGAGCGGATCAGCTGTGCTCAGACTATGAGTTCAGAAAGTTTGGTTCTCTAATCCCAGCTCTCTTCAAAGCTCGATTTAGCTGCAGCAATCTCTGAGCCCTCTGCATGGGGAGCATGATGAGCAGGAAAAAGAGCCTGAGGCTGCATGACATATACCCAGCAGATCTATGGGTGTGTGGGAAAGGGGCTGCAGATTGATGGGATTCAGAGCTCCCCACCTGTAGAGCAATTTAAATGCACAACTTCAGCTGATTACTAATGCTTTGGAAAATGAATAAAGAATTAAAAACACGGATGGCTATGCAACTGCATGTCAGTGGATGCAGGGCTTCTGTGTGCTCTGTAGTTCCACAGTGGGTTGTTTCTCTGTGTCTTTTGCAGCTTGCAAGGACAAAGTCTAATGGTGTCAGACCATGCCTAGAGTTGATCCTTTGTAGTTTTGTCTGGAAATGCTACCCCCTATTCCTACAGTTCTATACAACAGATGACTGGCGATTGCTGGATGCCCAGTGTGAATTTTTGCAGTGATACTGAGAACTCTTTTGCATTAGGAGCTGAGCCTCAGTCAGGAGGAGGGGAAGCAGATGGACTGCAGAGAGATGTCTGCATCCCACACCCAAGAATGCATGTGCTATGTTAAGAAGCCTAATAGAGTGTGTCCCCTTCTGCCCATGATAAATCCATCTCCATGCTGTCAGAAATGGCTGATAAATGGGAGCTCTGAGATTTTTCTCTACTGAAATGGTCTAGTCTCATTTATCTCTTTTCCTCTTTGCATATTGGCATATTCCTCCTCGGCAAGTATTTATCTAAAGTCTTTACTTGGTGTATCGGACTAAAGGTCATATCAATTTTTTTCTCTCTCCTTCTTTTCCCCCTCTAGTCCCTCTATTTCTAAAGATGTCAAACTAGATAACTGATGGTTTCTTCTGATACCAGAAGGCCTTCACAATATGCATATTAGGTTTTGTGTTTTAGCTTTTTTTTTTCCTCCTGTATCTCAGTGCATTCAATTTGTATGCAGAGCCATCCTCTTACCATGAGCTTCTATACCCAGATCTGAGGATTATGTTCTTATCCAACATATGTACTTAGCCTGAAATGCTAAATCTGTGCTACTAGAGGAATAGAAAGACGTGATGGCTAAAGGAGCTATGTCAAAGTAACCAGTTAGATCAAACTATAAGTTGTTCCTGGCGAGAGGCAAGATGAAGATACTACCCTGGATCCCCTGACAACAATACGTTTAAATATTGCTATTTTGACTATGGGGGATTAAACAAAAATGGTTTTACTTGCTTTAAAAAAATATTAATTTTTTGATAGTGATGGAGGAGTTCTTGTGAATGCTATTTTCCAACATTTGGAGAGGTTAACAAGGGACAGATTTTGGGAGCTTGTAGCATGAGAACCATGGAAACAGAGGGCAGCAAGGGTTTGGTGGGCCTGGGTTGTTCCCCACCCCTTTAGGCTTTCCTGCAGGACTCAACCCTACTGTAGGGAACCTGCTTTAGCTGAGGATTGTATTAGCTGATCTCCAGTGGTCCTACAGTTCTGTGACTCTGTGTCCCTGTCCTGAGCTGTCCCTGTTACAACAGCCACTTTTGGGAAGGAGGAGAAATTGTACTGTATTTTCCTGTTTTCAGAGAAAGGCAACTTTGCTGGCTGGGGAGAAGGTGCCAATACCATGCTCTCAGCTGGTCTTTTCTCTTTTAGGTCTTTATGAGATGACACAGCAGATGCTGTGTCCTGCTTTGCAGTGCACCTGGGCTGTGCTGGTGCATCTCTGATGCACATCTGACTCCAGCCACAGAGGAACTGCTGTTGTACTTCAGTTGTGATGTTTTCTGAGTGCTTCTGTTACCATTCACACCATCACATCATTGTACTGGAGCGCTGACTGGTACTTAAAATGCTGGTGGGGAGCTTATCCCAGAATAAGCTATGGGCAAATCTAGTGGAACTAGGATTCTGTACTGAAGGGGAAGAGGAAGAGCAGCATCTTCTTGGAAAGCCAAAAATAACAATAATAAAAAAAATCCTAGGGAAACGCACAATTAATTATTCTTTCCTTTCTTTCTTCTCTCATGAATTACATACAAGATTTTCTCTGCAGTAATGGGCAGAGTGTGTGGATGTTTTATTTATTAATGCTATGCAAAAAAATATTGTGGAGGATGGGTCTTCTGAATATTTGAAAGGCAAAATAATCACTTGGATTGACTGACAAAAGTATTTTGTTGTTCTTGAAAAGATATAAAAGCTTAGGCAACTTCATAGCAAATACTTTGTTTCTCCAGAAAGAACATTTCAATCCTAAACTTTCATCTCTTTCTAAAAAGAAGACAAATGGAGGGATGGTCAGATCTGTAATTTTTCAAATAAAATACCAGCTCATTTCTCACACCTACCCATCTGTCCCTTGTCTATTACTCCCTTGGCCACTTTCCTCCCTTACCTGCTTTTTACTCTCTGCTTCACCCATGTCTCCTCCTGCACTGCTCAGTGCCTGCTCCCTTACAACATCACCTCACCCTGCTGGGCTTCAGCAGCCCCAGTGGCATCATCTCCTTTCTGATGTACTTTGCTTTTTGCTCCAAGCATGTGAAGTTGTATTTCTCCTATAAATGTTTTGGATTGTGTTTTTGTGACCTTGGTAGAAAAGATTTTTCTGCACACCATTTGCAGTCATTTAGCAGAGCTCAGTAGTTAACTTCCAGTAGAATACTAAATAGTGAGAAAAAGACTGTGATTACACAAAAAGACTATTTTAGAGAAAATAGCTGCTATTCAAATAGATACTGTATTTTACAGGGAAAAAAAAAGTGGGCCAATTACTCTGCTTAGTCACCTACACTGTGGATTCAAATGAACTTCATCTACAGTTATGGTCTTACACTGATTTTTACAAGGATAACTAAAGTCAGCATAAGACCCTGTGACTTTCAGCTCAGTTGGCTATAGCTGTGCCAGGATTATTTCTCTAAAAATATTATACTGTAATATTAAAAAGATGGAATTCCAAATCCTTTTAAAATTATTTTTAATTTCCTTTATCTTTTATTGGGAAGCATTTAATGCAAGTTTGTTTGGGTCTTCTGTGTCTATCTTAATTATGTACATTCCCTTCATTAATCATACTCCAAGCTTTCTGGTGGATAAATTGGTTCTCTTCTACCCCAGGACAGCTTGATGGCCCATAAAATAGATTTTCCAGGACTATTGCTGTGGCTATGTGATATACATCAGAGCCCATACTAAATTCTGTGGCCATAATTACTAACAGTTGTGATTCTGCACAACATATTGGGACTTAATCTGTCACATCACTAGTAAACAGCATTACTTTCTTTCTCTGGAAGGTGTATGACCTTGTCTTTGAATATCACTGTTATTAGCTCTTGTAATTTCGATAGAAAACAAGTCACACCACATGGCTGCAAAAGCAAAAAGAAAAAATGAACAAGAATTCCAAAAGTGTGTTTTTTGCAGCACACTTTCAGAGGGTATCATTGGAAGCACAGAGTCCGTAGATGGAGAGCTGGTGGTTTGGGACAGGTTCTCATCTAAAAGGAATTAAATGGCAGCTGTAAGGTGCAGCTGGGAGCAGTGGAGGGCCTCCTCAAGGAAGATATCCTCTTTATGGCATACATGTCTATGCTGTCACTGGTGTAAAAGCCCCCTGAGAAAGCAAGGCAGATTGACTGTGGGCTTTGGTAGCATATTGGGTGGTGTGTTGGTCATGGAGCAATAGAGAGGTTCTAAGCTGCAGTGGTGACACAATGGTAGGAACAAATATGCAAACCTCAGTTGGCTTGCAGACTTAAGAGGAAAAATTGCCTTTATACTTCTGAATGTAAAACTGAGTTGATCTGTCCCAAGGGGAGTTGTGAGTCCAGTGTACATCATTACCAGGTTTTGTTGTTGTTTGTTTGTTTATTTTAAAGTGGAAAAGAGAAAATTTTGCTCCCCCAAATGAGACAGATGATGATAAATTGTTTGTTTGTTTGCCTGTTTTAATTTAAATTGAAGTTTCGGATGTGTTTCATCTTGCAAGTATTTTTAAATGTGTCTTGCATAGATGGTTTGTGGGAAGTCTTCAGAAAACTATTGAGAAAAATGAGATCGATGTCAATGAAAAGTTTTGTAGTCATGTCCTATAGTTTGTAAAGGGATTGTGTACTGGGACTGCTGCTTTTCACATCCTATAACAGACTTCCTTGAAGGCATTAACTTGATCAGCAAACTGCTGTTATATTTTGGCAATGAGACAGCCTGAGCATCCTGAGCATCCAGAATATCCCTGTTGTAGAAGATCAGTAGGACTCTTAAAGAGGTTAATAGCAGCACTAGTGTAAAACTTCAACAAAACTTTTCTTAGCTGCACTTTGGTAAATACAGTTTTGCACTGGAAGTGGTTATTTTTGGGTTTATACTCCAACATAGATAAATAGGAGATTCTGTTGAATTGGGAACGTATCTGCACACTACCATGGGACAAACAGTAGTTAAATCCTGGCACCTAAAGATGCTGAGAGGCGTGGAGAGAGTTAGTAGAAGTGTTGAATTACTTGCTAATGTCTATCTCATCTCTATAGGAGAACAAAAATTAATTATACAGAATTTTATTTTTAAAGGATTTCCCACCTGTGTTTAAATTACAGATTGCAAAGCACACATCCCACCTTCCTGTAATTGATAAAGAAATGAAGAAACTGAATTATATTTTCTGGTTATTTTTTATAGCAGATTGACATATCCTTTTGAAACAGGATTTCAGTTATTGGTAATTCCTAAATGTATAAATACATAAATATAAATATATATATATATATATAAAATTCTCAGTCTGATGTGCTTAATTTATAGACATGTAAGAGAGGATCCAAAAAGAATGTGTTCACGGAGAGTTTGGGACCTACCTGCAATCTGTGTTTTCAGAAATATGCACTAGGCAAGCTGTGTAACCTGCTGGTGTCATGCATGTACAGTGCACTTGCAGAGAGGGAAATAGGATCCAAGAGAGAGCTGCTGCCTGTGCTGACCACAGGAATGAGTGAATTACTGAGTACAGACTGAATTTCAGTCACAAGAAATGCATTAACATCAGTATTATACCATCAGTATTACCCTTCTGCACTAAAAGTAAAGGAAGTTCACCTGCTTAATTGTATTCAGGTTTATAATTGATCATTCTGTGTGATGGCTTCATGTACTGCAAGAAAAGGAATGATTTACAGTTTGTGTCAGAAGAACATTGTTATATGAGGAAAGATTAACAATCATAATTTCAGACTCAACAGTATTTATAATTCTGAATTGTCTGCTTTAATGCAAATATTCCATCTTAAATGCTGTGCTTTGTCTTGATTAGTTAAAATAATCCTTCCTTGCCTGGGTGGCTTGGTAAATTAGTGACTGGCCCAACAACAACAGGATAATATTGCTGCATTGTTTATCCCATACTGATTGTAAAAACCAAGAGAAACAGAGAAGAAACTGGTATTTTGCATACACAGCATGACAGCATGAGAGGCATAGGTTCAGATTTTAACTCTTCTGTCTGGATTCACTTCCAGTTTCTCACATGAAGCTTCAGTGACTTGGATGAGGCTTCCACCATCTGAGTCATGGCCCAGCCATACTCTCAGATTGTTGTAACCAGAGCAGCTTCTGCACTGTGCTTTTTGGAGATTTCTGCTGTTTAAAAAGAGCATCCTGAGATGTGACTATATCTCAGGGACTTCTTTCTACACCTGTTTTTGACTAACCAGACCATCTGCTGTTAGCAGCAGAGCCACAGTGAGGTGGGCTTCACCCACTGGCTGTGTAGCCACATCCCAGCCTGCACAGAAAAACTGGGTTTCCATGGCTCAGGAGATGGCAGGCAGAGGGCCAGGCTACCTCTCACGTGTGTAATTCTGTTAAACTCAGCCAGAACACTTCCACAAGCAGGAAGTGCAGAATTGGTCTCTGCAGTATAAAACCATAGTAAAGTTGTTTGCCAATGAAGTGCAGCTGCATTTGTGATGGAGAAGTCTGGGAGCAGTGGTTAATGAGCCTGTGTTGGTGCCTTGACCTCCTCTTGCAGATAGAGAAACTCCTTTCGGGTGCCTTTCCATGGCAGCCGCGGCTTGTGTCCAGCGTGAGATTTGGTTTGCCTCTTATCAGCCATTTAAAATAAGTTTACTTTGCTGTATACCCAGAGGAGGAGAGAGTATTGCTCATCCCAGGTTCTGAAAATAGGTGCTAAGGTGCAATAACTCACCTCCCAAACCCAGTCAGCCCTGCCCAGAGAGAATGAGTCTTGCTTGTTTAGACCAGATGCTCAAATTTTGCATCATTACAGATGGGGATGGGATGAATCCAGCAGTGAAGCTAGAGACTTGCTTTCTGGTTCTGGTATCCAGGATTGTTTCCTGAGTGACCATGTCGTGCTGACTTCTCTGGCCCACAACAGTGTAGGAAGATGATTTTTGATGCCGCAGAGACCTGATTAAAATACAGTGTTGGAAGTTACCTGACATCCCTAGAGCATGTTCAAAGGAGGGAAACAAAACTGAAGGATCTGGAGCACAAGTCTTATGTGGAGTGGCTAAGGGAGCTGGGGTTATTTAGTCTGAAGGAGGCTCACTGGAGACCTTATTGTCTCTTTACAACTCCCTGAAAGGAGGTTGTAATAAGATGGGGGTCGACCCCTTCTCCCAGGTAGCAACAATAGGGTTAGAGAGGTAATGGCCTCAAGTTGCAGCAGGGGAAGTTCAGATTGAATATTAGAATATTTTTTTTTCTCAGAAAGAGTGGTGATGCATTGTAACAGGATGCCCAGGGATGTGGTGAAGTTACCGTCCCTGGAGGTATTCGAGGGCCATTTGGAAGTGGCACTGAGGGACGTGGTCTGTGGGCATGGTGGGGATGGGCTCATGGGTAGACTGGATGATCTGAGTGGTCTTTCCAACCTTAGCAATCCTGTGATCTTTGAATACTGAGTTTCAAATGAAATGTGATTTAGTGTGATTTAGAAGCTTTCCGTTAATTACATGAAAAGTTAGGAGTGTGGTGTTTCTAGCAGTTCATGACAACACGTTTGGGGACTTTTTTTTTTTTTTTTTTTTTTTGTGCTTCAAAAAATCACAACATTTTGAGAATTAACAACAACCTTAAACTTCATTAATAGCTAAATTGCTTCTTGGGGTTTGGTGTGTGATGCTGAAAAGGATGGATATCTTGAAACGTACTTTTTTTTCCCCCCATTATTCCAGACAAAGATTCCAGAAAAGGAGAAATGGAAGATTAGTATTTTCTGAATGCCAGTTTTCTTCTCCTGTAATTTTTGTTTCTGCTTCCTCTAAAGCAAGGGGAAATTCAGGTTTGCATTCTGTATCAGTCTTTTGCTTCACCAAAACCTGACATTGGATTTCCACAAAGTTCAGAGCTGATGTTAGAATCTTTCTCTTTAATATTTGAACATCACAGTGAAACTTGCCTGGCCTCTGCTTCCTCTGAAATTTTGAAACTCCCATTAGACTTGCTGGGTGTTGTAACTGAAGTTCATATCTCTTAAATGCACCTTTCAGACTATACATGAATTTATATTGCGGAAAGCAGATGAAATTCAGTATCTCCTGTTCATGAAAGCTTTTGGGTAATTTCAGCAGTTCTGAATAAAGTCATTTGGACTAAGGTTTTCAAAGCTCTGGAAGATGTTTAAAAGAACATTAATGGAAGGTGAGTATTAAAGAATCAGCCAAATATTTTAAATCCAGAACTGATTTCTACTGCCTTTTGTAGAGCCAAGATTTCACCCTGAAGATTTAGTGATTATGTCTGAAACCTGGTCAGTCCTCTTTCTGTTCTACATATTATGTGTTAAGATGGGAGATCCTGGATGAAATTAAGATACATACTAGTGACCTCCTACTTCACTTTTTGGATGCAGAAAAGAGTGTGGTCGACACTGTTTGGTAGTTTCCATTTCAATCAACACTGATTCTCTAATTAGAGGTAGAAACAGTGAAAAAGCATGAAGGAAGCAGATTCCCTGCCAGTAGAAACTGTCTGGAATCACACGAACTTGCACACCCAAGCTGTTAGCCCAGTGAGTCTGAGGAGGCATATGAGATCTAACCAATTAAAAGGATTGTCCTTGTTAGATCATTAGCCTTTAATCTCTTGCACCCAAAAACATGGCTTTATAATGAAGAAAGTCTGACAGCTTGTTCCGGGATACGTTATAATGTACCTATTTAAACTCTGTTTACAGTACCCATATAGAGGTAAGCAGGATACTCACTGTTGTACACACGATGTCCTTATTCTCTCCGCAAACATTTAAATCCTTAATTAGATGATTGTGATTTTTTAAAATTGATTTTTAGAGGAAATGAAAAAAACAAGTGATTATTCAGCTTTGGCTATGTAAAGCATAGCCTGCATTGAACTCTCGTGCTTTTTTCTTCCAGTACTGAAGCTTGTAGTGCAATTATGAGGTAATTCAATACATAGAACTCCAGTGTTTGGATCTTCACAGAACTTAAAGATTTCTCAAATTATTTGTATTGGTTGTTGTCTGTCCTACTTCTTATATTTAACCCCATAGAATTAGCTAAGAAAAATACAGTTATTTTGGTAACAGGCTAATTAGTTTTTGGTATGTTTTTTAAACGTAATAAACATTCCTAAAATATCTGTTTTCACATCATCCTGCATAACATTTTTTTCTATTCCTTTTACTTTGCTACTGTTGATACTGTTTTATAAAACACAGTTTTGAGACTCAGATGAATTGACACAAGCCATTTGAAGGGCTGAAATCAGTCTGTGACATGCCACGTGCCACAGAATTGACAGCTCTTTGAAAGAAACTAGGCTGGAGATATAGCTTTCAAAAATCTGTTGCAATCTGCTTCTTGTGCCTTGGCTGCAAGGAAGTGGGTCAGCAGACTGTGCCAGTGGATAAGATATAGGTAATGTTCTTCGGCTGCTTTGTTTTGGGGGATGGGGCAGATTTGTTTTTCTTCCTTCATCACAGGCAATTTTATTTTCTAGATTACTGATTTGGGTTACTTAATCTTTTTCAAATCAAAGTATCACATTGCTTTCATTACAAGCTGTACTTACTGTATTTAGTGATATAATTCATAACATGCAGTAAGAAGTATACACAAAATAGTATGGGTGGGGAAAAAATATCTCAGGCACTGCCTGATATTTAAACATATGTCAAGACCTATTAGCTGTGAAACTGTGTAAAGTAGTGCCTGAATTCTATGGTAATATGATTTTAAACAAATATTTCTTGAATAAACTGTAGCTAGGAGAGGTTTTTCTCTCTCTAGAACTGAATAATAGCAGTAGTAAATGATTAATAGTTAATACCCATGTGAATATTCCCATTTTAGCTGCCAATCTTGCTCTCCTTTACAGAAAGGAATAAGTAACACTCATCACTGAGTTTATAGGAGGGAGTTTGCTGTACTGCATGCATACCTTGCAGATGGTTATAATTTCTAGGGCCATCACTCAATTTAACTTGATAGTAAGTTAGCATGTGGGAATAGCTCTCACTTATGTTGTTCTTCCCTTTGCTAGCAGAAGAAATTAAGAACAGTGTGATTGATGCCAGAGCATCATTTATATGAAGAAGGCCAAGTTTCCTTCAAGCTTCTGCCTTCCATGATCATCATCCCTGGAATGGCCACATGAAATGTGTCCTCTTCCAAGCTGACCTCCACCTCAGGGGTTGCTGCTCACAGTGCAGTCCTCTGATTTTGGGGATGAACCTTATAACTCTAGGTCCCAGGAAGGCTAATCTGCTGCTACCTGAAGGCAGAGACATTTGCTCTCTGGTGGCATTGGAGCTGGATTATGTAGTGACCTACAAAAAGAGGTTGTACATCCACTTTCCCATCTCTTAAAGCCATTTATTTCTATTAGCATAAATTTTCTTTTTTTTTTCCATCAGTTTTCTCTTGGTAAGCTAAGATCATTATCCAGATGCAGTGAAATTAATTCAGAAAAGATATGCAAATACAATAATGTATGCTAATCCCAGGAAATTACTTATTCATGGTTCAAATGAAAGAGGCCTCCTCCTCTTTTTTCTTGCCCTTCTACCCTTTGTTTTATTTTTAGAACTGCAATTTGAAGTTTTAGGCCCTCATTTTTACGTAGAGTAAGAACACCTTACACATTCCACTGGCAAGTGCAGTGCCTTTATGTGACCGTATCTACATCTTGTCAGAGAAGAATTGAGAGACCTGTGATAGATGTCCTGGTTCCACCAGAATGAAATTTTAAACAGGGTACAGACGAATGTGACATGAATACTGGAACAGTTTCCAACATCTTTTTTTTTTCTACTTGTTTGTTTGGGTGGTTGGTTGGTTTTGGTTCCCATAAAGTTCCTTTCTTCCTTTGCAGAAATCAGTGGTTTGTAATTCATGAGTCAAGTTAGTGTTTGATTCTTATGATTTAATAAAGAAGCTGAAGTTTGTAAATACAAACAGAGGCAGTGACCGTTCAAAGTGGCTGACTTAAGGAAATTCACAAGAATGAAGAATGTATCTGAGATCAAAAACTGAGTAATGTATGCAGTCTTATAGGACTTGAGAGCAGATAATCGCAGTTAATGACTTTTAAGACTCTTTAGAACACTTTGTGACTTAGTAGTGCACCAACAAAATTTGATTTCACCTTTAGAGCAGAGGATCTGTGATTCTGGTTTTTCCAAAACCAAGCCCCATCACTGTGAGGGGCCACACTGTAAGTCAGTGCCAAATTCTTTTTATCTGCCTTATGCTTACATACTGAGGGGGTGAGAGTAATCATTTCAGCGCCTTGGAATTCTTGTTACTTGCTATTTAATGGTCTTATCAGACAAACTGTAAATAAGAGTGTAATTAATTGTTCTCTACTTACATGACAAGTTGCATATAAGTTCCATCCCCCAGAGAATCTGTTATTTACCTGATTGCTTGGGGAAATTACTACAGGGTTATCTGGAGAATGCCTGGAAGATAAACATGGGTTTTACATTCACTTATTTGTACATCATTTTGTACCTAATAAGTACATTCTGCTAAAGAGTTCATGCAAAGAAGGAAGAATTAGGAGACATCAACTCTTATAATTATAGCTGGCTCATTTTCCCTTGCCTGGAAAAATCAACATATGGCAAATACTTTATTCCTAGCTAAATTTTCTGCGTAAAAAAGCTGTCAAATTCATACTTCTGGGAACAAAATCCTTGTGCTTGTGTACACAGAATATGCTGCTAAAAGTAATGCCAAACTCTGGATGTCTGCCTTGGAGGGCATTTTCTTGGGGTAATCAAGTAATTTGTGTCAATGGCAAGATCCTCAGCTTACTCTTGCTCTTTCATTGGGAAATAAGTGCTCTGATTTTGGCCCCTCTCTGCTTTCTAAAGTAATCCCCCCTCAAAAATTAACAAACAAACAAACAAACAAATAAATAAATAAAATAAAATTCAAACATAACATTTGTAACTGACAAAATTGTAACTAGTGATAAATTTCTTCCAAAAAGTGAGGGATATACTAAAACATTCACTAAAGAAGAGGGGAGAAACTAATTAACCTTTTGATCAGTCCTTTTCATGGTTTTGCTTTGAAATTTCATGCATACTCCAAATATCAAAACAAATTTCCAAAGCATGAGTAGATATAAAAGTATCTCCCCACCCGACATCTCCTGCACTGGCACTACTGTTTGAAAAAAAGAAATCAGGACTTTGACTTCATTTCTCTTGTAGCAGGAAATTAGATGTGATTGCATAGAAACCTTAATTATACTTCTCATTAAGAACTGCTACAACCTTTATAAATGCTGTAGAATGACCCAACTGATCACTAAGTAAAACTTTCTACAAGGCTTTTCTCATGTGAAGTTCGCGAGAGCTTTACCACTGATTTAACAAGAGGTAAGATTTTACACTGTTGCTTTTTAATGTGCAGTCAGCCTAATTCAAGTTTGTGTGACGTAATGATTTTTCTTATCTTACTCCAGCTATTCTGTCTGGTTTGTTATTACCTACTATTACTGGAAACAAGATCACACTTCCAATAAACGATGGGAGATTTTGGGCTTTTCTTAGTAGGCTATAGAAGGACACTAAACATATTAATAGTAAAGTGAAATCTGAAAGTATTCTTTCTTAGAAGTGGGCATCATAGCTAAATCTAGACAGCCTCCACTTCAAACAGTTGGAATTCATCTAAAAGAATCTTGTAAGGAGTAAGACTGATTCTTAATTGCAATTCTCATTTTGATTTTCTTTTGTTAAACACAGAGACACACTAATCACCCCACTGATTTCAAATGTACCTTTCTCACTATCCAAACAACTATCTTAAGATTTTGGATGACAGAGGAAGGAATTAGTTTTTCATCTTCTCATGCTTTGCAACACTTTATGACCTCACTACAGAGGATGTACAAATTCTGCATTTAATCCATCTGAATAGTTCAGTTTAACAGGATTTACTTTCCTCTTTCCTTCCAGTTGATTTCTGGAGGTCACTAACCTGTTGCAGGGAAGCTAGTCAGCTCTGGTCTGGTGTTCAGCTTAGCACAGTCTGGTGGCTTCTTATCAGACAATGGGGCTCTACGGAATTTAATGGAAGGATGATTTGGAGCCAAAAATCCTCTGGAAGACTATACTAGAGACTGGAAAGTAACACAGGTCAGAAGAGAGGAGAAGAGGGGAGTCTGATCTGTATTTTTGAATGATACTATATAATAGGCTATAGCTAGCCAAATAGGGACTGCCTGTTGCATATTGTCTTTGTTAATAGCTTTCTCATTTTCCCTGGTGGCTTGGATGGGATATTTTCCTGATATTTCAGCTGTACTGTGGAGGATTAAACCCATAATTTTGGAAATGGTCTCCAAAAGAAAGATGGACATTGTGATCCCTCAATGTAGTTTCTTCCTCTTTCTGCCTGATCATCCATCTTCCACAACACAGGCAGGGATCTTCAGAGACGGCTCTATTAGGACCAAACAGTTTGGCAAAGCCACCTTCGGCACTCTACCTTTCTCATCTCCTTCTTATTGTAAATATTTCACATTTAAAGAATAAAAAAGAAACAAAACTGAATGTTGCTTGAAAAGGAAGAAGTAGATGAAGTAGAAAAAAATGCTTTTCAGAACAGAAATAGGCTAAATAAAAGTAGCTTAACTCAGTGACTAATTGCCTCAAACCAATTTTGGTGAAGAGGATTGTCATTTCAGCCCAGAATAATTTTATTTGTTTGTTTTTAGAACACTAAAACAATTCATCCTTAGGGTGATGAAAGAGCTGTGAGACTGCTGCAAACCAGCCCACGTATACACTATTTAGTAGGAAGGAGCCAGAATAGCATTCCTCATTAATCTGCATGCCAAAGCATGATCCCGACTATGGCTTTTAAGGTTCATGGGAAATAGGTCCTCAGATCTCATTGCAATTCAACTGGAACTGGCTGTCTAATTTCCTCCCTTTTGAAAATCTCTTTTTATGTGCAACATGCTGTTGTAAAGGGCCAAATGCATCATCCCTCAGGTAACAGAGCTGCTTGATGTGCCCTGTGCTCAGAAGTTCACCCTAAGAGCAATTGTGGCTTAAACTGATAGTGCCAACAAGAGCGTGACAACAGGCTGTATTATTATTTAAAGCCATCATTTTAATAGTAATTGCCACAAAACAAATTTTTTTTTGAGAAAGCAATGTTTTACACAGGAAAGGGAGAATCACTGAATGAAAATGCAAAATTCCCATCAGCCTTTTGGCTGTGAAAGGATATCTTATAAGTATCAAAGTTCTCTGTTACTATATATAAATTTGCATAAATCTCTTATCCTAGAATTGAAAATACTAAATGCCTTAAGACACAAAATACTTTCAGTGTACTCCTGATTTTGCTGTGACTACAAAGCATTGTAACTCTCAAGGAGATGAGACTTGTCCCCAGGGACCCTGCTTTGATTTCCCTTAGAGCTGGTAGATCATGGATGTAAAATGGCTCCAGATGAACTTGTGAAGTAATACAAAAACTGGTGAGTGAGGCATCTCCAACCCACAGTTCTATGATGTAGATCAGAATTTATTTGACATTCAGGAGCAAACTTTGACTTGCCTTTTTTCTGTGTATTAGCTCATAATACTCTGTGACCTTCATTGTCATACTTCAAGGACTGAGTACTCCCATTGTCTTCACAGAGTGATTGGGTATTCTGTGATATTATACCCAGTTCTCCTATTTCAGTCCACTGAATGACCTTCGGCTTCTTCTGAAGGTCAAGAATAAGAAGAGAATTGCAATAATGGAGCAATTTTTAAAATATGCTTTATTAGCATTAAGTCTTGGAACAACAGCTAGGAGGAAGAGATCATAAATGTTATTGGTCACCTTTAATTACAGTAAAGTGCAATTCCGTGTTATAAAATGCCATCCTTCTCTATATTCAGCATGAGTCTTTCTGGTGTAAAACTATAATACTGAGTCCTATCAATACAATCTTATCTGAAGTCGTATGACAATTGAAGCTAAATCCTGTTTGCTTTCAAACCCAGGTAGTCCAATCAACATCAATAGAAATATCAAGCGAAGTAAGTGAAAGGAATGTGACATTTGCATTTTTGGGCATGAAGCGAACAATGCAAATGACTATAATTTACAGCTTATACATATTCATGGGGAAGAGTTTAGATTCTGTGACACATACAAAATCTGGGTTTTTTTTGTTCAATTTTTTTTTTTGCACCAAACTCGGGGGAAATTCAGGTAGACTACAAGATCAAAACTGCAGAACTGTTTCTATTGGTGATTTGGCTCAGAGGCTGTATAGCATCTGCTCATATTCCTTGGGTCAGAGTCTGAGGTTTGAACACTAGCTTGACTTGTGTTTAATCTGCTGAAGTGACAAGCCTGGACTCCTGTTCTGGTGACCCAGTTCTCCCATCAGGAAATATTCCCCTGCAGAGTGAACAATAAGCCTCTGGAAGGGCAAGCCCATGCTCAGCTCCTTGCATGATTAGAATGAGAAAGTATTTTTTTTGCATACCTTCATTTTTTTAAGCCACCTGTGATGTGATTTTCCTTTCTGCTTCTATGCTATGTTCATTTGTCCATAGACAGGCTTATTTCTCAGCCTCATCAATGCTAATTTGCCTCTTCACAGCCTGACTTCTCATGCACAATACCAGAATAAAGCTCAGCAGAGGTTTGAATGAACTTATAGCAGCTACCTAGAAATTAGCAGCTATATGCCGACCCTTGGTTGTGAAAAAATCTAAGAGAACAGACTCAAAACTAATTGCTAAGAAGGACTGCTGATTGCTCTGCTCTTCTCAGCCCCTCTCACTTATTCAGTGTAGGTTGAGTGGTTCATTAAAATGACTTGTTCCTCCTTCAATCCTGGCTATAAGCAGTGACGTGTATAGAGCCCTGGAGGTAAAGACAGCTTTTGGAACTGGTAATATAGCTGACTATGAGTCATAACATGATGATTTGCACATGAGAAACAGTTTTCATTTGCTGGCACTCATTCACCCTGATGAAATCAGCAGACTAGCAAGTGGTTTGACTTAAAAGAGGGAAGGACTGACAGAAAACTACTCTTAGATGCTCTGGAAAAAAAGGCCAGCTTTGACACTGTCTTTTGGTTTCATTCCCTTTTTATGTTGTATGGGACTGGTCATGTCGTAGAATCAAAGGACCAAAGAATCAAAGAATCATAGAATCACAGAATGCCCAGGGTTGGAAGGGTCCTCAAGGATCATGAAGCTCCAACACCACTACCACAGGTAAGGCCACCAACCTCCCCGTTTCATAGCAGCCCAGGCTGCCTAGGGCCCCATCCAACCTGGCCTTGAACACCTCCAGGGATGGGGCATCCACAGCCTCTCTGGGCAGCCTGTTCCAGCACCTCACCACTCTCTCTGTAAAGAACTTCCCTCTGATGTCCAACCTAAATCTTCCCTCCCTCAACTTAAAACCATTTATATCAACTATATTTATCCAGTGCAGGTCCAAGTGTTCTGTTTACTGTGTTTATTAGCTTGTGCAGACAAACAAGGGTAGGAGGGGTTTGGGCTAACCTCTTGAGCTCACCCAATGCAAGCCAATGCCATCCCATGCCAGAGCTCAGCCATGGCTGTCTCCTACGTGGTACAGGCAAAGGGATCCTGTATATATAGTTAGGGATGTAAGTGAGGACAACCTCTGCTTCACTAGGAAGATGTTTTCTGGAACACTGCGTTCTCTGATCAATAGGAAAGGAGACCATACTTCTCCCCTTCTTCCCCTTAGTTGGTCTTGATCCTTCTTCACCCTATGGTGAGGTCAGGAAGACTGTTTCCAAAGCCACAGCCCTGTCTGTCAGAAAATTATCCAATTTCAATTAGCAAGATTTTTAATATGTTAAATTTAAATATCATCTGCTGTCCTCCTTGTCCTCAAAGATCAGTGTTACAGACTTAAATATAATCTTCTAAATTTTTCCTACATTCACAAAAGTTAACTGGAGAATTTCTAAAGGGAAAGGATTCAGAGAAAGCAGATAAGAAGAGAAAACAGATCTTCGTGCTAGTCCTAATTTGAAACACAGTGAAGTAAGTGTGAGCTCTCAAATGACTTCACTGTATTCTGTCAGGATACATAAGTGCATTGTGTACATGCAGAAGCACAAAAGAAGCAATCTGTGTCTGCTTTGCTGTTACTGAAGATACCTGTCATCTTTTCGTTTTCTCTTTTTTTTTTTTTTTTTTTTTTTTTTTTTTTTTTTTTTTTTTTTTTTTGTATTTAATCAAGGATATGTGCCCTTGGGGTGGTAAAAACAAGTATTTTACCTAGAAATCATTATTATGAGTTCATTCTCTTGCTCATTAAAAAAAAAAATCAAACTCACTGAAATATGAAAATCTTCAGCCATCTCATTTAATTTATCTTTGTGCATCCGGACTCCATGTTGAGGTCATTAGTATCTCAGGTGTATTACCTCAACCAGTCAGTTGCTATGGAAATAGCTCCAAGCGTTCAGAGCCTTGGCTGTGTACCACACATGCATCTTGGAAAGAAAGGCTGTGAACAAGGGAGCAAACTTTAATTTTAAAGCATACTGATACGGATTTAAATATTTACAGTTATTTCAAAATGTTCACCTGCCTATAAATCCACCAATACTCAGTGGGGATTTTATGTGAATGTATGTCTGTCTAACTTGGTGATTTTTTGTCCCTTCCATTGGTGCAAAAGTGATTTCTGAAGAGAAAGAATGACCTATGCAGAAAAAATCAACCGTATAAGGGAAGGAAAATATTTCCTTCTATATGTTTCTCAGGTTCCTATCTTACTTAATGGTTGCTTACAGCAATAACTGTACAAGCCCTGCATGAAATATACTGCTGTACTGAATAATAGATCACAATACAAGTAGTGTCACATTCTCCCTGAATTTACAGTTTGGAATTATTCTCTTCATGTTGTGTTGGTAATTATCAAATGGCTTCAGTATAGTCAATTATTTTTCCCTACTGTTTTGCACTTTAGTTTAAGGGTGTTCAAGATCTTGATGCAAGTTTAGACTGAATTGAGATTCTGTTGCCTTTCTGAGGACATATGGAAGAATATCACCGTATTCTCTTTGTTCCAGGTGTAGCAGCTGACTCAGTGGTCTAAGACAAATACACTTGGCTTAAAGAAGAGTGGATTATTTTATATATGTTGAATAGCTGATTGTGTGCTTGTCTCTGTGGAAAGGTTATGGCCATGGTGGATGGTGATCCCTGCTACCAAGTGTCCTCTGGAGTTTCATTTCAGCAGAATTCTTATTACAGGCAGTTATGAGGGCTAATCTCCATTTTCTTTAAAACTGAAGTACTCCTTTCTTTCACAAGCTTCAAGGTTGATAACATAAGGGTTGTGTTTTTTTGTTGTTTTTTATTTTCCTCTGCCCCTTGTTTTAACTATATGATCACATTCTTTCAGTTTGAAGCTTTAAATCAGCAATGACATTTTTTTGGTGTTACTAGAGGAGAGCAGCCAGCTCTCATCCCTGGGAAGGAAGTTAAAACCTGCAGAAGCCCTTTCTCTGTAGATGTGTTGTACTTGTCCATTATCTGTGTACAGTCTTTGGTTTTCTCTTTCCACTAATATTTTTTAGCCTTTATTTTTTTTTCACTAGAATGGGCTTCAGAAAACCCAGAATACAATGGTATGAGCAAGATACATGTTTTTAATCTGTCTGGTTTGGGATAGGCAGTATGATAGGACTGAGCAGTCCCAATCATGTTTTCTACTCCTTTAATAGTGCCGTGATCTCACAAACTTGTGGTTGGAACAGCCTTCCAGAGACCTGCTAGCATCCAGCTAATGGTTTTTATAGCCCTGTCTCCCAGACTCAGGGCATGGACCAGATTGTTCTTCCACCTGCTCCTCAAGATGCAATTACTTCCAGTGGGTTCTGATAGATGTAACAGAGAAATGAATTTTTTCTATGCTGCTCAATAAACCTTGCAAGGCTGTCATATAAAACCTGTGTAACAGTGATCAGCAGGTTGAATCAGTATGATAAACTATTTCCTAGCATGCTTGCATGGTTCTTCATATAAGTGACTAGTCCACCTATGTCAGCAGGTTGGCTCAAGCACCAGCCATGTGGTCCAAGATGGTATAAAACCCCATAAAGCACAGATTGGTTTGATGCCACAGAAAACAAGATGGCAGAGTTTGTATGAATTCTCTGTATATCCTTTGGTAGAGTGAGGCTTTGAAGGTATGAGATTTGATTACTTCATATTTTTTTTCTGCCTCTTTATATACTTAACACACATATGCTTTCCCCCAATTCTCTTAGACATAATTGGCTAGGAGAGGAATGTTCAGGATGAAAGGGAAGCAGTAATACAGTATCTTTGCTTCTTCACATCTGAGTCCCAATCTTGCTGTTATCCAAGCGCATATTTTATGTTTGCACTTAAAAGAAAGGATTTTTTTTTCCTACTATTATTTTCATTACATTTTCTTTTATTTATCATTTTTAAGGTGTGCAGAAATTGAGCTCTTTGGTGAGATCTTCGCCTGATGGTGGCTGGCTGTGCTTGGCTGACTTTGAGGAATCTGTGCCAAGTTATGCCCAATATGATCAGGTTCATTTTGGAAGGAATTCTGCAAAGAAATGTCAGAGTCTGTGAGGATATGTAGTATTCCACCTAATATTTAACAACGATCTTTGCCTCAGTATTTGGTGTTCTTGTCGCGCAGTACATCTGAAATGATGGGAACTTACACCAACTTTAGAAAGTTTAAGAAATGTACTTTCAAATGAATTGTGGTGTCTGCTACCTTCAGATCCCTAGTTTTGCTAATGGGAGGCAGAATTTCACTGGGGTCATAAATGAAAGGTAATGGTTTTTGTAGTTTTGTAGTTGAAGCTACATATGACATCAAAGGGCAGTTAACTCACCACCTCCCAAAAAAGGAAAAAATAAGTAAGTAAGAAAGAGAAGCTTATGCTTGCACAAGTGATGACTGCAAAAGCCTTATCTGCAAGCATTTTAAGCTGTAAACCAGAACTATGCATTGACAGGAATTATTTCTATGAGGAAGCATGCCCTCTCTGGGACATATCTGAAAGCTTGGATCTTGAAGCGAATGAAAGAGAAAAGCTGCAACGAAGGGGAGACTTGCCAGGGTGATAACAACTTCTCTTTGTTGATCTCTGTTTGAGAAGACAGCAGGAGTTTGACCCCAAATTGTGGATGCCAAGGCTTCGTGTCTTCTGCTAACTTTTGTGTTGATGTAGAAGCCATCCACTCTGACAAATACTGTTTATAGTTACGTCATAGAGCTTTAAATGCTTGAATTCGGTACCTGAAGGAGACTGTCCTTCTATGCTCCAGCTGACAGTGCTGCCAGTGGAATTATACCATTGTAGGAAATGATGGGTGGTCATTTTCAGCAAAAGATCTCTTTTGTAGACATATATTGTTTACAGATATTGTGGAAAAAAATACATTCAGAACAGACTAGAACAAGAAAGGTTGCTAACAAGAATTTGTGAAGGCTATTTATTACTGGTTTTATTGACAAAGTCATTAAGAAGTGACAACTAACCTAATTTTTCCATCCTCAAGTAGAGGTTTAGTCTAGTGACATAAAAGGATTAGATAATGAACACATAATAATGATGTGGATATCTATTACTCTGTCCATCTCTGTGGCTTACTATTTTCTTGTCACTTTCCAGCCGTACTATCCCACACAAGTCTGTACCTGAGAAAAGCTGTGTGTAAGAGAAAAAATGACAGAATGAATATTCTCTCTCCAGTGTCAAATGTTTTGAAAAATGGATCCATCCGATCCATCCAATTCCATTTTTATTTCTATGTTAAAAATGTGTTATATTTACTTATAGAACTGTACTGAATTTTCCATCTTTTTTTTTTTTTTTTTTTTTTTTTTTCAATACAGAAGGGAAGCCAAGGTCTAAACAAGAGAATAACAAACCAAAAGAAAAATCTCCTTACTTCTCCAACAATGTAAATTCTAATTATAGAAGTGTAGACAGTTCAAGCGTTGGGCTGTTTTTCTCCTTCAGTTGCCAGTTTTGCAGTTTTTTGTTTACACTCCCAAGAGATGAAAAATGCATCCATTTTTAAGAATTGGGCATAAAGACCTCATGTTCTGATCTCATGGTTTTTTACATCAGAATTTTTGCTGAAGGCATAAGGACAAAGAAGAATTCAGAATCAGGCCCATAGCCAGAAATATGTGAGAACTTAAAAGCCAAGCAGAATAATTGGATCTCTGCTAACAAACTGACAGTAACTGTCATAGATAATCAGATTAACATGGCAGAAAGCCCTGAAAACAGGGACAAAGTAATGTTCATTTCTTACCCACAGGAAACATTGAATTTAACAAGCCAAAGAACAGGCTAGCTGTGCATAATGTCATTATCAAAGCCTAAGAGATGTTCATTGTCACACCAGTATCTATTTCTTCAACCTTTTGAAGAAATTCAACAACTAAAAGTGCTTTCCATAAGACCAACGTTATTGATGCTTTGTGCTTGTTCTGATTCCACCCTTTACGCCTTTTGCTCTCACTCAGTCCTCACGTTTGGAAAAAGAGCTCATGTATCCTGATCATAGCCAGAACTGGACTGCAGTGAAGGTGCAGCTACTTGAACCTGGAGTAGCATATGTAGAAATAACTGTAAAAAGTAGCAAGTTTGAGCAGAGCTGAGTGTGTCAGAAAAGCATACTCAGAGCTATTGTCTGCTGATGAGACGTGTATGCAAAAGACTTGCATGACCTATTTGACTGGAACTTTTATAGTCAAAGTTGACATGTATTAGGAGAGAAGAAAAGGGTAAAAAAAAATAAAATAAAATGGCAGAAAAATGAAGATAAGCCTGTTTCCAAATCTTCCTCTTTTAGATAGCATCTATAGCGATAGCACAATCCTAATTCTCCAAATGCGTATTTGGGGGGCTTTTAATGTGTGAAGAGACTTCTTTTTAAGCCTGGGCTTTGTAGAAACCTGCATTCAATTTCTTCAAACTGTGTCTGTTGTCTTAGGCAAATCACTTTAATCTTTGCCTGTCTCAAATCTCTATGGTGTAGCACAGATAGATTAAGTTTACTGCAGCTATCCAAATTATCAACGGTGCAAACCCTCCAGGAAAATCTTCCTTTGATCTTGCAGTAAGAAGTGCCCCACTGAAGCTAATGAGACTGAACATGCAGGATAAGTGCTGGTATAGGTATAATAAAGCTACCACAAAGGTTGGAGGGAGAGTAATTTTCTCTGCATCTAGATTGCGTTTGTTGACAGAAGAAAGCTGCAAATCCAGGTTTCCATCTGAAATTTCAGTGCATTTTTACCAGGCTGCTTATGCTCTCGTCCTGCATTCCTTGTGCGTATGTCAGCCATCCTCCTCAGTGACCCAGCAAAGTGCAATTAGTTCTCCTCTGCATGGTTTAATCATTCTGATATTTTACATGGTGCAGCTGTGTTGTGTTTGTTTCTGCTGAAATTAAATGTGCCTTATGGCTTCCACTTCCAAAAGGGCTGATCCTGCACAGTGGGGCTGCCCTCCTGCCTTAGAAGGGCTGCTGCAGCCTCTCAGCTGGTGCTGTGATACCTCTCAGCTGTTGTGCGTGTTGTTGGGCCAAATCCAAAAAATCTGTTGCTTGAAACCTACATCCTGCACTGGGTGAGAGGCCAGGTAAAGAGGTCATAGCTCTGATGTTTGATATTGTCTGTACTGACATCAGAGTCCCCTACAGCAAATACCGTTCCTGCAAAATGGCAGTTTAAGAGTGGAGAGCATTCTCTGTATTCATTAAGTTGCTGGCCCTTATTGACTATGTTAATTTTTCTAGCTCTGTTGTCAGTCTGCCTGCATGACTTTGATGGAGATTTGTAAAGAACAGCTTTTCTTCCCTTTCTCATGCTTTATTTGTATTTTATTGGAGTGATGTAAAACTCCAGCACTAGTCTTGCTAGTAGGAAATTGTGTTGCTTAGTGTTGCTACGTTAAACATATGTCCGTATCCTTTCATTACAGTTAATGACACTATTCTACAACAATCCCTGTAACCAGAAATGTTATGATATATTTTTATTTTATTTTAATTTTTCTCTCTGAAGTTATTATTTTTAATGGATGGGGAGGTCCCTCATCAGTCATCAACAGAATTATAGCACCTTAGAATAACTTAAATGAGATATTATTGGGTCCAACCTTCCACTCAAAGCAGGGTATAGTGACTTCTTGTAGAAATAATGAATGTGTGCTTAAGTGACTGAAATGGGGCTCTGAAGATGTGCTTTAACTCTACTTCACTGACTTTGATTTTGTTCAATAACCTCAGCCATGTTATTTATCTCTTTCTTTTCACATCCTTTGTTTGACTATTCTTTTTAATGATCAAACTTCTTTACAGAAAGGACTACTTTGCACAACACTGAATGCATTGGAATCCTGATCGTGGTTGTATTATAATAGCAATAATCATCAAACAGGATGACACCACTTCCCCTAAGAGGTGTTTCACAGGATGCTAAATACTAATTCTCTATGACAGGATTGTAGTACAGGGTGTCCAGTGTTAATCAGAAAATGCTCTTTCTGGAAACAGTAGCCTTTGATAATATGGTAGAAAAACTGTTTTTTGTAAATGAAAGAAAATGAATGTTAATCATTTTAGTGAATAATGATCCTAGGATGCATCTTATGGAAACATATGTATGTTATTTTGCCTTCTTTGATAATGGTCATATTTGCCTCACTAACAAAATACTACAAAATAAGTCTGCTCTTAGAATGTTTACTACCCATCAGTGGCCCATTATTCAGTTGTGGTTATATTAGGTACAAAACAATATGTACAGCATATTGGATCCCTAAGCTAAACGTTTATGTGAAACATGTTCACCAAGGCACCTATATAAACAGTTTATCTGGGTGAAGCAAAGTCCCCTTTAAATATGTGCTAGTCTTTTTTTTTTTTTTTTTTTTTTTTTTTTTAATAAGAAAGCTTTTTTATGTTTGCAATTTTCGTTGTTGGCAACAGATCTGTTTCTTTGCAAATTGAAACTCCTCTAGGAATTGCTCTGTGGACCTCATTTGAAGCTGGTCTTGTGTGAAGGTCTCTAAGCTCAAGCAAGGAATCATAGCATTTATGCTGCATGTTCTGCTGGGCCCATTATGCTCTAAACCTGACAAATTCAGACATCAGAGAGCTGTGGGATTACCCTCATATCCAAAAATTCATCTAGTCTTGTTACTTTGTTGATATCTCCTATATATTAACGTGCAGGTTTGTGGAAAAAATTGACAATGCTGAAGGATTTCAGAATGACTTTTTAAACAATCCTAGCCATCACCATAAGTTGAAGGTTTTCAGTCAACAACTGTGAACTATTTTGGTTGTTTTAATTGCATGGATTGTCAATGTACTATGTCAAAAGTTGCATGTGAGCTTTTGTTTTGATATAGCCTTATTTCTATTCTCTGAAATGACTTTTGCTTTGGACTTGTCTGCAGCATAGGTCAGAACTAGCTATGGTTATGTATTTTGAGGCTGTGCCTACAGCAGGAGGAATATGTTTTAAGCATCTGATAGAAAAAAATATTGTATGTAATCCTTCAGTTGTTTCAGATTTTGGATGGCTCTTACATGTTTGCAATATGTCTACTTAAATAGGTAAACTTGTGCCTGACTGTTTGACCAGCAGTATTGCCACTGCAGGTGACTAAAAATGGAATAAAGCAATGATACGAGCTGATAGCATGAAGAAGATATGCACCATAGCTTAACTATTGCATGTAGTGGGGAAAAAAGTGTATGACACCAACAGGAACATCTATTACCAGAACATCTGACAGGCAGCAAGACAAGCTCAATGCAATACAGAGGCAAGGAATATAGAGAATCGGTATGTGAGTTAGGGTTTTTGAGGTTAAGTTTTGTTTTGTTGTTTTTTTTTTTTTTTTTTTTTTTTGTATGTTTGTTTTGCTATTTTCTCTCTTTTTTTTTTTTTTTTTTAAGATTCAAAGACTTGGCACAATGCTTCAATTTCCTGCAAAGGCAGCTGTGTGTATATGGTTCATATTTAGCAATATTTTAAGAATATTCAGGTAGCTTTTTGTTCCTCTGTTAGAACCCTACATAGATATACATCAATTTCAAAGAGACTTTCACTGGAAAACTTTATGAGATGGCAAATGAACATCCTAATTGTAAAGTGAGACTCATTCTGGAGAAGGGTAGTATTTTCAGGATGCAAGAATTGAGCAGGGATGTTCCACTGTGTGATCCTCCACCTTTTTCAGCAAGCTGCCACTTTACAGCCCTCAATAATTGAGTTCAGAATGGCTTTCTCAGCCTTTCAGGTTGGAGATGCCACAATCTGTGTATGCAGTATGCATTGCTCCAAAGTCAGAGTGACGGACTTTGGAGCCTAGGAATTAAACCATTGTCCTGGGAAGCTGTGAGCAGAGAGACCTGAACCCTGATCTCCCACCACTCAGAAAGTATGCAGAAAGTAATGTCTCCAGCAGATGAAACAAATGAAACTTACACCAAAATATCAAGTTCAGCTGGAGCTACAGACAGGCAGAACAGGAAATTGTAAGGTGGGAATGTTTTACCTTTCCATCTCTTTCCTTTTATTTTTATTTGATGTTTCCTCCTTTTCCTGCCCTCCTCTCCCCTTTCTCCCATCTCATGTATCTTGTCTGCCATGGAAAACAATGTAAGTTCTAATTTGTTTCAGCAAAGAACAGAGAAGAAAAATACTCAATTGCTTTCTGCAAGATGAAAAAGACCACACCAATATCCCATCACTTTTATTGATGTTTGAGTCAAACTGGCAAAAAATAAAGAGGCTTCATATTTAGAAATCAAAACAGACTGTAATTAGTACTTCCACAGGATGCAGTAATCCTTAAATGCTTCCAAGTAGTGCTTAGAAAGGTGAGAAATTCTTTCCTAACACTTACGGATGAAAAAAATCTAAGGAAATAAATAAAATAATTCTTGGTGTGATTCTTATGAAAACATATATCCACAGGGTTCAGTAAGAATGGACAGAGCACAAGGAAAGAAAAATAGCACAGAAGAAAAATAACCCATTTTAGAGAAAGATACAATTATTCCTTTTAGCAGAGTCAGTGCTGGCATAATTAAGCAGGTGTAGAGCCTGGCTTAGAATCATAGAATCATTAAGGTTGGAAAGACCACTAAGAGCATCTAGCCCAACCATCAACCCATGCCTGTGACTGCTCTAGGCCATGTCGCTCAGTGCTACATCTACTATTTTCTTGAGCACCTCCCTAGACAGCCTGTTCCAATACCTCATCACTCTTTCTGAGAGGAAATTGTTCCTAATATCCAACTCTAGCCTCTCCTGGTGCAACAGAAGCAGCTTTCTGGCAAGTCTGATTCCTTACTGATGGCTTATTAATGCTGCCGCTCACTTTGCAGAGGTGGAAGCAGCTGCACAAATCCTCCATGAACCGAGATGGGTGAAAAGCATGAAATAGGTGCTGGGGGGAACAGCACTGCAGAAAGAGTGAATTATTACATTAGCAAACTTTCGTGTAAGGTGGAGTTGCCAAGTTGTGGACAGCTAGATTAAGATGGCTTCTTTGGGTCTGAAAGTAAAGAAAGGGTACTTTCATGGTTCCTGGGGTAGGTCAAAGCATACAAATAACAGATAGGGTTCAGGAAAGAAAGAGACTGTCCCTACTCCCTCCAAGCAGCCACTGAAAACCTAAAGTGCACAGCTGTTTCTTGTCTCATCACATGCTTTTGGAAACTCCTCTGTGTCAGGCTATGAGTGTGGTTGATGCTTTCTCTGCTTTACTGAGGCATGAAATGCCACAGCCTAGAAGGAAAAACAACCAGGGCTGCTACTGGAGCTCTGAAATTAGTTTGCAAATGTGTCAGTTCATGCATTTTTTAACAGATGTCAGAAGGGGTGGCTGCCATTTCCAAAGGCATTTAATTGGAGTTCCAGTTTGTCTTTTTTTAATTGAACAAAAATGCAGTAAGAAGGAAAACTACGAGTGGGAGATTAAATAGGACAGTCTGTCTGTAGTAAAATGGAGTTTCCTTAATTAAATCTGCTTGGAAGTTGCTAAAATTTTGTCATTCTCTTTGTCTCACCATTTAGATTCTGGAAAGGGAAAAGAAATCATGTATGCTCACATAAAAAAATAATTTATAATTTATTAATTTTTCCATTTGTACTTCCCTAGCAGGCTAATATTATAGTAGAAATCGTGGCAAAGAAGGATTGAATCATGAAGTCTTTAAATTTGCTGAGAACTTTTGCAAAGTAAATTCAGTATTTCTCTGAATACTCAGTATATGCACAAATAGTATCCAAAACCTAGTGCAAACTTGTGAAATGCATCTTCTGTTTAATAGCACGAAGGAAGACTAAAAACTGATGAATGTGAACATAATTTCTGGCTATTTTATTGATGTATTTCCCACTCTTTCCAAGGGAAATCCAGAGATCTGTGACTCACCAATTACAAAGTACACATGGACTTCTAGAGACAAATTGTGATGGTACCCAAATAAATATATCTGCAACACACAGAGTTGATGCTACTAGTATGCATTTGTTTTAGTGCATAATTTATGATCAGTGAAGCCCTATTACTTACCTGTTATGAATTCCCACTCACATAGCTGATCTACACAGCAGCTCAATTTCTTATTAAAATTTTGACATTAGCTATAGCAGAGCAATTGTTAACAACACATTATTTATATTACGGAAGTGCCCATCTTTCAGGATCCCATGGAAATGCACACTGAAAACTGTTCTTTTGTCAGGAACGTAAATAGAAAAGATAGGCACAGAGAACACAAAGAAGCATAGCTCCTGGCGGATATCAATGAGATAGTTTTATACCTTTGCTTTTAGTGGAGTTGTTTTAGCACTTAGCTTATATTGCTTGTATTTTCTTTTCTCAGCAGCTAGCAGAGGATGTTTTCTAGACAGTATATAAATACATCCATTAAAGTCTGCCTAGGATTAGCTTCGGGCACCTGGCTGGCTGTTGAGTTGCAGCTTCCCAGCCATAAGCAGACTGGCTGTTCCATGGAGCCCCTGTATTCCAGGCATGCTGCCTCCTCAAGGAGCCGTTCTTCAACTGCATAGCCTGGTGCTGTGATCTGTGTCCAAGTCCGAATTATACCCACATGGGACAAGACTGTTGGGTTCCCCATTTAAAAGGTGCTGTTTTCCAAGTTCTGAGGCTTGCTAATGAATGAAAGAACAGTTCTCATTATTCAGGGCTGAGCCCTGTTATCTATTGGCACGTTTTTCACTCTCAGCTTGATGTTCTTGAGATTGTTGCCAAAGTCATAGGGCCATAGAGTCATAGAATGGTTTGGATTTGAAGTGGCCCTAAAGATCATCCAATTCCAACCCTCTGCCATGAGCAGGGTTGCCACCCACTAGATCAGGCTGCTGGAGGCCTCAGCCAACCCAACCTTGAACACCTCCAGGGATGGGACATCCAGCCATGTTTTTGGGTTTTATTTCTAGGAAGAGGGTTCCTTCCAGTTCTTTTTACATGGGCTGGGGAGTTTTCTCTTCCCTAGAAAGAAATCTGTGAATGAAAGTGAAATTTCCATAGCCCTCAGCCAACAAGAAGCATGTAGTAAGTTGGATTAATGACATTGCTTTCTGGGAAGCAAATTGGAGACAAGCTTCTGCTTTTGGCAATTAGGGATTTCAGCTGTTCTATGTGGAATGAAGTTGACAAAAAGGTAATTACACTGCAGCACATTAAAAAGCAGGTACTGGGAATATAATTGCTGGAGATTTTGCATGTGTGTGTGTATGTGTGTTTTCTTAACTTTATCATCAGCCCCTAACAACAGAGCCAAGGTCTGCTGGTGCAGGGCTCTTGCCAAGGAAAGCAAATTAGGAAGGTTATTACAAACCAATGTTTTCCTATGTTCAGGGCCAAACTTAACATAATGCTCATTTACTCCTGAAAGTGAGAGGAGTGAGGAACACAAAGAGAAATGGAGAGATGAATTGCTGTAGTGTACTTGTTCAGTTATGTTCTACTACAATACAGAAAAATGGCAGTGTGTGAAGGTATCTCATCAAGCCTTTAATAGTATTTGCATGTGGGACTGTGTGCTGTGCAGCTGCCATATCTGTGGAGCCAGGATGGAGTGACATTAGCTGTTCCGTTGAGAAGTGAAACTGGGTATCCCTTGCCTGGTGGCTGTGCCACCTTTCCATGCCGTGCTGCAGCCTCATCCCAGCAGCATTACAGGGACATATTATGTTAGTCACTAGCAACTCTTTTGTTTCACTTGTGGCTTTTTGGTTTTGGCATTTGTTCTAGCTGAAACTTAGACTTGACAGTCTGTCATTGTTTCATATACGCTGTTCAATTTCTTCATCTCATTCCCAGTTCCTGCATAATAGCAACCCCCTCCTCTGCCCTTCTCACTGTCTGCATGCAGTCAGCCTTACTCCCACTGCCCAGGGGGATGATTCTTTTTCCTCCTCCTTCTTTCCATTCTCATTTCCTCAAAGGGTTAGGAGCATGACAGGAGCTCTTTCCATCCTCAAGATTATTTATACACGGAGTGTTCTTTTCCATGTGGAGCTTCTGGTGCAGCTGAGGGAAGAGGCCATCTGTGTGGTCAACTGTGATCACTGACCTGAACCCACTTCCTCAAGTTTTTTGATGTATACATTTGTAAGTTCAACAAGTTAAACACTGTTAAAGGAGACCAGCTGGTGGCAAAGTGATGCTTCAGGGAGTTATTCCAGTGTTACCAGCAGGGCATTAGGCACCAAGGCCTCCTCATCCAGAAGAACACATACTTCATCTCTGAGCCGGAGGCAGAGGATAGAGAAACTTTCCCTTTGCATCCTCAGGTTTTGGGTGCATACAGAGATGATCACTGAGTGTCTGCATCAAAATAGAGAGGAATGTATTATAATGATAAGTTGAGGGCATTAGACCCTGGAGATCACAGTTTGTACTGTTCATCCACTTTAATCATACAGACATATTTTTAGGTGTAAAGGTGAAACAGAAGGTTAGACTTCAAAGACTCCATGCCTGGCTGAATGGGAAGAAATTATATTTCTCAGACATGTGTTTAGGATAAGGTTTTCATTTCAGGTATGAGCAAAGAATGAGAATCTCAACATCCTGCTTCTGTATTGGAAAAGCTGCTAAAGAGTTTTTTTTCCCTGTGGACGCATAGAGAAAAGCAAATGCCAGCAGAATGCCTTGGAAGGGAATTTATTTCCAAATGCAACATGCACTTACTTGAGAAGGTAAGGGCCTAGAAGAACGCTTACCTGGCAGTACCCATCAAACTTCTCCCAAAAGCTAAAAGCCAACAATAAATAATGCTTTACAGACTCAAAGATATCAATGACAAGTGGCATGCTGCAACATAAAAACATCTGAAAAATTTCCATGATATAAATACAAGCATAAAATAAAATTATTTTTTATTAAGCCAAATACATCATGGAGATGTGAATGTGAAAATTTGTTGTGCGTACATGAATTTCCATCTACAGAGCAGTGCAGCATTGTCATGTCACAAAACGAGAGTAACAGTGAATGCAAATGAGCTCCTCTGTTTATGGCAAGTCCAAATTGTTTGTGTGCTGCTGCAGTTATGACTGAGAGAAGGGGTAGTGAGCATTCTGCTGGAGCCAAGTTCCCCAACCTGCCAACTGGGAAGGTGGCACCAGAATATAAAGGAAGTCTGTTAATGCTCCACATCCCCTAATACAGTGTAGCTCCTCTTGCAATGGTAAAATGATTTGTAAAATTATTTCTGAGGACTTGGGGAAAGTAGGTTTGCCCTACCACTTGGAAAACTTCCATTTCTTTCTGTTTTTCATTCCATTCCTCTAAAAAAACCCCTGGAGCTCCGGAGACTTTTGCAACTGTCACTAATAAGCTACTGTGAGTTGTATTTCATTGGTTAAAAAGCAGTTACATAGTAATTCCATGACTCTTTTAACATAGGATATGTTAAAAGTATATATATATTTATATGTATGTAGATATATAAAATATGTATATTAGTCAGCTTTGTCTCCGATGTTATTTCCAATTTGCATGTGCTCAGGTACATCATCCAAGAGCTAATAACTAGAATAATAGATCCAATAACTAGAAATTGGATCCTTAATGAAGTAAAATGCTTGCAGCGGAATAACTAAGACTGCAGATTTTACATCTTAAAAATGAATCACTGCTGATACATCTGCAGCTCTACATTGCTTGTGGTCAAGTTCATAGCAACACTGTCTATGGTATCAGGAATAATTATCTGAAGACTATCCAAAATCTGAAGTGCAGGATAACATAATGCTTATTGTGGCATTGTGGTTGTCCTGTTGTCATTACACAGGAGGGAACAATGTGATACTGATGAAATTCCTTTAGGTCAATAGACCCTGGGATAAGTATTGTCATTTCAGGGGCTCTGCAGACCCAGGTAGCTGGCATTGCATTGATTCTTCTCTAGTCATATTCTCAATTGTTTCTCAATGATGGCATTTTCTAAAACCTTTTTTTCTCTCTCTCTCTTTCTCTTAAAGCTTAACTTCTGATGTATGTCTATAGCTATAGCTCACACTGTGGTGTGTGCAGAGCTTTAACACTGCGCCATAGTCTATCAGCAGATTTAGTTCAGAGGATTTATGGGATAAAGAGGCACAGAATTTCAAACTCACAATGATCTGCTACCAGCTCCTCTTGTTCCTTCCTTTGCTTTATTGCTGCTACCACAGTGTAACCAGAGTGTTACCACACTTCTGAGCCCACAGTGCTTTAAATCTTGCTTGAAATCTCAATGCAAATATAAATCTGATTGTGTGGTATCCTGGGATCTGGAAAGAACTACCCAGAGCTTGCCCTTACAGCAGCCTCAAGGGCCAGATCCCCCTGTGTGCCATTGCCCCTGCCTACCATTGCCCCTACATTACCAGAAAGCCAGTGGCATTGATGTCAGGGGGCTGCAGCTGCTGCACTTTGTGCTAGTGATGCCTTGTACCCAGGATGAGAAGAGTTTGCTGGGATCTGGCATCATGTTAAATGCATGGAGCCTGGAGAAATGCTAAAACTGGGACATCAGCTTTCTGGCTTGTGTTTCAGCATGCTCATTTCTTCCTTGTGTTGAGACCACTGATGCAGATGTGTGCGGTCCTGGGACTGGTGGAGAGGGTGCTGGAAGATGTGGGCTGCCCCAGGCTTCTGTCACATGCTGGCTGCATTTTGTGCTGTTCTGTTGCTACTCATGCCTGAATACAAAACCTACCCTTTCCCTAAGCAGCTGCTGATTTTTCCATTTCAGGAGCTTTTACAGGCTTGTTTTGTGCGGACATTAGCACTAAGAGAGAACAGAAGGGGATCAAATTGTTTTTTCCTGTTCCTTATAATATAAGTACTTTCAGCCAAGCAGCCTGGAATCTCTCCTGTGAGTAAAACACATTTATATTTAACTTTTGTTCAAGAGAATGAAAATTCGTCACCAAAGGCAGTACAGAAAGCAGCAACTTCTGCTTCCCAGTAAAAGCTGGTAAGTTGTTTAAACAAACCGATCCCTGCTGATTGTGAATTTCTTTAGGGATGAATTTTCATCCTTCAGCAAATGTAGTGAAAAGATAATAATACTGGACAAAACAAACTTTCTTTTCTTAGTGACTCTAGTTCTTCCTATATGTTTCTGCTGTCTCAGAATGATTTGATGTTCATTTCTGCTGGATATCTCCATTAAAGTTTATAGGGTTCCTCTGCTACAGATAAATGCTATTTCACCAATAATTTTGGCTCTGGGCTAACAAAACCCAGCTTCTGCTGGATTCTCTAATGACATCCAACTGCTTGGTCTTATGACTCTGCACACTGTTTCCAAGCTGTGTTTTTTTGTATCTCTTCGAAAAGCCTGCCACAGATTGGGAAAATAATGTATGAGTGATGTGAGGCTTGGGGAACATGCCTTAGAATGGGAGACTAAAGAAGCTCAAGCTAGTTAGTTTATCCCTGGGAGGGGAAGGACTCAATTTGATTACAGTGTAGATAAGGTCCGTTGATCTCGTTTACTATTATTATTATTATTTTATTCTGTTAGATCGGAGGATTTGATGCTGAGTTTAATATGAAAAAGGAATTTATATTATGTGTAATTAATCTCTGTAGCAAATTAGGGAAGCAATTGCTTCTTCCTCATTTATAAATCCTTACTTCAATTTTACTTAGCTACTTTATGCATATTTTCTTTACTATACTATAATGGAAAGAGGTTGGTGCAAATGATACCAAGACTAGGAATCCATGTAAATAGTGTGTTATAGCTCAATCAGATGTTTTAGACTTGACTTAAATTTATTGATGTTCGCTGGCTGAGGCTATGTGAAAGATTAGTATAACCATAATAATGCCTTCCTGCCTTTCAGTGAGATCAAATATCTTGGGATGATCAGCTTCTAAAATAGGCTGTTATGAATCCAGGGGTGCTACTAAATAAAGAAATATGTGGTGAGCATGAACAATTGAAGAGAAATGACCAAATCAGAGGTTTTCCTCGGGAGAAATGTTTATCTCGTTACTTTCCATCTTTAGCAAATCTTGTCAATATGCATGACTGATGGTATTGAACCAATAATGGCTAATAATGCCTTATTGGTTCAGTTATCATGTGATAGTTGTGCAGAGGTAGGGCTCACAGGCTGGTGGTGGATGTCCTGTCAGGGAGCAGCCGGTCAGCCCAATGATTCTGCAGAGATTGATTAAGCAATGAGTCTTGACAAGTCTTGCAACGTTGCTGCAAAATAACAAGGCCTCAGGGAACTTTTAAGATTACCAGCACAAGCCTTTGGTTCTCTTGGGTGTATTTATCAGATAAGATCCTCACTGTAGAGTGGCTATTAATGCGGAGTTGTTTGTGTTAGAAATATTTTGCTTCTACTGATCAGGTCCCTTGGCAGATTCATCTGGTTCTGTTGGACCTGCTGTCAACAAATCTGACTTTAAACCAGTACTTCTTATGCTTGATATTGTTCACTGTCTTCTTCCAGGTACAAATAAAAATCCCCGTGCATCATATCTCCCCAAATTTATATCAGGAAGGGTGGGGCAATAGTTGTTATCCTCATAAACCAGTTGGCAAGTGAGAAGTTCTGCTCTAAACAAGCTGCATAAGGAGATGTGCCCTGTCAGCTACAGCTTGTTTGGCCCAGTTCCGTGACCAGCGGGGCAAAGGGATTTCACAAAATCCACGCCTCCGGAAAAAGGGAAGAGAGGACCCCAAAATAATTAAAACAATCCGAGGAGAAACAAACTAATTTACTAAACATGGTATGGGAATGCAAGATAACACACCATAATACAGTATAATTAGAATAGAAGCTAATAAATCAAATATAATGAGAGAAAGAATGTCCAAAAGGTGGATAGGCCCCACCGTAACATTGAGGTGAGATGCGCAGTCGAGTTGAGCAGCAGAGAGATGGAAGGAGAGCTGACAAAGAAGAGCAGACGAAAAGAAAAAGCCTATCAGGTGACCTTGCCAGGAGTTCTATCTCCTCTCTGTGACCGCACAGTCCCCTGGGGAACGTAGTTCTTCTTCTCTCCCAGGCAGGTACCCAGAACTGGAGCATTAACAGTGCACTACATGATGTTATGATGTGGAATACCGAGAACCAAAAATCATAAAACCATGACATCCTTGTTTTGACAAGAGGTTTCCAGGACTTAGTCTTCTTTATAAATTCAGCCTATTTTTTCATGACAGAGGGAAAAATAAAGAAGTCTTATGTACCTCTTCCTGTCTTTTTACTTCTGCTTACACCTGCATATGGATCTGTCATCCCATATTGTAATGTTCCCACTTATGTTTTATCTTTGTTCTTCATGCTCAGCCTGTGCCTGGTTTTTCTGGTCTATCCTGTGATCTTGATCAAGGGATGATCAAGCTCAACTTTAATGCTGAAAAGTTTGTGTGCTGGTGGAGTCCAGTTTCTCTGTTAATTTTTTTAGTGTTTCTAAAGCAGAAGAAAACAGCAGATGTAAAGCCATCATCCTTCATTTAGGCTGGTGCCACATTGCATGAGGATTGTTCTTGGCAGAGCTGTATTAACAGAGGGTTGTGTTAACCACAGCTCTCTGGCTCTTGGATGAAGCCAGACTACATGCAGGCAGCCAAAAACCAGGGCAAACCAGTTTCCCTTGTCTGCAAAAAGCTCTGTGGACATACTGAGTGACTCAAGTTCCTACCCTTTCAAAAAAACAACACTGTTGGGTTTAACAATTAGATTTTATTTCCAATGGGCTTCAGCTGGGGTTGAAGGCCTGTCTATATGCAGTCCCTGGGAGATACCAGCAATGATGAGACTGAACTCCCCTCAGCAGCACTAGTGGGGCTTGGCAAAGCACTGCTCAAACATGGCTGTGCTGCTTTGTTCCATGGGTATGAATAATCAGAACTCATGGAGGCACCTATGGCATGGCCCTGGGTTTTGTCCTGGATTCTGTAGGGTCTGGAAGGAAGAGCCCAGTGAAGGTAGTCCTCAGATATGCAAATAATGCATCACTCAAATAATTTGTGTGGTATAAGACCATAGAAGTTTGTTTGATCAGTCTTTCCTCCTAATTCAAGATTTTTTTTTAACTGTCATAGGAGTTTCCAGACTGTACATGAGGACCAGAGAAAGAGGTCTGAATTTTCTAAAAGTTGGAGGGGTAGTCTTAGCTTCATGACTGATTGCTTCTGAACACTCAGTCTGCCTGGTATCTCCCTGAGTGGATTAGGCAACACCTGTGGGCTCTAACCGTGGACACTTGGCTTATGGAAACACAGGGTTTTGCCCAAAAAGAGAAAACCTTGGTGTCAAAGACAAAGTGTATCTTTTGTATTTTTGTTTGTTTGTTTGTTTTTTAGGATCTATTGGAAGGAAACTGGGAAGGGAACTGATTGTAGAATATGGACATAATCAGAACCAGATGGCTATGTTAATCTGATCCAAATAACAGAATTCAGAAACATTTCAATCCCTGTTGCTTTGACTGGATTTGAGATAATTCTACTGGGATGGGGGAAAAATGTTAAAGGTAAATTATGCATTCTGAAAGCATAATAAAGTGGTGGTTTTAATAGCACCAGTTTTTATAATACCCGTCATAGGAGAGTGGTCTTTCCAAAGCTAGCTTTTCAGTGTTATCCACTGAATAATGATGCAATGAGCAAATATTGCTTTCTTGCTGTAGTATCCATCAGGTTAAATAACTTCTGCATCAGTCATTCTGCATAGCACAAAATGTCACTTTAATAGAGCAGTGACATGGAATCAATAATGTCTGCTTTGAAAATTAACTATATTTTTCTTGTACTGTTCGCTGGATCTTAAGGAGATGGGAAAGTGAGGAGAGAATATTCAGAGGAAAATAAAAAAATGGATCAAAATATATTTTAGTAGAAATACTAAAACAAACAGTATTAAGGAGATTGTTGTCCTAACAAAATGTCCTAATCTTCTGAGACTGTCTTAAAGCTGTATAAATGAATAATTCACATTTGCTACAAGCACCTGGATGTGCACACAGACACATACATGTTTCCATGAAGACATACAGTTATGTGACACTTTCTCAAGAAACCATCTAACAAAGCATATAAAGCTATCAGCACTTATCCCAGTGGATATGAGTTATACTCAGTATTTTTAATCACATGGTGGAGTAGTTTTCTAAGGAGAATATGGTGAATGAAGTAATATTTATTACAAACAACAAGACGTGGGTGCTTGACAAAATGTTCTTAGGCTTCTGAAGAATAAATTCAGAAGTCCTTTGTAAATCCAGATGCAGATAGAGACATGAATTTCAAAAGATGTCTCCTCTTGTTTATATGGGTCAACTCAACCCATGTCAATGACATTTTGCACTTTGATTTAATCTTAACCTAATTTTAAGGTCTGTGATTAGTCCATTTGTTCAAATTATATAGAAGACATAACTGGTTAGCAGAACAGGCATTATTCTGGCACAATAACACGTGCTGAGTCTAAACTCAGAGAGAAGGTACTTGCAAATCACTTCCATTCTTCAAAGCTGTGTCAGAAAGGGTTTAAACAAGTTTTGTGTAGGATCATATTTACTTTGAGAGGTTGTTGGACTCACTTACTCTGTGGGCTCTCTGATGTATGGAGATCCCTGTGCAGCAGTGTCAGAAGCAGAGATGGACATCACCTTGGACAAGTAGATGCAAGAAGTGCCATTCTGGTCCATAGGATTATACACATGGATTGAGAAGAAAATTCTAGCTTCTCAGTGGAGACCCAGTGTCAAAAAGCAGAACCTGTGAAATCAGACTGTCCCATCACAGCACAAATATTTTCTTCCCACTTTGGCTTCTCCAGGAGTCTTGTCTGAAAATATATCTACTGTCTTCTTGAATTTTGTAAGACTGAGTTTGGGCACTCTTGTGATTCACAACTACCATGGAAACTTTTGGTGTGGAAGGATTTTAAATATTTTTGAAATCATATGCATGCATCTTGGTGAGCTAGGTCCAATGAGTCTATAAATAAAGGAGTAGTGCAAGAGGTTTTCATACACCCACCACATTGCTCCCATCACTGCTAAACAAGTGACTTATGGCCCCCCTACTTTTCTGCAACTGAACTCCACACCTCAGTTTCTCAAAAGGCAGAAGCTAAAACTACCAGTAAGATTAATTTCTGGGTTTTATGACTTAATGAGAAAAATGCAGAGGAGGATGGCTTAGAAATTATGTATTGGATACAGAAATATGGTACTTGTAGTACTTATACTACATACACTACTACATATAGTACGTAAAAGAGCATTCGCTTTTCCCAAATTGCTGTCAATTTTATATTTTATTTTATAATTATAACGTGGCAAAACAAATAGTAGAAACAGGTACTAAACGTGGGTTTTTTGTTCTGCATCCCTGGATGAGCACACTAAAAAGTAGGCTACATATGATAATAAATAGAAAGTCTGAATAAAACGTTAAAATACCACAGTGAAGTTGAGTCCTTGCTAAGGTAATGCATTGCTTTGATGTCAGTATTTTCATTTGGGTTGGCTAAGGACTGGAAAACATGGTCATTTCTCTGCAATAAATGTAGAGCTGGAGATCCTGGGTTTACTATTTCTAAGTGGAAATACTTTTGAACATCTCTTTCTTTCTCTAGAAGTACGTCTCTTTCTGGCACTTTATTTATTTAGACATTGTATTCAAAACAGAAGTGAGCTGCAATAAAGCAGATATTGGAGCTTTTCTGAATGCGCTACTGATTGCAAGAATCCTAGTGGGAGACTTGTTTTGGATGTTAGGATCATCTCTGCAGAGGAATGAAGGTAGAATTAATAGCTGAGAATTACCTGAGCAAGCAGAGCACATGGTATGCACTCTGCTTTCAGTCTTGTCCTCCTGAGAAACTCAGTTCTAGTTCCAGAAAAGGATGTCTGAAAACTATTTCTACGTTCATCATTGCTCTCAACATGTCAGCGGGATGGAATCCTCTATAGAAATGTAAGATTATTATTATCATTCTTGTTTTCCTCAGCGTAGAGTGGAAAAGGGGTCACAGATAATGACGCTAATGAAAATGTCTGGAGAAAGGCAAATAAAGCATAGGTAGATAGATGGTTTCTAATGAAGATTTTGATGGATTAGATTAGAAACAAGATATCAAATATTTTCTTGCTTTGACTGAAATCACTTCTGCTAGGAGAACCATAATTAGAAATGAAAAAATGGCAGTGCTGGGCATGCTATGCAGTACTGTTATCCCTGATCTTGTCTGGCAATGTGGTAATAAAACATATTTCAAAGCAAAAAAAAAAGGAGTAGAGCAGATGCTGAATTTTTTTGCTCTTCCATTTTCATTGCTTTTGCACGACTGTGACTTCAGTGAGGTCCCTAGAGTCACATCTGACTCTTGCTGCCGTCAGCTCTGAGTACCAGGGGAGCTGACAGAAGGGGCTTCCAGCATAGGCTCTCCCCCCGCGCCAGTCGCCAGCCTGAGCTGTGACCTTGCACTGGCTGAATTACCTTACAAGGCTACTGGGGGTCTTAATGAATATTCGCGGAACACTTTGAGACCCTTGAATGAAAGAAGCCGTAAAAATGCACCGTGTTATTATTTATTTATTAAAGTCCTCCGGGTTTTGGCCAACAGCATGAGTTGTTGACATTTAATTATTGAAACAGTATGCCTATCAGACCCCTTATGGTAGGAAGAGATAAATAATGCAGAAGACTTCAGAAAACCTGGTCAATACCCTCTTGAGATCTGAAGCAAATATACCAGACACGTAGCTCAAGCCTAAAAAGAACTGAATAATTAAAACAAGGAATGAGATCAGTTGTTCCGAATGCTCTTTTATAGCTCATGCACAACATTCTACAAGTTATTTATTATTAGTCCTTTACTTACAAGTAGTTTTTCAAAATAAATACCATGCGAGTCTCCTAATATGGTCTCTTTATTATGTGAAGGTATTAAGGACTGGTGGAGATGTATGAGCATTTTAAGTTATTTGAGCAATTATGATGTTTCTTCCTGATATCTTCAGGCTTTAAAGGTTTTACAAAACCTTATCGTAGAACCAATTAATACTTTTAAGTATGCAATCAATCATCTTGATGTGAAAAGGAAAAAGAATCTAGATGCTCTGAATGCTTTTGAAGAAGCTGCTTGAAAGGAAGGGAAAGTCTGTGCAGTCACATTAATTATACAGTATGCTTTCGATGATGTTTTTCATCCAAGCATTGCAAAGTTTTTACAACTGTTGAGGTTTAATGTCACTGCAAGGCAAAGTACATAATTTACAGTACTGATGGATAAACTGAGACACTGATGTGTAAGGCAGCCTGTTGCAGGATTTTGGGTGCAGAAGGAAGTTCTGTTCCTCCCGTGCAGGGCATACTCCATCCTCCCTGAACTGTATCTCTATAGAAGCAGAGGTATTATCATTTACAGAGGTCTATTGGAAGGGACACACACTTCAAGACACTGGCAAATACGCCACCTCTTGCCCCATGTTCTCAACTGCTCACTCATTTTAACACCTGGATTTTGTATGAAGATTAATAAATAGGTGCAGTTGGCTGCCTCTAACAAGTTGCTCTTTATTTGCTTCCAAGCTGCAGGCTGAGTAAATTCAGGATCTGAGCTCCTCCATCTCCATGACAATGCAGTGATGTGCAGACATGATGCTAAATGAAACCCCTGACTGAGCAACAGGATTTTTTAGCACTGATTTGAACAGAGATTTTTTTTTTTGCCTGCTCTGACAAGACATTCTTTCAGGAATTTAGCTATTTCAGAAGTTCCTAGCGTTTTTGTCTATCTTAGAGCTGCTCATTAAATTATTGTACTCTGGCTGTCATTTCAAGTAGAAACAGTATTTCTCTTCATTTCCAGCTCTGTGGCAATTATATTACAGCCAACCATGCTGAAGGAACAATGCTCTGTGCAGAACTGTGCAAAGTGTAATTTGCTGTCCGCTGATTAACTGGCATCGTCTCCATGGCATCTCACCTCTTCCTGCCTGCCTCTCGTTAAAGTACTGTCCATGTCTGACCCTGTCTCCCTTATCAGATATGACAAGCTCACAGCCGTAGGTGGTGTGACTCAGAAATAGTTGGGGAAAGGGAGAACAGCGTTTCAGGCCAATTTCTGTGATGCCTGTAGAAGAGGATTAGTAACTTCCACAGATGTGAGTGATTCCTTCAAGCGATGCAGTTATTGCTATTGAGCTAGCAAGTATTGAGGGAAACCAACAATTCAGAATATTCTGGGTGGAGCAGTGCTGCTGGGCCCTGCTGCTCATTTGAGTGGGGGCTGAAAAGATGAAAAAACACATTTTCTTTCCTTTTCTTAATTTCTTTCTTTGCCGGTCTTTCAAGTGCTTCGATTCCTACCAGCTCTTTTTTTAGGGCAGCTATCACATGTGTATACTTGGTGATATTTTCAATATATTCCCAGTGTTTCAGAAACGGGACTGAGAGGAAACATTTCATCTGACACCACCACTGAAAAATTTGTGGATGATTGCCCTCAAACTGTTATTCTTGGATTTATTTCAGGAAAAATAGAAAAGGGGTTCCTTTGCTTAGTATCTATTACAAAAAGCTACAAACGAATGAACAGATTTTTAATTGCTTATTGGTGGGTTGGCTCAACTCTTCCAATTAAGCATTCAAATCATTTGTTGTGATATTTCAATGGCAGGCATTGCACACACCATGAATGTATGTCATTTTTGAAGAGTCCAGCTATAGCGTTCTTAAGCATGCCTTCCATTTGGCTGTGGTTGGTGTATGGTCTACATTGCCTGTACCATAAGAGTACTGAAAATAGACAGTATATCCAAAATTACACCTGTGCCAAAAAGCTCAGTGTCTTTTTTAGATCCCTGACAATGAAAAAATGTTCACGTGATCAATAGCTTACTCTAGAGATTCTTGTTAATCGCATTAAAGCTTAAAGGGAATTTAAGTAAAAAAAGTGTTTGTGTTCTTAAAAGATGGACTGGAAGTTCTGGGGTCAGTCTGTGGCTGAGGCATTGACTTAGCTTAGTGATGCTAAATAAATCAGTCTTCCTTTGCCTTGATTTATTCATTGAGAAGGAGGAATGAGGATTTTTGCACTCATCTAATTAAATGGTCTGCAGTCTGGGACAGAGAACGTGTGACGGCACAGTGCTCAGTACAGCGGTTCCTGCAGCTTAAATAACGAGGTGCATTCAGCATAAGCTTTAGGAGCACTGTGGCGTGGGGCAAGGTAAAGTGGAAAGAAAAAGGTTGGCATATTAAAACTGCTGAGGATTTTGAGAACCAGGGTCCTGTATTAATTTCTTCCCGTCATTAACTTTCCTTGTCTTACCAATATTTTGTGTAGGGCATGAAGTCACATCTAATATTGATTGCTGTGTAGTCTGAAGTACAGATAAGTGTCAGCTTGCATTAAGCTGTAGCTAGACCTCTCCTTCCCCCCAGCTCTCCTCCTCCTGCTCAGTGCTTTAATGCCGTAAGTAGGTCATTGCAGAACTGGAAGCTTTATTTTTGCCTTCTCCCCATGTGGCTGCTGGAATACATTTAATTGCAAAGCAGAACATCAAAGCTGGAGTAGCCAAGCTCACCTCCGAAAGATAATTAGTGAATCTGTTTCTGTGCTGTGTGCTGGAGGGGGAGCTACAATTAGAGATGGATAAATACTCTGGCATTTGGAGCAGTTTTTTAAAACAATTTCTGCCTGAGATGTCGAGAGATCTATGTTTTATTGGGCCAAAGCTGAAGTGCAGTGATGGGCATCTAGTCACATAACAGGGATGTGGATGGCCTCAGTGCTGCATTCTGGGGACCTGGGAAAATATTAAGACAGAAATAATAGGCTGAGACAGAGAAGAAGGAGCAAAGTGAGGTTTTATTCAATACCGTGTCAGGTGAAGTACAAAGGGCCACTTTCCAAGAGCAATATGGTAAAGCTGTAATCCAACCAGGGAGAGGTGGTGTGCTTTGGTATTACCATAAATACAACAGAATAGCTGTTTGAAAATACCTGATTTCTGAATGGATTTAATAGAAAGGCTATTTCGCCCTTTAGAAAATAGAGCTGAAGACTTCACTACACTGGGATTTGTTCCTAACATTTTAGACAAAATACTAAATTAAGGCATAGGATAAGAAATTAGGAAATCTAGGGTTTTTCTCAACTCTGTGAGCTTTCTAAATGGACTCCCTGTATGACCTGATGCAATAATGTAGCCTCAAAATAAGGATTATAGTATTATTTTAAATGTTTTGATAAACTGTTGTACTCTAGTGATCATGAGATAAACTGATGAACAATGTCACAGATATCTTTACTGACAAACTGAACATAGATTCTCATACTGCCATTTCAAACATTATAGAAATATACTTTTCCCCTGCCTTTTCTTTAAAACAAGGTAACCTTCCTCATCTTAGTCAGGTAGATTGTTTTAATAACTGGACAGTCATGATGGAAGTCTTATCCAGAATTCTCTCGTGGTCATAAATACATGTGTTGTCATTCATCATTGCAAAGGACTAAATCTGAAGGGACTGCCTGTCACACTTTAATAACACTAATTACATTTCATAGGCAGCTATAGCCAGAAGATATTAATACAAATGGCTTCCTTCCAGTCTAGAAAAATTATAGATAGCTGTAAAATTTAAAAACTTGACTCTTATATATGCACAGTACTTTGAGACCTCATGTGACCATTAAATAATTACTGAGGGCTTTTTTTTTTTTTTTGGAGTCAGTTGCAAAATTCTGAATGGGCCTTGACTTGTCTCAGGATGTGATTTTCAGAAGAGCAAAGGACTCTGAGCTGAGCAGGGGGAGTGCAGCCTCTCAGGACCTCCTCATCCCTCTCTGGTGTTGAGCATCTTGCCCCATGGACCAGAGTAGAGGGTTTTGCTCTGCACACCAGATTTGAAATGAGGATCAAGTTCAGAGCTGAAGTCGTGCCAAGCTGGAAATGGCCCCACCTGTTGTTACTTTTTGCAGCAATTATGTTAAGTGTCTTTCTATGGGTCTTTATCCACCCAGCCTTGGGATGAAGGTGAGTGCTGGCGCTTGCTGTGAGCTCTTGACTGCTATACTTTGCTTATTTTCTGAAATAGTGTAATACAGCTAGTTTCCTATTTTCTATCTTGGGCTGCCTTGCTAAAAAGTAAGGCTAGACCATTTAATTTCAGCTGAGTCCAGATTGACATATAGAGAGACGGTATTCACTCATGGTAAAAGACAGCTCTGCTCCACTGGTAAATCTTTAGAAATCTGTGAACTCTTCCCTGCTTTTGCCATGAGATCACTCTGCTTTTATTTTCTCATTTATTTTTAAGATCTTCAGTTTCTGAGCTTTCTGAAAGATGTGTTGGTTTCTAATCTGTGATAAGCCCTTGTGGATATCTCTTTTCTTGCCCTTTATATGAGTTCTGTCCCTGGATTTGCTGCTTGCTCTGCTGGTTACATTTTCCTTTTTGTGCTTTAATTTGTGGAACATGATAATGCTACTTTCCTCCTTTGTAAAACCACTGAAGAGTTACAGCTGAAAAGAAAGCTTGGTATTTTTTTTTTTTTATATGGGAAGCTTCTTTCCTGCTTCAGAAGTAATAACATTCACTCTTCTTTAATTTAAATTACAAATGGAAAATCAGTAGTTTCACTGAAGAAACAGTGACAACATCACAGCTCTAAAGTGCAGCATGCCAAGCCAGACCCTTGGCTGGTACATATTCAGCATATTCCACTGGCAGTACTGAAGCTGTGATTTACAGCAGATAAGCATCTACAATATCTCTAAAAGCCTTCTCTGCAATTTGTCACCTTCTACTGCAGACTCAGAGGCAGGATGAGATAATAGGGAAGATAAGGAATTATGGAAATGCTTGCTTTCTACCAACACAGAAAAAGGAGGTTGGTGAGGAAAGCAAGGAATGAATTGGTCATTCTGTCTTCAAAGGTGCACTTCTTCCAGGCCTTGTTCAATACCTACCTTTATCCACATGTGGTTTGACAATGCTTAAGGGCCAAGTTAGCAAGTGAGTATCTCAGATACTAGTTAACATGAAGAATCCATGTGGGCTAGAATGTGTTCCCCAGGTCTGCTGTGGTTACAGTGCAGCCATCACTAACTGCAATATCAGGATAGCTCAGTCCTGCCTTTCCCACCCATAGCATTCAGAGACCACCATCATGGGATGCAGCCTGGTCATACTCCTTGCCATGGCCCTGTAAGAGCATGCAGAGGAAGCTGATTGCATTGCAGCTGGGCTTGATGGGAAAATCTTGCAACTGCATTTGATCTGCATCCAGCTAGAGTGGTGCAAAAAGAGCAGATAGCATTAAATACATAAATTGCTCTACAAGTAATGCCTTCTGTTTCTTTCCATGGAAACTACAACAGATACAAAAGCACACAATAATGCAATTCGATAGAGCAAATTCTCAGCTACAGATCACTGCTTTTCAACATGGGCACTACTATTAGCTATCCCTTTTTTGCCAGTGATGAACAAAAGCCTGAATGCTGTGCTCATAGAAATCTGCACGGCCATCCGGAACATGGCTTATATTTCATACCACTGTTACTACTGCTGAAATGCACCACCTGCTGCCTCACAGTGCTCATATTCACTGCTTGGTGTCCCTGAACGTTCAGCAAGCATCAACAAATTTCAATGGATGCAATTTGTTTCTGAATGGAGGAATTCAATGACACATCTTTGCTTCATGTGCACTTTAGTGTCAGACGCCATTCTGTCAGACTGTCCCTCTGCTGCCATCTGTCACACAGCAACAAACTGTGACAGAACACTGGTGGGAAAGTCCAGCCTCTACTGCCATACCACCAACATTTGCCCCTGATACTGTTGGCCAACATAACAAAATAGGAGGTATTCCTTTTGGAGCAGCCATCATAATTTGGGCCATACTGTCTTTGTTATACGTTCCAATATAGAGTTTTTGCTTGAAACCTGCATTTTGGTACTTGGAATAGCTTTTTAAAAGAATAATATGCAATAGTTACAAAAAGAAAACATTGAAGAGTCATTTTTCTTATACTTTCAGTGTCTCTTGGTGCTGAGATATTCTAGCCAGTTTTCACTGGAGTTGTCAAGATATACATATGTTTATTTTTAAATTTGCTATGAATATTTTTACGAAGTATTAAGTTTAATGACTGATAGCTTTTTAGTTTTCAACTGCCTTTAATTGAATATCCTTCAAAACCTACAACTTCTATATTTTGGTTGTTTTTGATTTAAAATACCCGTATAGAATCATAGAATCACCAAAGTTGGAAAAGATTTCTGAGATCATCTAGTCCAACTGTCCACCTACCAGCAATATGTCCCACAAACCATGTTCCTCAGTCCACTTCTACATGTTTCTTGAATGCTTCTAGGGACAGTGACAGCACCAGCTCCCTGGGGCAGCCTGTTCTAGTGCCTGACCACTCTTTCAGAGAAGAATTTTTCCTAATATCCAACCTGAATCTCCCCTAGTGCAAAATGAGGCCATTCCATCATTTCTATTCCCAACATATAATTATATGTTTTTTTCTTATTAAAAGCAAACTTTTCCCCAGAGGTGAGAAAAACCGATTTTCATTTGTGCTAAAAGACAGGAAATGTTGAATGGTAATAATAATCAAGAAAAGAATGACAAAATACTACCTTCTGAAGCTGTTTTTGTTTTCTTATTACTTTCAAGTGACCCATGAAAATTATTTGGTTATACTATGTGAAATGTGTAAGATACTACTGACAAGAAAGTGGTACGCCCTTTTCAGTTAACTTCAAACAAACAAGGTATGAGTTCAATCTAAAACCTCATACAGCTAATTGCCTTTCAAATATCTTTTCTTTTTTAAATTCAGAATATGCAGATAACATAATTTTTTTTCCATGTGCTTGTTACTTGGGACCTCTACTGCTAGGCTACCAGGTCTGTTTCCTACCATTACAGATTATGCAGAAAGCTGTGGATTTTGGATATTTCTCTTCAGGGAAGTGTCTCTTCCTGCCACTTTGAGGAGGTCCCGTAATGAAATAGGATGTTAACGTCCAAGAACACATTAGATGTTTCTCTTCAACGTATCTTGTTTTTCTTTAATGTTTTAGAGAGTTAATGTTATGTGGCAGCTGATAGTATAGTTCCATTCTGTCATTAACTTTCTGAAGTCCCATAACTAGGGCTGAGCTAAGTGGCTTGAAAAATTAAGGCCATTATTTTTTTTGGATGCATTGTTTTCTATGCCTAATATTGATTCAGAATAGAAGGGAATTACTAGAACTGTGATAGGAAATTTGAATGAAGATCTCTAATAGTAAAAAAGTATCTCAGGGCACTAGCTGAAGATTCACCACTGTAAGTTCAAAGCACCATAAATGTGAACCTGGATTTTGATGCTCAGCCTACTTAGATGTGCAGAAAAAGACAGATAGATGTGTTAAAATAGACAGAATCTTTAAGTGATTGTCATACATATATATGACATCATTTAAATAAGATTCATGAATTTCCTCTCATGAACTGAGAGTGAGATTAGCTCTAGGCTTTTTTTTCTGATCTTGACATAAAAAATTAGATTTTTTTACTATTACATTTTACATTCTCAATCTTGAGCTATGGATCTAAAAAGGCCTTTTATGGATATTAAAAATGTTAACAGAATCACCTAGTTTTTCCCCTCAGCACTTTCTAAGGAACATAAGCTTTTCTGAGGTCATTTTGAACACAAAAGCTCTGCCTTCAGTATGTCTAGAAAGAGAATAGCAGGCACTAGCATATCTCTAACAACTTTATGTATCACCATCAACACATTAGGTGCACTGAGGTCCTCTCTAAGACATATGGAGCCACGTGTACAAAAACTCAACAGAAAATTCTGTCCACTTTTCATACAAGGTCAGACATTCCCACCAAAATAAACCTAATCTATTGAGGCAGCTTGTACAGAATCATAGAACCGTAGTATCATAGCATATTGTAGATACAAGGACAGAGATATAAATAGAGAGGTTTATGATCATTAATGATCAATTTTCCTACCTTTGGGAAATGAAACTCTTCAATACTGCTCTGATGTTGTAAACTTCATTTTGCTGACATCTTGATAGGGAGGTGGAATGAATTGGAAGAAATGCTCTCTGCTTTGATAAAATGTAAAGCATGTAAAATCAAAGCATATAAAATGCAATCCCTCTTTCCTCCTGCTGGAGGACTGGGAAGATGCCAAAGGAACAGGTAGTCTGTTGTCCAGTTTTGGAAGTGTAATTTCTCTACTATTCACCTCTGAAACCTTCTATTGTAATTAATGGACTCCATATAAGGATGGAGACAGATTTTGAGGTGTCAGTTGAAGTTGAACTGGTCTCTGACCGACCAGATGGAGCACAACTGACCTTTAAATAACTCAATTTGATGCTGAGTATTGAGTTTTCCTATCAAAATCAGTTCAGTGCTGTTTGTTTTCTTTCCTCTCCATCCCTTTCCAGCCCTAAAAAAATAAATAAGAAAACAAGAGAGAGGAATGGACTGTATCTAGTGCAACCTGGTGGTATTTATCATCCATAACAGTTACAGAAACATGTCTGCAAGAGGAAGTTAAATTTGTAGTGAAATGCTCCTTTTGGTCCTTTGAGGACCTCCACACAGTCACTTTGTTTAGATCTTCCTACTTGCTCTCTGAACACAATGCAAAATGCTGTAGGCTCTGCAGTCAGGTTCTTTACAGTTAGTGTCTTTCACCTGTAAGGCACATCCTTATCCGAATGACTTCATACTCTGTGTTTTTTATGGATGCCCTCACGGTCATGAAAAGCTTGACTGGTGTGAGTCTATTCTCTGAATGTTGTTTCCACTGCAGATTATTTTCCTCTATAAATATCCAGTAAAATATCATGTTATGAAGCCTTGGCTAGCAAAGCCACTAATCTATTATCCAAAAGGTTTGGGATTTAGAATCACACTGCATTTTTTTTAAAGCTGTAGCATGAAGAAGTGTAATCATCAGGCAAACAAAGGTTTGGAAGGCTGAGTGCAGGCATGAATGAGAATCAAGAGTGACCTAAATTGTCTTCTTACACTTTTTAGCCACAGAACTTAGGTTTTTACCAGCAGAACCTTTTCCTGTGAGATTTTTTGGGGTTTGCATTTATTTAAACTGGCCATTTCAGTGCTGTGTTTTTGGGAGAATGTGCACACACATGCAGATACATATATAGAATGTGATCTTGATAGATTTGCTAGATTGTATCATGTACTTGGTTTTATGCTTTCCTTTTTCTTTTGTGGTACATCTTGTCTTGCACTGTGTCACAGGATAAATTGGAGATGACAGCAAACAATGTGCTTGACGTAGTATCTTGTACATGATCTGAGGGCAATGTTTATTCCACCCTTCAAGGATTTCCCTCAAGATCTGTACCTTTGCCTCTGATGTAGCATGGGCAGGGATTGCTTCCTGTCAGAGCTTAATCCCGTTGCACAATAAAACTTCACAGTACAAAACTCCATAGCAAAATCTGTTAGAAGTGAAAATCTGTTCCCAGGGAAAGTTTAATGTAAAGTGAAAAATACGCTTTCAGTAAGAGTAATGAATCCCCCCAACCCTCCTGAAAAGGCTATCTCCCCTTGCAGGAATAGATATTACTACCATTATCCTTCACTTGGTAATCATCATGCGTGTGCAAAGATGAGACAGCTGTATCCATTCTGATGTATCAGCGTATTTCTTCTTCCTGCTCTTTTTTGTGTGGTATAAATGCCTGAATGAGATAGAAAATGAAGAACTGAATGCAAGGAATAGCAAAGAATTCAGGCTTTTAGTGATCTTACGAATCTCAATTAGTTCTAGGCAACCTGATCTAGTGTCTGATCTAGTGGGTGGCAACCTTGTTCATAACAAGAGGGACTGGAGCTAGATGGTCTTTAAGATCCCTTGTAACCCAAACCGTTCCATGATTCTGATAATTACTGATAGACTGTGAGTAATTGCAGAACTCTAGGAGCACTGTTGAAAGTTTGCTAGAGTAAACTTGCCCATGCAGAAAGAGAGGAACAAAGTAGGGCTGGAACCACTGCAGCAGGCATTGCCCAGGAGTTGAGTGACTGTTGCATTGCCTCCTACGGTACTGACCTAAAACCAGGCCAGGACCAAATGACTGCACGCACACACCAATATGATGAACAGCAAAATGGCGTTTACTACACGTGAACTCTAGCTTATATAACCTATGTGCTTCGTCTACGCCCCTAAGGGTACGTGCCACACATCAATCATAGAGCAGGGAGAGGGCCTATCACGTCACATCCCGTGGGGGGGTCTCTCAGTCTCGCAGTTGCTGACAACATCTCCCCCTCTCCAAGCTCAAGAAAGTCTACTACAACTCGAGAGGACCCTAACCGCGTACACCCCGAAATCCCCGCATTGCGCCTATACATGCCATTGTCCTCTCGGTTAAGCCTTGCCCCGTTACATCCCGATTCGCAGAATAATCCTAATGTCTTAAATGTGAGTTCTACATAAAACTATATATTGCATTCTTAGAAGATGCTGATTTGTTCGTCTTAGCATTTGCCATACGAGTCATTTGTCTCAGCATACACTATACCTATATATGTGATATACCTATATACCTAATATGACTATATACTTATATACCTATATGCCTATATGTATAATATGACTATAAGCACTAAGTGTATTAATGTTAGACCTAATGCAACCATAACTGAATATAGAATAGAGTTAAACAGAGTTAAACATTCCCGTTGTATTGATGAACCATCCCAGAAGCACTTCCCATCAGTGGTGTTCTCCATCCTTCTTTGCTCTCTCTCAGATGTGATGTCTCTCTCTCTTGTGTCGTGGTGAACAGCGATGAAGGCTTTCTGTCCACTGCCTGTGATGTGTTTTAGCAGTTGGTACCTCGTTAGCACGAACACCTTTCTTTTGTGGGTAAGCTGTTCAGGAGCGACTCCTTCTCTTGTTCTTTCAGTGATCTTGTCTGTTGTCTGGGCCTTCCCAGGAGTCAATGCTGTAAGGGAAGACTTATGTTCCAGTTAGTTCCTTGCTGATGTCTGGCCTAATTTTTCGCGACGGTATCCATACTATTTTTCCCGTTTTGCAATGTTTTACTGCTGCATAGCCTCTTCCCCATACCAGAATCATCCAGCCCGCCTCCCATTCTCCACTGTCTGCTTTTATTTTTACTGGAGGCCCTTCACTCAAGACTTTGGGCTGCCAATGTTTCTGTACAGGGCTTCTACTGCAATCTCCACGTTCAAAGTGATTCAATGAGTAAATGGCTTTAGATAGAATCTCTGCTTGCCTTTTAACAGGAATCGCACTCTGATACCCTTCTCCCTCACCCAGGACGCGTAACTTTTCCTTGAGGAGGCGATTGGCACGTTCTACAATTGCTTGTCCCTGAGAGTTGCCAGGGATTCCTGTGGAATGAGATATCCCCCAAGCTGTCAGCCATTCCTGGGTCGATTTTGAGATGAAGCAAGACCCATTATCTGTTTTTATCTGGCTGGGCAACCCCATAGCGGCTATTGCAGTGGCCCAATGACTTTGTGCTGCAGTCGAATTGCACCTTGTATGTTGAGTGACTGATATCATAGAAGAAGCTGTATCTACAGTAACGGCAAGCCATGGACGAGGGGCCATACGGGGTTCCCATGTGAAGTCTGTCTGCCAGATTTGCAATGGCTTTAAGCCACGGGGGTTAACACCTGCACCAATAGTTGGGGCAGAATTGCAATATGGACATGCCTGAACTACATTACGAGCTGTTGGCAAGGGAATAGAACAGGTCCGTGCCAAAGCCTTGGCACCTATATGAAGAGATGCATGAAGATCATGCGCAGTTCTGACAGTGAAGCATGACGTACCTGCAATCTTGTCAGCAACTGCATTACCCATTGTAAAAAACCCTGGAACCTCTGAATGACTGTGGACATGTAGTATAGCCACGGGAGCTGAGCGAGAGGCCAACGCTTCTTCTAACAATCCGGCTGCTGTAGTACTCGGATGTCCTTCTTGACCCATGCGTGCAAGCAGCTTAGCTGCAAAAGCAGAGTCAGTAACTACATTGCATGGAATTTCTTGCCATAGACGAAGTGCTATTGTTACAGCCATAACTTCCAATATTTGTACGCTAACTGTCCGGTCACAAAAAATAGCTGAGCTCCACTTATTGTCTGAGTTTTGCCACACTACAGCTCCTTGTCCAGTAGATGAGGAGGCATCTGTGAACAAGGTAGGCCCTTCCAGAGGGGAAGTTTGAACGCGGCATCGGAGGGAAACATGGAGGGGTTTTGCTAGCTCAAAGATAGGCAGAGAGTCAGTATATTCAATTGCACCTCCATATCCCTGTAAAGCTGTAAGAAGGATATCTGGAAGTGGTTGTGTATCACGAAATGAGCTCTGTAGATATATTGCATGAGGTTCTTTTGCAAAGGCTCGCAATGACAGCAATCGAGATTTCTTAAGCAGCATTGCTAGAATTTCAAGCCAGGAAGTATAGGCTCGTGTGGGCTGTACGGAAAACAGCCACCATAGAGGTCGGGGCTTAGCATCAAGGGAATGACCTATCACTGCCGTTGCACCCGCCTCACATCTCGTTACTGCTACCTCGAGAGCCCGATCAGGGTCCCATCTCGTTAGGAATGTTCTCATACAATTCTGCAGGATTTCATGCCATGCGGCAGTCATCTCTGGAGAAAGTTTCCTAGGCTCCCTCGGGTTTGATCCCTTAAGCTGATCATGAAAGGGTTTCATAAGCCGAGGTGGGATTCCCAAAGCCCCTCGAATCCACTGGATTGCCCCTACTAACTTCTGCACATCCCACAGTGTGGTAATATGGGGCCGAATATGAAGGCCGATCGGTCATACCATCTCCGGGTCAAACTTATACCCGACCTATTCAATTCCTGGATCCCTCTGAGTTTTTTGCTCAGAGATAACAAAAGCGGCCGCAGTCAAGGCTTCTGTCACTCGATCTTCTAACATATACAAGCCTAAATAACAAGGGGCTGCAATAACTGATGTGATGTTATCAATGCTAAACAATTAAAGTCTACGATACTGGTAAAGTTACAGACAAAGAGATTAGAGATTACTGATTAGAGTGATTGCTGATAGCTCTAGTGGCACTATCTATGAGTATGAAATTACAAAGGATCCTTATACAAACATAACCTTTCCCAATGTATACCAACATTGTCTCAGGTACCTGTTGGAATGTACCTCCAAAATGACAAACATTTGTTCAATATCAAGGCAGATGTCTCAAGCCTTGAGAGCATTGCTCTCACAAGCAAATTCTTGTTGCTTGTTCTCCAGGCCTCAATCTGGCCACCTGTCTCTGAACTGCAAGAAAGTACGCTTCCCGCGCCACTTCTCTCGGTGTTAGTAAATTCCAAACCCATCATAACGCGCACAGTCTCAGGAATTCTATCTTCTTCTCTAGCGGCTTTAAGAGCCCCAAGAATTAACCCCCAGATTTTTAGCTCCGCTGCTTTTTGCTCCTCTATCGCACGCTGCGCAAGCGTGGATGTAAACTGATCCCATTTATCAGGATCTAAAATGTCCTGAGAGGAGGGAAGATTCCACTCCTTTTCCAGGCAAATAAGTACAACTGAAATGTCCTTCTTAGAAGGGGCATTCCTGCTGTGATAGTCCTTACAGAACTGAAGGACCAACTTAATAACTTGATCCATCACCAGTGCGGCACTGATGTCCCGATTCGAGAGCGACCTGCCACCAACCACAGGCTATCCCCACCCTCGAACTTCCACAGCAGCCAGCTGCTGCAGGCACGCCCTTAGGCGAATACCGTAACACCACGGTCTTCCACGGCCAACCCGTAATTACCTCATTACGGCATTGGAAATTCCGCAGGCACGCAGGAGACTTTAACGCAAGTTGGCTTCTCATGCAAGGGGGATCCTCACAAGTGGGTTCCGCACTGGTTCCTCACACGGGGCACCAATGTTGCATTGCCTCCTACGGTACTGACCTAAAACCAGGCCAGGACCAAATGACTGCACGCACACACCAATATGATGAACAGCAAAATGGCGTTTACTACACGTGAACTCTAGCTTATATAACCTATGTGCTTCGTCTACGCCCCTAAGGGTACGTGCCACACATCAATCATAGAGCAGGGAGAGGGCCTATCACGTCACATCCCGTGGGGGGGTCTCTCAGTCTCGCAGTTGCTGACAACAAGTGACTCCTGCTCCTCCATGCCTGGTATTGTGCCCTGCAGCATCCCTCACTTCCGTCTGTGTAATGGAATGGTGCTATGAGCTGTGAAGTCTTCAGAAGTTGGAGACAAGACCTGGTGCTGCTCAGCACGTGGAGAACGTCATGTATCACTTTGTTGGGACCTGGAACCTTGGGACTTGTTGCTTAGGTCATGAGTTTCCTCCGTGTGTGCACTGAATGCAGCATCATGTGCTGTGGTGGCACTTCATTCACTGGGTCAGGAGTCACATTTTCAGTTCTGTTAAAATCTGTGTTAGCTTTCAATATAATGTACTGACCTTACGTGAATTGAGCCATATCAATACTGTTCTTTGTATTTGTAGTAGCATAAATGAATAAATATTAACTGGGACTGATGCATAATAATTATGTGAGGCTGACAGATAATTTCCATCGAGGAGCAAGACTGTGTGCAATTAACTTGGTGAACAAATTATGTGGACAATTATCATATATTTTGGGTAATGAAGAAATGTCAACTCACTAAATGGATGCTTTCTAAGTAAACAGTTCAGTTTAAACCTCATTTGTATAACGGATGATATTCAAACCACATTTGGGCTATAATAGATATACTTCAGGTCACCAGTTAATTTAAAATACACATACATAGCACAATTTACACGTTATTAGTGGAACAGACCACGTTTGGAGCCTCTAGTCTTGGAAGTGGGAACCTTAAGTTCAAAAACACTTGGTAGACTCCTCTGGAAAACCACTGCCCAGCTTCACCCCACCTTCTGCAGGTTATTGTTGTACTGCATAAGACTTCTCCACTCCCTTTCCAAATCTTCTTAACCTAGAACTGTCTCCTTCCTCCTCTGAAATATCTTAGGGTCCTAAGGTAATTTCTTTCCCACAGAAAGTTATTAATTCATGAGAATAGGGGTCATTCCAATTTTAACTCCATCAAGTGTTTCACTAGAATAGTGCATTTGCCAAATTGTACTGTGCTACAAATGGAGATAAATCCTTTCAGGAGCCCTTTCAGACTGCAACAGTGGCCGTCTCCCAGATGGTCCATGATTGATGGATTGCAGTGCGCTGCAGTTAGTCTCAGGGTGACTCTCACTGATCGTGTGTGTTTTGCCATCATTTTTTTTCTTACCTTGTCATTGATTAACCATCCTTAGGAAGTGAATGGCTAGTAGGGTGAGGGCAGTGCTGTTTTGCTGAAACATGCAAGCAAAAGCACCTTCATTTTCTGATGTTTTCCCCACCATTTCAGCTGTAATTTCTGGAGATGCCAGAACTTTTTTGTACTGCAAAAGAAATAGAATGCATCCATGCAGAGCACAGCAGACCAGACTAAGACAGAAATACTTCAAATGGTAAAGCTTTAGATTCAATATTTAAATTACTACAGAAGAGGGTTAAATGCATTGCTCAGCTTGGTTGAAGCTTCAGTGTACTTTCTGAATTGTCAACAGCAAAGAGTAGATATTTTTCCATTTATATCGACATTTGCTGATTTGAATTCACAGCAATACTAGCAACTTACAGGAACTTAGAGTGATTAGGATGGCTTAAAGTTCAGAGGTAGATTATTTTGTTACTGATAAGTGTTTAAGAGATGAGACTTCTGCAGCTCAACTGAAGCCTAGGATGCTGCTGTCTCCCTCCTACTCCTTTCTTTGATTTGGTAGAGCATTGCAGTTACTGGGGATCTCTTATTCCCTTGCACCTTGCTCTCACCTCTGAATGGTGCAAAAAAATATGCCTTTCCGGTTTTTGCTGAGTTCCACCACAACAATAGTGCTATATGCTGGAAAGAGATAAAATGCTTGATATATGCTTGATTTGTTGCTTGACACAACTTTTTGATTCCACTGAGACTAGGCTGAAATCTGCTTACTTGGTTCCAGCCTTATTATTTACCCTCTATTGGCACTTTTGGTTACGGCAGCTTACAGACTGGCCTCGGTTCATCTGCCTGTCCTCTAAGCAAGAAGAAAGCCACACTGGGTAGGGCTGATCCTGCACTAATGTACCTGACCTCTGATCAGCATATATGTCCACAGCATCTTATTTATTTCAGTTACACAATGTCTATCTGACTCATCATTCCTGTCAGGTACCTGTAAACAGGTTCTTCATGTGTCTTGATTGCTACCCTGTCTGCACAACCTCTCAAATGGGTAATTGCCGCAAGAATAGAGTGAACACTTTGAAATAACTGAGGGATTTTCAGGAACTCAGTATTAATAGTTAATTAAGCTAAGTAAAAAGTCTTCTGGTTAAGGGCATGGGTAAATGGAAGAGATTTTATATTGCTTTTTCTCCTTCATAATTAAGATCTAGTCCCACAGAGGATTCTAACCCATTTCTGGGGGTGGATGTGGATCCAAAGTTACTTCTCTTGCTTGCACCTGCTATTTACTGCAGGCCTGGAATAGAAGGTTTAGCATATAAGCTGCTTATATATTGTTTCAGAGTTTGTTGATGTGTTAGGGGATCACTATGTTTTTGCCAAGAGCTATGTTGCTGCTTTGCAAGGCAACCATGCTATAGGAGACTTGTGGTGAGCAGGGAATTTCTCTTTCTGCCCAAATCTCTCTCCCCAGGGTCAGCTTTCAGGAAAATTGACTCCTAAACACATAGATATTACTATTTTTTTCAAAGTTCTCCGCAGTAGAACTTGTTTGAAAGCTGCCTTGCAATTCTTGCTCAAACTACGATGTAGGTGATGTAAAATTAATAAGTTGCATGAGTCATGCACACATGATATTTTATTTATAGCATTCTTGTAGAGGTCTCATTAACCTGTATAGGAAAAATGCTTTGAAATTCTCCAGTGAAAAGTATAATATCACAGAAATACACAGCATTTTTCAATCCAGGTGTAGGCTTTAATCTGTTCTTCAGTTTAAGCTGTCTGGGTCTGAACTTCAGTTTGGGATCCGCTCCCTCAGGGTTACAAGGTTAAAAGACTGAAATGCTCTCAGATTTCTGGAAGTGCTGACTGAAGACCTAAGAAGTCTGTAGCATGGGTACCTCCCACATTATGTTTGTACCATAAACCATGCAGATTTTCTGTCTTCTCTGCTGAGATGCGCTATCAACAGCAGAACTACATAATTAACCAAGAAATACTCTTTCATCACTACTTGTTAACATAACAGATGAGAATTTAGGCTCAAATAGACAACCAAAACATACTCTTTTGCTGCTGAATCCTGAGTGAGAGGAAGTGAAGTGGGGGAGGGGACATGAGTGCAAATTGCCTTTTCTCTTCCATGTTCACTTGTTATCAGCACAGGGGGGTTTGTTGCCTTCTGAAGGGGAAGGAGGCAGAAGCAAGGAGTGAAGACAACAAGTCGGGATTAGTCACTGCAGTGATCATGCATAGAATAATATAGGATTATTTTCAGCTGACTTTTCTTGCTCTCTTGTCAATAAGCGCAGTTTCTGTGCATAAAGGAAGTGAAACCTGAGCAGAAGGATTTTCTGTGCTGCCGTTACTGACATGATAAAACAGTTGTACAACTGAAAGCTTGTCAAACAACGTTATTTGCAGGGCTGTCATGTTTCTTCAGGGAAGAGTCTTGTATTTTGAGAATGACATCCTTCTGCATGGAGATACAGAACCATTGTTCTCTTGGAGAGCAAAGCAATACAAATGAACATAGATTCATTATCTCAAACATCTATTTGAGTTCAGCTTGCTGCTACCAGACTTGAGGAGGAGCCAGACACTGCTGAGAAGGTCCCATGTATGCAGTGCACATGCCTAATGAGGATTTCACGTATCCATGAGGCTTCTCTTGCTCTGGACCTGTACCAGCATTTTGTCTGGTTTACTCTGCAGGTGCAGAGACATGAAAACTGGTGTTGGGAAGCAAGTACATTGTTTTTTCACAGTTCTATTTCTTTATTGATGATGCAGGTCCCAGCCTGAGGTGACTGTGTGTAGTATTGCCCTGAATTGAAGGGATTGGATTCCTTGGGAATCTCTGCTGTGGGGTCCCCTCAGTGCAGAGCCTCGCTGGATGCCTGCCATAGAAAATGAAAGGGCAGGGAGGGCTCCAGGTAGGGCTGGCAATCCTTTGTGCTGATGGATGCCACCACTGGATAATATTCCCAGCTTGGCATCCAAAGGAGCAACATCAATCCACAGCAAAGAGGAGCAAGAAAAAAAGATTCAGCAGAGAGAGATTGCAGCATGCAACACGGAGACAAATTAGTCAACAATACCAAATACTTCTATTTCTCACCTGCTGTTTTGTTGTGGGTTTATTTTTCCTTTATTTTATTTTATTTTATTTTATTTTATTTTATTTTATTTTATTTTATTTTATTTTAATATTTTAAAGATGTGGAATGTAGGAGCAAACCACATGCAAGTTTTATATGAAATGTGTTGCTTGGGTATATAGTGTCTAAAAATATACGCAAAGCAAATTGACAGAAACTGTTGAAATTTCTTACAAACCTCTATGTAAATGAAATGTTCTGGCATATTTATGTCGATACAATGTCATGTACAATGTCACATCAATAAGGGAGGAAACAGAAATGGTTACTTAATGTCTCTTGTTAGTGGCAAAACAACAGATATATGAAAATATGAATCAAATAACATTTGTAGAAATCTTTGTGGGGAAAGGACAAAAGATTATTCTGTGTGAAAGTACCAGCAAAAGGACTCAATAAGTCATCAAAACACACAGGAGAAATATTTTAAATATTAAGTCTTCAATTCATCTCTCAATTATCAAGGCTAGCAGGAGATGGGCTAAACCAGTCAGTGTTAATAAAACATTTATGAATGAGGCTGTAAGAATATGTGCAACACATTCACCTTGAAAACTTCCAAACAATTTTCTGTGAAATTCTATTGAATAAGTATAGTCTTGAACTGAAGCCAGAAGTGTGGGGAACAGCGTTAATGAGTTGTGCTGTGTATCTCGTGTGGCAGCCAGCCAGGCTGGGAAGAAGCACAGTTGAGATAATGAGAGCTTTGACATCTGCCCATACCCAGAGCTGTGTGGATGGAGCCCCTGAATTTGATCACCCAATGTCTAATAAAAATTCTGACTAATCTCAGCTCTATGGGTTTATTATTCAGAGCAAATAATGCTGTGTCAAGCCCCTTATGTTTCTCCAGTTTCTGACATGACACGCAGTCATTAAAATATTCCTTGTTTCTACAGTGGAACAGCCCCTCGTTCTGTTAATTGAGACACAGAGAGAGAAATGTCTGTAACTTATTGAATTACTCAATCACTTTTTTCCTTCTCCCTCCCAACTTCCTTGCTTCCTCCTTCTGCTCGAGATCACTGTAGCAGGAAAGAAGTCAAACGCCACACTTACTACAGATAATTACTTCCTGGATGGTATCATTTTTCTTTTGGATACGCTGCCTGACAGTTAAATTCTCAAAAAAAAAAAAAAAAAGAAAAGAAAAAAGAAAAAGAAAAAAAAAAAAAAAGATGAGAGGTATTTAATTAAATCCCTCGTTAGAAAAGTTCTGTCTTAGCAGGGCAAAAGCCTTCTTATCTTTTTTTTTGTATATGTAGAATCAATTAGTTATCACAGTTGCAACTTATCCCCTGTTTCTCAATTAGAGTTGCTTTCGCAGAAGTATCTTATCTACGATAAGCCTTACAATGAAACAAAACCCACCTCTTAAGATAGAATCATAGAATCATTAACGTTGGAAAAGGCCTCTAGGATCATCTAGTCCAACCATCATTTCATCACCACCATGGCCACTGTAAGGATAGGGATACCCAGTGCTCTATATGATCTTTTAAAACATCAGTTTCAATAAAATAATGTGCAAGTTTTTCAGCTTTAAATAAAATATTTGAGTAGACATTATAGTAGATAAATAAAATATTATAGTAGACATTAGTGAACTGATCAATGAGCTAGCCTAGTTCTGCAGGAAGCATGACAAAGCCCATGGTGTTGAAGTCATATCAGCCAGATTTTAAGGTCTGTTGTGGTACAGATTGGTGCCAGTTGGATTTTAAAAAGAAAAACTTAATGTTCTGGATTTTAAAAAATATCAAAGAGAGTTTTTTGTCTGGTGTAAAAAAACTCTGCCAGAACTTTTCTAAGGCGTGAGGCCAAATCAGAGCAATACTGGGTTAGCCAGAGCAAGGAATGGCACGTCTTCAGGGCTGTGTGTCGATATTACATCTTCCTGGGGGGTAAAATAAGGAGAGATGATTTTGCCACTAACACAGCAGGCTGAGAGCCAGGAATAATGGCTTGAATTCACATTTGAATTGAAAGGTGGTTTTATTTTCATCCTCATGGCAAACCGTGCTCTAGCAGGTGAGGATGAGAAATGCATGCATCAAATAATTTCAAGCTACAGTCATGCCAGATTGGATGATTGCTTTGTTGACCTGCAGCTGAATGATAGCTACTGGCTTTTCTAGGACAGCTTTTAAAAACAGCACAGTCCTTTATCTCCAGCTTGTGTCCTACCATGTGTAGAAGCAGACTGCTTTTTGCCTGCACATTTGTGTTATTTGGAATTATTTATAATGTCACCAGTACGAGATTTCACACTAAGACGTAGTTTCATAGGAAGTACAATCATTTTTAATTTTCTTGTTATTTTGATTTCATATGAAAGAAAATGTTGCTCTACTAGCACTGAAACCGTACTTCTGCACTAAACAGGCTCCAGTGCCCTGTAATGAACTCGGCTCAACACTGCACCTGGTTTCATTTCTCAGAATTGAAAAATTTTGGTTACTGTGTGAAACAAGCAAACCTTGAATATTATTTTAGACCTCAAAATCTCTGCTTTTTCATAGACTTCTTGTCAAGTTGGGAGAGGTTTGGGGCTAACAGCATCTTGGTCTGGTGTGAAGAGGAAGATTTGTAGGAGTGCGTTAGTAAGAGGAAACCTTATCTTAGGGAATGAAATTGTTATTTGTTCATAAAGATCATTATGAATTGCAAAGCTATCCAGGACTATGAAGATGTAGATTCATTTTGGTTTTGCTTTTGGGTTCCTTGGTAGCAACTGTTGTGGAGTGATTTTTCATTTCTTTCTTGTTAATCACTCTACATTTCAGGAGGACATGACAGTTTTGTTTCACAGCAGGAGCCCTAATTGTGAATGACTCTTTGTCACCGCTGTGCACTTTCAACTTGACTCTAGCTTAGTTGAAAAAGTCTCCCACTCTGACAGCATTAAAGTACTCAGAAGTCTGTCTTTATGACAGAGGTGAGGAAGAATTACACCAAGGCAGGGTGTATTGAGAGAATAACCAGGGACAGACTGGGAGGAGCAATCCTTGAGAGTAGCCCTGTGAGAAGGACCTGGGGGTCCTGGTGGATGAAAAACTTAACATCAGTCAGCAGTGTGCTCTTGCAGCAAATGGTATCCTGGGCTCCATCAGGAGAGGGGTGGCCAGCAGGGACAGGGAGGTGATTGTCTCCCTCTACTCTGCTCTGTGAGGATCCATCTGCAGTACTATGTCCAGGTCTGGAGCCCCCAGTACAAGAAAGACAGAGCTGTTGGAGAGGGTCCAGAGAAGGGCCGCAAAGATGATCAGAGGGCTGGAGCACCTTTCCTATGAAGACAGGCTGAGAAGCTGGGCTTGTTCAGCCTGGAGAAAAGAAGGCTGTGGGGTGGCCTCATTGCAGCCTTTCAGTACCCAAAGGGAGTCTATAAACAGGAGGGGAGTCAACTCTTTGAAAGGAAAGATAACAGCAGGACAAGGGGAAATGGTTTTAAGTTGAGGGAGGGAAGATGAGGTTGGATGTCAGGGGGAAATTCTTTACAGAGAGAGTGGTGAGGCACTGGAACAAGCTGCCCAGAGAGGCTGTGGATGCCCCATCCCTGGAGGTGTTCAAGGCCAGGTTGGATAGGGTCCTGGGCAGCCTGGTCTAGTATTAAATGCAGAAGTTGGTGGCACTGCCTATGGTAGGAGGGTTGGAGATTCATGATCCTTGAGGTCCCTTCCAACCCAGGCAGTTCTATTATTTTGTGATAATAGCAGATCTTTCCATTCTGTATTCCTCTGCATGTGTTACTTTGTACATAATGGGACTTTCATCTGGCTGAAGGGATACGGGGCAAATTATTTCACAAGGATGATATGTCCTTGTACTGTTTCTCCAGTGAATTGAACACAAATAGATCTTCCATTAACATCACTCATGCATGTCTTTCCCCCCCCCTTTCAAGTACAGCCAAACAGGAAATGAAATTCAGCATTTTTCCAGCTTCTGTTTTCACTGTGGCCAGTACTAAGTCACTGCTGCTCTTTGGAACATAGTCTGTAGGATTTGGGCATAGTCTTTGCTACTTAAACAGATTTTCTGCATTTGCATGCACCTTTCTAAGGAAATTGATGTTTTCCTCTTGCTGTCTTTTCAGCACGCAAAGTGTGTCGACTAAATGAAGACTTTACAGAGCTAATGAGAAAGAAGAATGCTATCAAATGATTTATAGTTTATTCATAGATGTACAAATACTTAATGCAAGTATGAATGTTCACTCTTTCACATGCATACTAGGACATGCATTTGCCACAGCAGGGATGAGCAGAGCACAGCCAATTCTGTTACCACAGATTAATACATCTTTGCTTTTCAGTTGAGCTGTGGTAACTGATTACGTGTACGGTTCAAATCTTTTGGGTAATTTAAGCCAAGCATTTTTACCTGATGCTTGAAGCGAACTCAGAGCACGCACACAGCTAGTTACTGGTGGTGTTTCAAGCTGTGGCAAAGCTGCTGCTTGCAAACAACTGTCAGAGGTGGGAAATATGAGGAGTTCAGAGTGACAGAGGGCCATGAGATTCCCTTCTGAAGTCTGGAGATTTGACAGAAATCACAATGACAGCATTGAGACGTAGCTTTCTGCTGTGTGCTCTCAGCACTTGGTATAACTTGAGAAATCATCACAAGAATATGCCAGGTGTTGCAGCACTTAATATAAAGTATTGTCAGTATGACGAAAGAAGGGAAGGAAGGAAGGAAGGAAGGAAGGAAGGAAGGAAGGAAGGAAGGAAGGAAGGAAGGAAGGAA
>NW_024962335.1:24776826-24820436 GCF_019238085.1 Lagopus leucura
CCCCCCCGCCCCCCCCCCGGCCCGGGCGCCCCCCGCGCCGAGAGCCACACGACGTTGGTCGGGAGGGAGGGAGGGAGGGAGGGAGGGAGGGAGGGAACAGACAGGACAACCAAATGAAAGAAAACTCTCAACCTTCTGAGTTCTCTGCTACTTTAAATCCATGATGCAGAACACTTTTGGCAGCAGCAAACTTCTGTTCATTGACTCTCCTGTCACTGAAATAAGAAGGCTAAAATTTCACTGGGAATATGCCTAAACTGAGAAACGCAAACATAGTCTGATGTTGAAAGTATAGAGAACCCATTTCTGTATGGGCACATTTTAGTGAAGACTAAAATATTCCACAGAGGACAGAATCACAGAATGGCCTGGGTTGGAAGGGACCTCAAGGTTGTGTGAAGCTCCAACCTTCCCCACTACATGCAGGGCCACCAACCTCCCCATTTAATATGACGAGGCTGCCCAGGGCCCCATCCAACCTGGCCTTGAACACCTCCGCAACCTCTCTGGGCAGCCTGTTTGCCCGATGGTGAGTAAGTCAAGAGGGTATTTAAATTTTTGAAAAGCTGTAGGTAAGTAATAAAAACCACTCATTTGTCTTGGTTACCTAACAACTTTCATTGCCATGGGGACTGTGTTGCACATTCTTGTGCACATTCTTGTATCTTTCTGTTGGATAGGCTGTACGTAGGGGACCATGCATGGAAGCTGAGAGATTTAAGGGTGCATACTTGACTTTTCTAAAGAATATCTTGTTGTACAGCTCAGATTAAAAAAACTAGTGGTTACTTAGTGGTATTGAAGGACAGCTAAATATATTTACAAAACTGATCTTAGTGACTTTACATGATCATGTACGTAAAAGAATAATCTGAGTTTTGGTACTCTGAAGTACAGGCAGACGTACTGGTGGGAGGATCATGAGAAAATGTATTGATTTGATCAAAGTGCTGGGGAGAGCCTAAACAATATATGTATTATTTTGAGTACAGAAATTGATGAGGTAAGAGAGATTTGTATAATTTTCATTGCTGTTACTGATAGATGACCATGCTGAGAATAAAAAATGTCTGCTGGACATCTTGACTGGATCAGTGTAATACAAACTGACCAGTACTTCTTCATAAAGGCACCACTTGCTGTGAATTACAGAAACATAAATAAACTCCATATCATCATCTTCATCCTTCCCTTTCAGTGATGACAAAAATAAGAAGCAAACAGTAACCTAAAAGAATATATGTTGAACTCATACCTAGAAGTTAACCAGGAAAGAAAATAAGTATCACTTTTAAACTGTTCATATTTTTATATATCACAGTGGTATTTTATGTTGCATTGTCTAGTGAACTGAAAGCTTTTTATATTACCATTGAATTAATGCCTATGAAATAAAGCTCAGTAAATATTTACTGTTGTGTATGTCTGGGAAATGTCACGTGACTCATTTAAGGTCATGGTCATTATAAAATCATCCCTTTGAGAAGAGACAATAAAGCTTTAACATCATGAGTTAAAATGAAGCAATAACGTCCTAAAATTACATATTTTCATGTTACGATCCATTCTACTTTAGGGAACAGAGTTCCCATTGAAGACTGCATGCACACTTTTCTCAGCTGTCTTTCATCTTTCAACGTATTAAGCCTTATCTTGCCTGGCTTGCCATTGTCATGCATGGAACAAATTTCTGTCAGGTATTAAAAGAGAAATATATAAAAGAAAGGTAATGACCAAAGTTTAATTTTCTAAATTCTGCATTCAAAGGGCTTTTATCTGCCAAACCAGCTAGACATTTAATCTTTATGCTCTCCATACTATTGCTGCTGAGCTACCTCAGCCTAAGATACCAAGCTGATGAATGTAATATAAGGGTTTGCCTGTATCCCTGATCACTGAATGACTGCCAAGAGTAAAAATGACCCAATAACAGTGAAAAATAATCATTTCTATGAAGAGAATACCAAACTGGCACAACCAGACATCTCAGCATCACAGAATTAGTCAATATTTTCATTATCATTTGAATGACTTTGTAGCAGCATCATAGAAGACACAGAACAAATCAGAAGGAAGTTGCAGGGGTTCATTGCTCTTTGACGGCTCAGGAAGAGGGACCTTGATCTCCTGATTGATTCCTGCTCGCAGAGCCAGCCTCTGTCACCCAAGTAAAGGATTTATGATTATGCTTACGTCTTTTGCTGAGTAGGACCTTTTGTGTTCTTAAAGTTATATACTTTCCTCAGTTGTGGCTATCGTACTGCTGGAAAAGAGAGGAGCTAAACAAAATTAAAACATTACAGAATGAATTTAGACAAAAAAAAAAAAAAAAAAGATTAGCAGATAATATACAACAGTGGCAATACAAATATGTTGCAGCTGTGGTGTTTCTGGTCTTATCTGGCTCTTGATATTTAAAAGTACAGAGAGCAAAAAACATCTGCAGAAGGAAGTTAGTTTAATCTTTAGTAGATAAATCATTCTGATCTATCCCTCCTTACAGGGTACAGAGGGAGCCTATGTAATGGAATTAAATAGGGTGCCCATTTTTTTAGGTTGAGCTTAAGCCAGAGGAATTCCACACCAAGTACAGAAGTCTCAGCATAAAATTTCTTCTCACCATCAAGTTAACAGAAAGCTCAGTATTTTAGTTATAGAGAAAGAGGCGTGTGGAATGTGTAAGCAAGTTCTTGTGATGGTATACAAGTGGATCCTGCTGAAGGATAAATATGGTGGTTGTTATTAGAGTAGAAGTAGAAGGAATAATTGTATTCCTGATCTAGTAGGCACAGTTGCAGACAATTCTGCTTTTGATGTTGAATACCTTTACCACAAATGGATTTGCAATTAACCCCATAAGAGAGAGCACTCTATAGCAGATTTATATCCGTCGTGAAAGCTACATGTCACTCAGTAATCTGGACTGTCATCCGTCTGAGATGTAACATCAGTCATTCTTTTTCTCTGAGCAGGTGGAGCAGCACATGTAACAGCTGGAAGGACATTGCCCCACATCTGAGAATGCTGACCCCATTTTCTCTTTATATTAGCTCCTCATTCACTTTCTTTTAGTCAACACTTGGCTACTGTACCAAATACTAAGCACTTGATGCACTACAGCCAAATAAATCCTGCTGGAGTTATCCCTACAAGGGAAAGTGGAAGAGACAAGCTCTAAGGTTTTGCAGCCTTAGAGGATTTGGTAGCATTCATCACCACCAAGTAGCATGTCTTTATCAATAGTGTGATGGAGAACTCTTCTATGGACAGGAATTCATCAGATGAGTACAAATGGCTGATCTGAGCCTGTATCCACATGAGAAATGAATTCAAGATCAGGTGGTATCAAGAACTGAAATGTTCTGTGTGGGTTTGCAATTGACCCTGTGCTGCATGGAGAATTGCAGAGCTCATCTCCTGCTAGTAATCAAGGAAATGGCACTGGATGCTTGTCTCTGAACGTAGTTTGGAGAAAAACAAAATAAAACTGCAAAGCAAATACTTTAGCAAGAAAGAAAATATTCAGCTGCAGAAACTATGTATAAATAACATGAAAAGTCTCAGCAGGTGATCTCAAATCAGCCCTTCCAATTTAGAGAATACATGAGCACTACAGGGTAATCAGAGTGCAGAATATAAAGTTCCATTTGGATCTGGAAACAACATAAGCAGTCTTTCGAGGAAGGGAGCTCACAACATGGTTATAGCTTTGGGCAAAAAGGTAGTGAGTATTTTAGAACACAGTATAGGAAGACTACTGATCTGCATTTAGATTTTCTTTCTTCTTTTTTTTTTTCTTTTGTTTTTCTTACTATGCAATAGTTCCTGTGACTTTTAAGGAAAGGGTGGTGGCTGTTTGGGCAATTTTCCTGGGGAGGTCTGGAGACAGAAAATAAGAGAAAAATGAGCATCAGTAGGCCCATGGCTTGTTTGAAGTGAACTCCAGACCACACTGAAGTCACAAGCTTGGATGGAAACAAAACATACTCCACATTTGCTTCTGAATTTCTCATGTTCTTTTGATAATTTAGGAGGAGGCTGAGTGAGTGCTTCCTAATTTCAGTGAGGAAGAGGAGAGTTCAGATGCAGAACTGCAGCTAAATAATTGACTTTTCATTAATACATTTAACTGAAATTCGAAGCAGTTTCTCACAACCTGTACTGCAGTGTAAAAAATTTTTATAGAAGTTTACATGCATCAGCAGCAGCCTCATGTTTCACCAGGGAAGGTTTAGTTTGGATGTCAAGAAGAATACTGTCGCAGATAAGGTGGTCAAGCATTGGAATGGGCTGCCCAGGGAAGCAGTGGTGTCCCATCCCTGGGGGTATTTAAGAGAGTGAGGGTCATGGTTTAGTGATGGGACTTGGTAGGTCATGTGGATGTTGAGCTTAATGATCTTGAAGGTCTTTTCCTATGTAGTCAGAAGTATGATTCTATGATTCTATCATCCTGAGTCAATGATATTCTAGGTTACTAAGAACCCAGAGTATTCAGTAAAGTTGGCTCTGATATGTTTTAATAAATTGTAGTGCTAGAAACACCGACTCAAAACAGAAAATGATATATTTTTTTCTATGACTACTTTTCAAATCTCCAAACCTCTCTAGTAGTCTCAGAACATTCTTGAAAAAGCCAAGTGTTTCAAAATACTGAAGAGTACCTTGGTGTCAAATTGCCATTAAAATCACTTGGAGTTAAGGATCATGGTGCTATTCTCCTATCTACAAGTTTATTCATCAAAGTCTAGCCTGTTATCTTATTAGAGACTGGCACTGTGGGGAACAAGAAGTCTTCCTCTCTTCCACTGTTTCCAACTAATTTGCTTTTTGATTTCAAATTAATAGGAAAGCCTTTGGTTTCCAGTTTCTCAGATAAAAGTACACTATAATATTCTTCCAACTGTGCTCTTTGCAAAGCATTTCGTGCTATCTTAATAACTAGTTTGCTTGTGTATATAGAGGGCATACATATACCCTATCAATTTAAAATGAAGGCATTTTCACTTTTATAGTACCCATAAGACTCAGCCTTTACTCCTTTGTCATACACTCTGACAGAGCATGTATGACAAAGTTCAACTGACACCAGTTTTGTTTGCCTCAGCTGCACAGAAGTGATGGAGCACATAATGTTCACAGCTTTCTTATGTTCCAACATAAATCTGCGTTCTCTTGAACATCAACTATTTTCTGTGTGCCTTTCTAATTTCATAGTTAAGCATCAGTAGTTATTCTGAAGCTTATATTACAGACTTTGGTTATGTGAACTGGTGAGTCCGCCATTTTAGGAACTGAAATTGTCCTTCATCAACTAGAAAGTGTCTCCTATCTCCCATTGGGCACTTGGAAGTGCAAATTACCTCAAAGTTCATTTTATTCCATGGAAAGAGGTGTTACTCTCTTGTCATCTCAGCTTTTCAAAATCTGACGTGAGGGCTGCTCCAAAAGTAATGCCTCCTATTTCATTATATTGGCCCACAGTGTCTGATGTGGATGTTGGTGGCATGTCATAAAGGTTGAACCTTCCCACCAGTGTATAATTACATCTTGTTGCTGCGTGACAGATGGCAGCAGAGAGGCAGTCTGACAGAATGGCATCTGACATGATAGTGCATATGAAGCAAAGGCGTGCCATGAAATTCCTCCATGTGGAAAAAATTGCACTCACTGACATTCATCGATGCATGCTGTATTTTTGTGGAGACCTAACAGTGAATGTGAGCACAGTGGGTTGATGTGTGGTGTGTTTCAGCAGTGGTGACAATGGTAGTGGGTCATCTCCACTGGTGCAGATTTTTATGTGTTGCATGCAGACTTCTGTTCTCTGCTACTGATAATGTTTAGCTAATGGTGATGACTATGCTGAAAAATAAGGTTTTGTAGCTGAGAATTTCCTCTATCAAATAGTGTTGTTGTGCTCTTTGTATCTGTTGTATTTTCCATGGAAATAAATAGGAGACATTACTTTCAGAGCGACCTATGTAGATCAATTTCTTCATCATTTATCATTTTCATGAAGTGGCATATTCCGTCTTATTGGATGGAGAGGAAACTGAACTACAGTTGGTTATGTTTTCACTTGTAGACACTTTGTCGTGAAGTCACAAACACTACTGATGAATGCACTTTCTTGGGATGTTGTATATGTGGAGCATGTTTCTCAGTGGACTCCCAAAGGTAATATTTCCTTTTCCTTTCTCTCTAAGAGAAAGGAAATCTCCATTTCAGAACTTAGCAGAATAGCTACCTAACATGACATTGTCCTCCTATCTGGATTAAATACAGTTCTTATAATTTCATGCTTTTGAAGGTGCAAATTTGCTTTAACTGTTCACCCAGAGACAGAAAATAAATGTTGACTGGAGATGATCATTACAAAGACCAGAGTGGCAGAGCCAAGGGAATTACTGGGGCATCCTAACATATTTCCCGTGCCCATTTTTTTTTCTTCTTCTTTCTATTATCTACAAAGAGGCTCAAGAGAGAAGATGCGTTTTAGCTAAAGCATATGGTTAATCTGGCATCTATATGTGTTTGGATACATCTGCAAGGAATGGCTAAAATTTAATTGCAGAGGCTCCATGAAGGTCTCAGTGCATAGATGATGAGGAAATTTGCATTTTCCTTCAGGACAATTGTCCTCTTTATACATAAATGCAGTACTACAAAGAAACTAATAATGGAGAGAAATCAAACTATTGTAACTGCCGTAGTGTGGTTTCCGATCATATTTGAGGTGAATACAGGCAGTCAAGATAGAATATTAATTAATAGGTAGAATAAAGATAAATTCTATCCATGAAATCCTAACCTGTTTTTGAACTTGGTCAACATTGGATCCTCTGGATCACTATGTCTGTTTTGTGATCTCTAGCATGTGCTGGAAAGATGGGATAGAAGCATATATTTTGAAATAATTTATTGAATATTTGATGCATTAAGAAGGTGATACAGAAAAAGTATTATCATTATTGAATGCAAAGATTTTTTTTCACATATTTAGTATTCTATCATTAATTTTATGCTATTGTAGTTGATAGTGTCAAGACACATTTCCTCTTGGTGGCTCTAAAGTTTATTGTTAACTTTAGAATGGTAACAAAACATGGTCGTCTGTATGTACTATATTGATTCTAGCTAAAAAAAAAGGCCCTTGCATTCTTCATTGGTTCTCAGAGGCAGGAAAAAATAATGGTTCCTTTAAAACTCTCTCTCTGAACAAAAAAATGTTAAAGCTCATTTATAAAATATGAATAGCAGAGCGTTACTGCTGGCTTTTTAAGACTGAGAATAACAACGGTGCTGAGGACACTATTTATAGAGCAGAATGCCAAAAATGGTGTGTTAACCTAAATCAAACATTATAAATTATTGAGAACTGCTCCTTTTCATTTCTTAAAATACTTCTCTTTTGCATGAAGGATCTTGAAGTTATGGTTTTCCATTTCTTCCATGCACTATTTATTCTAAAGTGTGTTAAGAGAACTTCTCTGCACAACATGTGGAAAAGTGTACATAATAGCAAAAAATCCAAGGAATAAATATCCTTATTTTTACCAAGTCTTATCCAATTTATTTTTTTTCATACTCTTGAAATACACTGGTGGGAAGTCCATTTCAAAAAATCATTTCCTCTTGCAGTTAATAGTTGTGAAATCTGTGCCTGCTCTGGGATTCACTGTATTAGGAGAAAACCTTAGAAACTACTTCCTTCCCCAGATGCTTTAAGAATGACATTTCCTTTTTTATTAAAACAACAGGACCTAATTATGATAGATAATGGCTCCAAAGAAGTTTCACTGTGGGGCAGTTTGCACTCAATCCTTATGTATGCACAGAGAGCATCTTTCTCAGATAATAGCTATGGGAACTGCTTGCATCTTTTTGTGAAACTCTATCAGTTTCTGTCACATTAAATATTTTATTGAGTATCTTTGAGGCAGAAATAAAGAGATTGTTTGTTGAACATGAGCAATCTAAGGTTTGATGTTGCAAGATTTAGCAGAAAATACAAATATTTACCCCATGAAGCATGTGGGTGGGAAACTGAGGAAGGTGTGTTTTTGGGATGAGCCAGGTAGATGATGCAGTGCTGACAGAAGCAAAGTGGGAACCTGAAAGCTCAGCTCATACTTCAAAGCATAACTAAACTGATTGAAAATAGAGTCTGTCATTGCAACAGCAAGAAGCTTCAGGAACCCTCCTTTTTCATAGTTACAAAAGGCCAGATGGTGGCTGGGACCCTCCCAAGTCTGTAGCGTCCACAGTCTGCAGATATAGAGTGAGTTATATTTTACAGAATAGAACAAATGACTGAAATAGTTTAAATATGCAGATTTTAACTCTGTTCCCTGTACAGTAACTTAAATGAAACAATAAATTTCCTACAAGTGCATTGCAGATTTGTTGGATATAAGATTACAGTTTCTGAATAAAATGAAAGTTTACCATTTTTATTGCAATTGCTGTTCAGTATCATTTGTCACCATCAGAGGATAACGACATTAATGCAGCATACACTAGGAGGTTGGTGCAGAAATACAATGACATGACTTTCATGTGTGATTTTCAATGCTGTTTAGTTTATGGAATATCTTATGTGCCTTCTATGGAGGGTAGCACTGCAAGAGCATAATGTGGGCAAGGATCCTGAAGTCTATTTCAGTTCTCTTCTTGCATCAAGGCTTGGACTGACTATGCCCAGTGAGAGAGGACATAGGAATTGTGCTGGGTTAGGAGTACAGACTCCTTCACTGGTCAGTGCACATTCCAAAGTAATTCAGATCTTATACGAATCCACGAGTGGTCTGTCTGGAAAGATCATCTTGGTTCTCGGTCGTTCCACTTATGAGCATACAATTAAATAAAAGAAATCTCGGCTACAATGAATCATCACATGACCTAGAATAAAATTAGCTATGTTGGCTGTGGGAAAAAAAATCTATCTGAGTGCAGGAGAATCACTCACAAAAATTAGCCAGTATTTTATCCAGGAGATCTGGATATAGTGCAAATGCTATCGTGCAACACTTGCAATTATGTCAATTTTGACCAATGTTATACAGTAGATAAGCATAATGATACTTTTGGCCATAGAAATTCTCATAGATTCAAAACATATTACAGCTTCGGGATTTCAGATACTTACTTTGAAAAATCCATGATACTCACAAATGACTCTGTAAGAGCTCTCAGAAAACAGGTTTGTTTGGGGCCTTAGTTTTACTTGCCTAGTGTTCGACAACACGATGGATTTGCCAGTACTTTAAGCTTAATTTTCTGGAGTTGATGAGCACCCATGGCTCCTCCTGAAGTCAGCAGGACATTTAACTACTTGCACTTTTGATAATCAAGTCCTGGCCCCTCATCAAGTCCTGATGCATTTCAGAGAGACATTCAGAAGCTAAAGTACATAAAAATAATAGCTGTTTTGCAACTCTTCCTCATGAAAAGCTTAGACTGTTATGGGGGAATAAACTGAGGATATGTACTTCTAGAAAGAGGACTCTGAGCTCTGCTGCACACCATTTATTTTCCTATTACTCTTTGAAAATTGTTTATTTGACATGTTGTATGTCTTCTTACCTCCCCTCCTTTTCATTTTAATTGGGACCTGGTTATTGGCTACAAATTCCACTAGCATGACTCATCCCTGCCCTGAAAATGACTGCGAACAGGCATTGCATTGTGGGATTTACCTCCCCCCCTTTTTTTCCTAAGTGCTTTAACGTGGCACAAGCTTGTAATAATAAACTAGGAAGGAAGTTGGAGCTAATCATTCAGTTCTGAATGCACAAGCCCTGCCAAATTTCCCCACAGGCATGAAGCAGCCGCTCAAGCTGTGACACCAGCAAATTAAATCCTGGAGGTAGCTGACCAGAAGTAATGAAATGTGTACTTACCATACTGATGCTGTCAGTCCTAAGACACACTGACTTTACATTCTAGTTAAGTGGGGCATGTTTGTCACTTCTAGTGCTGCTTACGAAAAATACTCAGGTTTGTTCCTAGCCTTCTTCCCAAGATCACAACCACAGTGCTGCCTGGTAACCCTCACTCGTACTACAGGAATAAAAAGATTACTGTAATGATCTGTTATTTTTAAAACGCTGCCAAAGTGAAATCCATATCTCAAAGGAGATAAGTGATCTACTCTTATGACATGTTAATTACCGTAATAATAATCTTTGTATTCAACCCTTATCTGCTGTTTGCTTCTATAAAATCATAGCTGGAATGAAAGGATGAAAATTACTTTATGAGCCAATGGATAATTTACAGCAGAGGTCTCCTAGCGACCATGTGTCCCATGCATGCAGCAAATTAAGATCCTGGGCACACACAGGTGTGTGGAAGAGGGCTGTGTAACCACTGAACAGAATGAGTGCTACTTGAGGTATGAGTTATGCAGATCGAGATAGGTACACAAAGGAGAGAGACTATCATTTTGTTGTCCCAACATACTCAGGTGGTAAAGGACTCAAAAAAAAGTTATTTTCCCCAGACATGTATTGTCATAGCTAGTAATAGCATATATCTGTGAGGTTTTTATGTATTTAGCCAGCACAGGCATGTAATGCTAATTGCACATGAGCTATTTAAGTGGGTTAGCAGATCATCTGCTGAGTGGAACTCACTGTGAATTCAAAAAAACATTGTGAGCAGAAAAATAAGTGTGCAGTTTTGCAGTCTTCAGTGTAGGTTAAAATAACACCCATGGAAGAACAAACGTATGAAATCACAATCCATATAAGCAGCCTGAAAGCATCTAATTATATCCTAGAAATGTCTATAACTCTGCAATTATGTGCTTAATTTTCAGCTGTACTTGATTAACATCACAAATGATTTATAATACTACCAAGCACAAGGAGCTTGCGTAGAACTTTTTTTTGGAATGTATAAAATTTTTTGTTTCTTTTGTGTGTTTCTGCATGGCAAGTTAGGCAAACCGGGTTAGTGTCATGCAGTTCATCAGCAAAGCCAAGGGAAGACTAGACTCTTTAGAGATTAAACTCTTCTCTTTCCTCTACTGAAGCATTGAAGTGCAAGTCTATGGAAGTTCAAAACCCACTGACTTCTGTGAGATTATAACAGGATGAGTGGATGAGTGAGTCCTACAGAGAATGACTTCAGAGTATTGGTGGATGGAAAAGTGAACATAAGCCAGCAATGTGCACTCACACCCTTAGAATTCAACTGTGTCCTGAGATGCATAAAAAGATGGATGGCTAGCAGGGCGAGGGAGGTGATTGCCCTAGTGAGACCACATCTGCAGTACTGTGTCCAGGGGCAGGCCTGGGACCCCCAGTAAGGTCCCAGGAAAGATATGGTAAGATATGGAGTTGTTGGAGGTTACTCAGAGGGTGATGAGGCACTGGCACAGCCTGCTCAGAGAAGCTGTGGATGTCCCATCCCCGGAGGTGTTCAAGGCCATCTTGGATGGAGCCCTGAGCAGCCATATAGTACTGCAAGTGTACTTCGACCTAAATACATAGTAATCACATCTGAATTTGGTCTGTCTTTCTTTGATTGATCTTGGAAGAAAACCATGCTTTCTGTGCTCTGGCAACACACGTCTCTGAAAGCTGTGGGTGCATCACAGAATCATTAAGTTTGGAAAAGATCACTAAGATCCTCTATTACAATTGTCAGTCTATCACCACTGTGCCCAATAACCACAACCCTCAATGTCACATCAACACATTTCTTGAGCACCCTCCAGGGATGGTGACTTTACCACCTTCCTGGGCAACCTGTTTCAGTACCTCACCACTCTCTTGGAGAAATTCTTCCTAATACCCAGCCTGAACCTCCCCTGGCACAATTTCAGCCTATTCTCTCATCCTCTCACTGTTACCTGGGAAAAGAGGCCAACTCCCACCTCACCACAACCTCCTTTCAGGGAGTTGTAGAGAGCCATAAGGTCTCCATTGAGCAACTCCTTCCCAGACCAAAAAATTCCAGCTCCCTCAGCTGCTCCCCATAAGACTTGTGCTCCAGATCCTCCAGCAGATTCACTGCCCTTCTGTAGACACACTCCATGTCTTTCTTGTAGTGAGGAGCTCAAAACTGAACACAGCATTCAAAGTGCAGCCTCACCTCCCTGCTCCTACTGCTAACACTATTTCTGATACAAGATAGGATGCCATTGGTCTTCTTGGCCAGCTGAGCACACTGTTGGCTCATGTTCAGCCAAGAACTAACTAACACTCTCAGATCCTTCTCCTCTGTATAGCTTTCCAGCCACTCCGCCCCAAGACTTTAGGAATACATGGGGTTGTTGTGACCAAAGTGCAGGACCTGGCACTTGATCTTGTTAAAGCTCATGCAACTGGTTTCAGCCAATCAATCCAGCCTGTCCAGATCCCTTTGGAGTATCTTCCTGCCCTCTGACAGATAGACATTTCCTCCCAACACAGTGTCATCTGCAAATTTACTGAGGGCGTATTCAATCCCTTCATCCAGATCATACCAATAGTATTAAACATAATGGGCTTCAATATCAGCCCCTGGGGAACACCATTCATGACTGGTCATCATCTGAATTTAACTTCATGTACTATCAATCCTTCCATCTCCCCAGTTGTAGAGAATGGGAGGAAATAGGATAAGAAGACTACCTGTTTATTTGCTTTTCATTATTCTAAATGTAATCCTCAGTTAAGATTTAGGACTTACAGATCCAAGTGCTGAATCAGGGTTTAGGCAAAATACAAACACTTTAAATGTGGTATTTGAAGCTTTTCAAGGGTAAGCCTATTGAATTCAGCCAGTGTTAAGGAAAGCACATGTAAGCTTTGGCATAATTTTGGTCCTATTTTGTAAGCCTTTTAGAGCAATTGCTTTGCCATCTGTGAAAGATGGCAGGCCTGGATGCGGTACTGCAGGGAGTTCTCAAAAGGGCAGAGTAGAGGGGAACAATTACTTTCCTCTCCCTGCTGGCCACTCCTCTTCTGATGCAGCTCAGGATACTGCTGACCTTCTGGGCTGCACACTGCTGGCTTGTTCTGAGCTTCCCATCTTCCAGAACCCCCAGTTCCTTCTCCACAGGGCTGCTCTCAATAAGTTCTTCTCCCAGTCTGTATGCATACCTGGGCTTACCCCAGTTCTCAGTCTTGAATCTATTAGTCTGTTTATCTCTATTTGAGCTGAATTTACTCTGTGCTTATTACCTTGTTCTCATGTTGGGCCAGATGAATGGATTTGCTTAGGCCCTTTCTTCTCAAACCTATAATCCTAGAACAGAATTTATGTATGTATTTATTTATTTAAATAAATGCCAGGAGCTGGCAATATTGTATGTGTGAATTCCAGATAGGGAGCTTGTCTGCCACAACATAAATTTAAAAAAGCATTATTCTTATGGAGAAACCTTCACTATACAAAATTTGAGGGAGACAAGGTGCTAGCTTCTGAATGAGGTGTCTGTCTCTGGTACAAGAACAATGTGATTGATTGAATAAACTGCAAACTAGTCATGGGCCCATCCTGCCCTCCAAACAGAGCTCTTGGACTGTAGGAGGAAAAGATACTGTGAAGCTGAGAATTGAAAATATATTGCAGTTTTTATTGGAGGGTAAAAAGGAAAAAGATTCTAAACACCAGTATGTCCTAAAAAAACAAAAAGACAACTCTGATATGAGCTTGAACTGTTTCTTCTCCTTAATTGCTGTGAATCTGTTTTGAAATTCCTGTAGAGATCAAGTACTTCTTGCTGACAGCTGGTTTGAAATTAATCGAAAGGAAAGTGTTTTCAGCTGGCAATGGTTTAATATGCTCATGATGTATGAAAAAGTTAAATTGTTCCCTTTTCACTACTACTAAAAAAAGAAATAGTGAAAATGAGGAAATGAATAATACCAACCAAAGCCATGGACATAGAGCTGAGAACTGCTCATTACATGGTACTTGCTGGAAAAGGATATTTGGAAATGCTTAGTCTGTGCTAAAAATGATTCTTTAGTTTTGGGCTTTTAAAAATGTATTATGGAAAAAAAAAAAGCAAAACAAAACCAACACTAGAATTTGATGTTAACTGTCTTGTAGAATAAGAAATGTTACTTCATCACAAAGATAGCACAAACATGTTATGAATATCAAAGGAAATGGGTACAAGTGGCTTTAAGGTTTATTAAATAATAAGTTTTACTTCAACAAATTTTTTTCTTTTTTTTTTTTTTTTTCTTCTAGAATGCAGAACCTTTCCAAGTTACTGTCCGAGAAGACAATTGTATCATTGTCTCCCTGGAAGCATCTGATGTGGTGAGCTCATCCTCTGTATATGTTGTGAAGATAGCTGGAGAATCCAAGAACTACTTTTTCCAGTTTGAAGAATTCAATAGCACTTTACCTGCCCCTGTGATTTTTAATGCCAAATACCATGGCCTGTATTACATAGTAACTCTCTTGGTAGTGAACTCAAATATGGTTTCCAAGTCAGCAAGATCAATCACTGTGTTAACCAGTAAGTAACATCTTATTCTCTGTTCTTTTGTTTCTTCTCCTTGTGTGTATTTGTGGTTTTTTTTTCCTTCAGAAGTTTGCTTTTTTAATTATTATTATTTATTAAGTCCTCGTTATGTTTGGGATGAATTCCTGTGTGAGAACAATAAAGAAAATATGTTGAGAAGGCTGGAAGGAAAATTCACAAGGTCTGGGCAGGAAGAAGGTGACAGCTTGTGGGGTTTCCCCAGGTGGCCTTCCCTAATCATTAAATGGAGAGGTTTAAAATACTGGAATAAGGGGAATGTATGAAGCTCTTCCCGAGGTTGTCATCCTAGCCTGTGATAAAGGAATTCTGAAAATCTAATGGAAAGTACAAAAAGTGTTGACTCATGTTTCAGTGTAAACATTCCTGTTGTATGGTGAGGTATATCTTACTTCAGGTGCCATGACAATGTTCTTGGCTTGCTGATGTATTGAAGCAGTACTAAATCTGTAAAGCAGACACTAATTACCAAGAGCATATGTTTCTGCCACTACAGCTGAAGATTTCCATGTGCTGGAGTCCATATTCACCATCATCTGCTTCTTACTACCACAAGGTGATCTCGGGGAGAGGCATGATTTGGTTTTCTCTGTAACCATGCAAAGCACCAGTGCAATTCCTGCCATGTTTCCAGAATTTGTACTATCCATAGTCTTCATCCTCCCTTCTGTGCTCAAGTTGTGCACTACGAATGAGAACAACCATGAAGATTCCAGCAGGAAAAATATAATGTGGTAGAGCAAGCCTTTCATTAGGCATATTTACATGTAGTGGAATATGTACGGCTTCATAGGCCATCTGGATTTCCTTTATTTTTTTTTTTAATTTCTTTTTAATCTGTTATAGCTTTACAGCTGAAGTAATAATTCTAACCCAATTTGCTATTTTATTTTTCTTTATTTGTTGTAAGTATTATATGACAAACACAGCTGAACAGATTCCTCACCAAGTATTTTAGGGGTTTTAGAACACTGCTCTTGCAGTCATGCAGCAAGGCTAATTGCTGCTTGATTTCTAGAGCCCACAAGGTCACTGGTAGCAGGGTCAGTTGTGAGTCAGAATGGCAGATGGAGAATGGCACTCCTGTGCAGGGAATCTCTGAAGGAAGAAGGGAACTAGTGTCTTTCAGCCTATCACAGCCCATCCCAAACTCAGACTCTGGCTCACAGGATTTCCAGGAGACATTCCTGAACAAGCGTGAGTCTGCCAGCTCCAACAAACATAGCCCACGTCACTCTCCCTCCTCCAAGGCTCAATGGTGCCCTTCCCAATGGAAAGGAGCCCACTCCACCCCATTTCACCACCTGTCTTATGTGGATGCACTGGCAGCTTCCCAGGGTTTCCTGCTGCGACCTCTGCTGCTCACACAGACCTTGGAAGGACCAGTGATTTTGGCAGTGGGCCCGCGCTGCTTGAGGAGCTGATGCACTGCTTCCTTTTTGTCACATTTCTTAAGCTTTTTGTTTGTCTCAACAAAAGACAACCACATTTCTGAAAGGAAAGGGCATTTCCGTATTCGGCATTGAAGGGTGCTACACTAAGTGCTATAGGGAAGGCACAGATCTCCTTCACAGTGCAAAGGACCCAACGTTCTTCCTAATATTTTCTTTTAGGCAGGTTAATGCTTACCTCATCTTTTCAAAGACAAAGGTGCAGGAATGAAAGTAAATTTTGAATTAGAAGTTCATGCTATTGCCATACAGTTCTTTTGAGATTTCTTTAAACTCTAGTAATAACTTCTGATTTCTAAAAAACTTCACTAGGAAATAGTTGATTTTCCTTTTTTAAAACTCAAAAAAAAATAAAAATAAAAATAGCATTGCCAAACTGCCATTTTACATTATTTTTTCTGACAATTAACTTGAATTTTTGGCAAACAATAATGATGATATATTAGTATTTTTCTTCATGCTGTATACTCTTTCTACTTCTTTAACTTCCTCAGTTTTTTAACTGTGTAAAGAGATGTAACTATCTAATTTATTTTATCAATATCTAACACCTGACTAAATGGTACACTGTGAATAGCATCCAGGACAAAATTAATTCCTGTTCTAATTTCATCAGCGTCAGGAGAGCTTTGCCAGTGTAGATTGGCCCTATTCATTAGTACGTCACAAGATAAATCAAGTAGGACACTCAGTGGTGCCAGTGTGGTAATTCCCAAAGATATACTTCAATATTTCACAATAATTTTCTGGGCCCTCCAGACATGTGCAGAGGGTTCAGTGCACGGAGATGGTGTCTTTCAGCTTGGCCATGTGCTGGAGACATCATACACAGCAGTGTATAGTCAAATTGTGCATCTCAAATTGATCACAAAGTCCTTCAAAGGGATTACCTACTTATAAACTCAGTAAGAGTCACAAAAGAATTTTGCATTCTGATGGTCTTTCTTGATGAGCTTTGCTTTTTCCTGTTCACATTCCTCAGTGATGTGATTCTTCTCAGCCTATTGGCAAGAAAAAAGGTATATCTCTTTGCATATCTCTTTGCAAGTTGAAACTTCATTCTGCTTGAGTAGGGGGAGGTTTTTTGTTTTATCCCTCAAAGATCTATGTGTGGGAGAGAAGTGATTTGCCAAGAGAAAGATGATGTCAAAGCTAACAAAATGCACAGTTTATTTATGTGAGTATTTATATTTGTAAATTTGTTAATATTTTGCACATATATTTACACTTATATCTAAAATGCAAATGTATAAAGTTATGTAAGTATATATATGCACGTATAAATACTATCATTTGAAGGTTCTGTTGTGAACTTAAGCCTTCCATACTAAACAGAAGAGTTCATTTTCTTCTTGTCTTTGACAGAAATAATTTCAGAGGTTTCTCAGGTTAATCAAAACACCACAAACTGTGGAATGTATTTGTTTAGATTCTGTATGCCAGATTGTTGTAATGCAAAGTGTGACCTATTTGCTTGGTTATTTCTTCTCAGGATATTGTCAGCACAGCCACATCCTCAGGTTTTTTCCAGAGCTGGGACTTTTAGAAACATAAGATGACTGGGGCACATTCAAGTCTTAGGAAACTTGTAAAATAAAGTCTAAGCACAGAAGAGCACTTGTTCTGGTGATTCTATAGCGAAGCTGTGTTCTGTACACTGGACTTAGTACTGCACTTGAGGGAGAAAATGGTGAAGTGACACCTTCAACACTTATTGTTAATGATAAGCATGCTGCCACCCTGGCCAGTTTCCTGTGTGAGCAATTGTGTTGTGCACAGTATATGACCATCCTTCCAGTTTTCAGTCTGGACAAGTTTAGAAGTCATTCTGATATCTAACAACTATTTTCACTCTGCTTTCTTCTACTGATACTGGAGTTGGGGGATGACTGCAAGATTGAAGTGACTCCAGAATTTACCTCACTAATTTAATGTTTTGAAATACTTGGGAAAAACAAACAAACAAACAAACAAACAAAAATCAACCAAACTTGCAAGAGGTAAAGTTCATTAAAAATAGTTTTTAAAGGAGTTTATGAGAGAAGTAAGGAATATGGATTCATATCCAAAAATCAATGCTTAAAATTCTCAGTCATCCTGCATTTTCTTTCTGGGGTGACTCACAATCATACAGTTGTTTTTTTGTTGTTGTTCTTGTTTTTCACTGAAATTTTATTGTTGTTGGGATAAAAAAATACTTGTTAAGAAATGGGGAAAACAATACACTGCATGGCTGTTTTGTGCTGTAGGAATAGAAATCTCTTGCAGGATTTGGAGAAATCAGGATGTGTGAGGGTAATTAAGAAGAGCTCTGCCTGACTTTTATTTTAGCTTGTGATTAGAAGTTTTCATTGGTGAATATCTCATTGTTTCAAAACCCAATGATTCCTTTCATAAATCACAGTAAAATATATTCCCTTTAGGGTGAATTCTGCCTCTTTGTCTTCTACCAAAAAATATTCTCCTCAGGAGACCAACAAGGCCTGCTGCCTGGGATTGTGATCTCTTCCGCTTCTAGAAAGTAATTGGCATTAGCCCTTGTTAATGCTCATCTGTCATTGTGCCAGATGCTACAGGAAGCAATTCTGCAGGTCAAATCCATACCTTCAGCTTGTTGATGGATCAGAGCTGCTGAAGTAGGAGATCCAGAGTTGTTTTGTTGTGCTTTTTTTTCCCCAATGAGATACAGAACTGATGCCCTTTGTGTATATCTATCTTAAAGGATGGTGTGGCACATCTTTAAAAAGGCTAGTTATTCGTGGGAGCCTTAATATGAAACATAACTCAGAAGAACTTTTAGATCCCTTAGCACACTGATCTCCCCAGCAAACAGATCATGTTATTCACTTCTAAGGGAAAATCAGAATTGAGAAACAAAAGAACTGTAACGATGAATATTTTTTTCTGCCGTCATTTCCATTGGAAGTCTGATTTAAGGTATCGGCCTAAATCTGTGCAGTACTAAGACACACCCTTTTTTGTTGTGCCAGTGATATTTTCTGGTTTGTGTGGCTTTCATATTTGTCATCTTATGTGGGCATCTAGAAACGGCAGTGTGCAGATTGCATCATTGCTCAGAGGCCATTTGCGCTTACATTCCTCTTTTGTAAGTGGTCACACACGATATCCTCTACTACATATCATAAAAGTGAACATTATGTTCCTGAAGTATTAAACAGCAGCTATTAAATTTCAAAACTAGATGCTTTTTAACAAGAGATAAAACAATACCTAAAGTTTACAGCATAATGAAAACTTTGTCCTGGCTATTATTTACTCCCATTAGCAATGCAAATAGGTAAATAGGGTCATCCTGGTGATGACATCACCAAGTTCACAGCTTCTTCATGTGAATAAAGGTGACTACCTGTGAGATTTACATCACCCCACTATTGAGACTTCTTTCCTAGTAGAGTTGTATTATGAGGATTAGCCATGATTAATCTCGTTTGAGTGTGGAAGCAAGACTGTTTTGAGTGTGGGAAGCAAGACTGTTGATCTAAGTCCCATCTCATCCAGCCAACGTGTAATAGCACATCTAATCTGCTACATTAACCAATCATCAATTCCATCTGTAGAGGGGCCAGGTCTATGAATATCAAAAACAAATTTATTTGGCCTGGACTGTGGTACTTATTTTCAATGTCCTTTTTTTTTTCCTCCCCTGAATTGCAAAAGCCACCTAAAACACTAATGTATCTGGCACAGATCGAATGCATTTATGGAGGATTTAGCCTCCAGAATTTGCTGGGGCATTTGAGGAAGAGGCTAGCAGCATTTATTATGCTATCTGTTTTTATAATGCAAGGTATGTGCTAAATGCAAAATGTGGTTATATTCAGGAGAAATGCAGAAGTTAAATTTCCCATAAGCAGATATAATTGGAAAGCAATTGCTACAAAAGCAGCAGAATGTGAGATACTGAGAATAAAGGAACTTCAGTCTTGATCCTGCAAGCTTGTGTATATGAGTTTAATATAGTCTAGATGTCTAAAAAAGACATTGAGCACAAAAAAAAGCCTTAAATATGCTATTAAAGGGAAACTAAAATCCTCTATTTCCCTTCCTTAGTATGTCTTACAACATCAATATTATTGATGCTTCTATGTATTTGATCATACCTCATTTAAGCTATTTCTTGAGAATCACTAAAACCTTTGTGGATCCTGAATGCTGTATCTGGAATGACAAAAAGACCAAACAGTTTATGCTCTGAATTATAAATATAAATGGTGAAGAGTGATATTTTACATATTCTTTGAGCTTTAATAACCCCAGGAACTGTTAGTGAAAAACTTGAACATGATTTTTATCTGCTGAGTGTCCTTTTAATTTCACAGTATGCAAATAGATTTGATGTGAATATTTGGTGCCGAAGGAAGGAAGATAATGGAAGACTCTTTAAATTGTATTATATTACTCAAACTACTATGTTAACAGCAGCCATGAGCAAGGAGAAGTCAGTAAGCGGAAGATAACAACAAGAAAGAGAGTTTGCAGTGATTACCGCTTAATTCAATTATTGGTTAATTAAATCAGGAGGAAAAATCATTTGGATTAAAAATAAATATAACTTCCATCTTTTATTTGATTTGTTGTAGGAAGGAATAAATGGGATAATTCAATCACTGTCTCAGGGAAGTTTCAGTAATTCAGGAATAAGGAGACCCAGATCTGAATGAGATAGCAGAAGCCCAGGACATGCCTGTTAACATGAAAGATGGCTGCATGTAAGGGCTGTGCCATTTAGAGATTGCTGTTGACATTTGAACTACTATCATGTGCTGTGTGAGATGTGATATGAAGTGTGGGGTCATGGGGATTGCCAGCTCAACTGTTTATTTCAGAATAAGTGATGGGAAGGGATTCAGCAGAAAGAAGAGGGTAGGCTTTGTTTCCCATGACCTGCTTTGCTCCCATTTATTTCTAGGCTATCGCAAATTGTCAGCAAGATTTTCACAAATTCTGTCATTGCAGTGCCTCTTGGTATCCGTTAGCTTTGACATTTCTATTTCTCTGTGTCTAACTTATAAATATACTGATAGCTACCTGAAGATAATAAAACATATTTGCCATGAGAAATAAATTAGGAGTCCCACGGTTTTGTATTCTGGTGCTCTGACAAAGTTAAAAATGGCAACAAAACTCCTTCCTAAGTCCTGGGCTGAGATTTATTTTCATGTTTTTTTTGTTCTTTGTTGCTTTTTCTTCTTCAATTCTCATTGCAAATGGAAGCTTAGTACAGTAGTGAAAATACTGTGGTAGCAAATGGGATTTAATTTTTATTTCTGCTATGGGCTTGCTTTTCCATCTTTGATTACCCTGTTCCATCCACCGTGAGACAATTCCCCTTTTGAAGCTGCTGGTGCTGTCTTTTTCATCTGCCTTCTCTGCTGCCTGTCATGACTGTGTGCTCTTTGGAGAAAATTGTATTATGAGTTTTTCTCCAGGGCTTGCTTCAACAGAACTTTGTACTCAAATGTGTCCTGCAAGTGTGTAGTGAGACCATGCTAATGAACAGTCTGAATTTTTCAGTCTGTTCCCTACTGTGCACAAGAACTTAACATGACAATACCTAAAAGGATGTGGGCATAACTACTGATCATTATCTATTAACTGCTTCTATTAAAATATGTTAATATGACTAAATCTAAGTAAAACTAGAAACCTGTTCTGAATAGCTGCTTGGCTCTCTTAACCAATGCATTTACCAGTTAACCAGTTGCAATTATTTCTTCTAGACAGCACGTAAAAGTACATAGGTTATTGTCCTTACTTTCTATAGCCCACCATGGTCAGAGCTGAAAGCTGTAGATTGGCAGCTCTGTACTACCTGCCTTCTGTGTACCCCATGCCCATGGGTAAACTACTGTACTCTGTACCTCAGCTTTTCATCTGTAAAAAAGCAGCAATGATGCTTCTGTATTCATTGGAAGTGTGGTGTGGATGAGTACTTTGAAGATGGTGGCCCTCTCAGGTATGGTAGGAATCGGGGCTGATGAAGTATAATTACTCGTTAAATATATAAATGAATATTTACCAGAACAGAAAAGTCATCATTCAATTTCCTCTGGTTGTCACACTGATACACTTCTTAGCTAATCTTCAGCTAAGTTCAGATTGGTGCCAAAATTATGATTAATTTCAAGTGTTTTGCTTTTGTATGGGCACTTTTTACTTGATCAGCAACTGCTAAAGAAGAAAATCTTAATGGGGTGATGATGGTGAGTTCTTAAGTAATAATTGTGATTTCAACCATGGTTTTTATGCCTGCTCTTCTCCAAATAAGGACAGCTTTCTGTTAAAATGTTGGGGTTTTTGTTTTCTTTTTTCTGTAAAAAAGCATTGAGTGCACTGACATTGTGTGTGTGGGGGGGGGGTTAGGCTTTGACATAGTAGCCATAACCTTGGCTTTGACGTAGTCCCATGTGGCTTTGCCCCAGACCTCTGTGAAGCCTCGAATATCATCTGGGAAATTTGAGAGTTCCTGTGTCATTCCACACAAAACCATTTTTTTCTTTGATGTTGTTTTTATAGGTTTGCCTGTTGATCTGCTTCTTTCTGCCATTTTTTCCCTCTATTTGTATATCCTTTAGAACCCCTTCCTGTGAGCAGTGTTTCTATCTATGATTACAAACCATCTCCAGAAACAGGAGTGCTGTTTGAAATTCAATACCCAGAGAAGTACAATGTTTTCACCCGGGTAAATATAAGCTATTGGGAAGGAAAAGACTACAGAACAATGCTGTACAAAGGTAGGAAGAAACTATTCACTAACTATTCCTGCTAACAAAGATACATTTTAGCTTTTTAGTTATACTTGCTAAAATCAGTGGGTAAAATTCTGTCTCAGTCACAGTTGAAAACATCAATACAATTCCCAGTTCATTCTTTCCAGTCATGATTTTTCTTTGTGAATAGCTAATGGAGAAGCTTAGGGATGCCCTGCATCTGGGAAATGCTTTCAGTATAGCTGATTCTTGGAAAAGACTTGAAGCTGATACCTCTGTATCACTGTGAAGTCACATAATGCTAGTAGCACTGAGCAACGCTCTATGTCATGTAGTACTGTGTATTACACTATCATTCTTTGTTGTCCCTGAGCTAATAAACCTGTTGCATTTTATCAATTTCATCTTCCTTAGAACAGTTAAACCAACAACAAGCAATCTAACAACCCACATAGTCAATCTAAAGAATTTCAGCAGTCACTAACCATCTAAACAGACTAACAAGGGCAAATTCTGCTTTCTTTTTTGATGTTTTATTTTTGCTTAGATCTGCTTAAATCTCCTTTGCTCTTTTGCCATGCAGTAAGCTTAAGCACAACATTTATATGAAAGATGTAAAGGACTATCGTACGGAAAGCACTTAAGAGGTGAAAAAGGCACTGAGTGCTCTTCAGGTTCCCAAACCCCAGCTGGTTTAGTACAGCATGGTGGCAATATTGCCTCTGAGCAATCCAGTAAGTGATGGATTGAATTTTAGTGATGGAAAGAAGGTTTCCTGTGTAGCAGCCTGGTCACTGCAAGCTCTCTCTGGAGTCAACAGAGGGAGATGCCCACCTCCAGAAGGAGCATGGAAAACTTTGGTGTTATTGTTTCAGTGTATAGAAAGATTAGGTTAACATCTTCAAGACTCTGAAATGCAAGATGTTGGGAATGGTGATTCTGGATCATAGTTCTAGAAAAGGGTCTACAAGTGACCCTTTTCTAACAAACAAAGGTGATACTAGCAGCAATTTTTCTTTTTCACAGCTCATATGCAGAGGCTGTAATATTACTGCTGCAGCTGCTGATAAATAAAAAAGTCACTTGAATTAAGAGATTCCCTAATGAGCAAGCATACCCTTTCCCACAGCTAAATTGCCCTACGCAACATCTCTTCAGCCCACACACGTACTGATGTTGCATATGAGCTCCATTCTCAGACTGTGGCTGGTGCACAGCTGCACTATGGATGGCCCTTTGAGCATCTCCTCTGAATGCTGTGCCTCAGTCAGCACCAGACCAAAGAGGTTTTTGCATGCAACTGTTAAAGGTCTGCAGGAATTGTCAGGTGCTCTTTGAGATGCTCAATGTCACGTGGAGCAGGTTGCCAGGTTGAGTTGCTTTCCTGTGAAATGTAGTTCTTATTTCTCTTGCTGGGCTCTTTTTTTTTTTTTAATTGACAGCCAGGGAAAATATTGTCAAAACTGAATTATTAGAATTTCATGTCTTAGACCAGGCTGAGCAATGTTTAAACATCTGAAACACTGCCATTTCAGCATGTGTAGCTGAAAGCGAATATTTGATGTGTTATTTTCCTTTTTTTTTTTTTTTTTAATAACAAAAAAATCTTTTCTTTTTAAACCTTCTGCAGATTTTTTTAAAGGTAAAACCGTTTTCAATCACTGGCTGCCAGGTATATGCTACAGTAACATCACATTTCAATTGGTATCAGAAGCAACCTTCAACAAAAGCACGCTAGTGGAATACAGTGGGGTTAGGCATGAGCCCAAGCAACACAGAACAGGTAAAGAAAATGATTGCGTACCATTTGTTCCACATCTGTATGTTTGTTTTCCTTTCTGCCGTGAGAGGAGATTGACTGCACGTGAAGGAGGGGCTGTGTGGAAACAGTTATGGAATTTGCTCCTGGCCAGGAACATGGGAGGAGGATGCTGCAGCTGGTACTGTGCAGGCAGGGAGTGAAGTTATGTGCAATATAGCACAAGGGGAAATCTGTATGAGGGTTTCTATTAAGAAGTTGGTTTATTAGAACATAAATTTTGCTTCACATGAGACATCCTTGGCCTTATGTTAGGAATAAAGTTTTAAACCACAGGAATGCCACACTGAGAATGATATTGATCTATCTGTTTTGGTCTGTCTCCTCTCACAGTGAATCACAGCTAAACAGTTGGAGAAGGCCTTCCTCACTGTTCAGTCTTCTCTCATAGAGAAGAACAGTGTTGCTGTGTCCCCACTTGGCAGCCAGATTATGCCCTGAAGCATGAACTTTTAATTTCCAAGACAGCGATGTTGCAAAAGCTGAAAATTGGATTTATTCAGGGTCCAGGACTAATTTAATTTGGTCCTGGGATGATGCCCAAAACTTTCCTGTTAATCTGTTGGACCACAGACATTTTCCAGAGTCCAAAATGAAATGAACCAGTGGCAAAATCAGAAGGCAACCAATAGAATTACATTTTTCTTTCCCACTGCCTTCCCATCCCCCATTCAGGACGTGAAGTGTATGAGGTTTTAGTCTCTGATTTTGTGTTAGTGGCTGTGGCTGGGACAGGGGGAGGTGAATAAATCAGTAGGTTGTAAGGGGTCAGCTTAAAATATGTCAGACAGAATGTTTGCAGAGGCTATCCGCAGGTAAAGGCATAAGGCAAGCAATTATGGCACCTTTTGTTCACCTGCTGGCATAAGCAGAAATAACTTCTTTGCATGCCATTTGCCTTCTGAAGATCCAGATCTAGAGATCAAGCTTTCACAGCCATTAAAATTTAAACTGATCTTTAGTGCTTGTGAAAAGGTGTCTACTAAGAACATGTGAAAAGCCCTGTGGCAGCAAGAAGGTCATGCTTTTCAAGTATACACTATGTCATGCGTTAGTTTTGTATGTGTTTTGGAGCTCATTTCTACCAGTGGAGGTGTTTTTTCTGTTATCATGCAATTGTGGAAAACAGTAAACCGAAACCCACCTTTTTAAATCCAGTTAAGTAGCTTGCTGCTGTATTAGCATTGAAGTCTGATTTATGTCAACTGCATGTGTACTCTGCATCATGGTATTCTTGAGTCCTGATTTTTCTATGAATTTTCAGTAAACTTGATCCTACTAGAATCAAAAAATTACACTGTAATTTGGTAATAGAAGGGAGAATCTTAGGAAGAACAGGTTATTTCAAAATATCCCTGATATATCGTTTTTCTGCAAAGAATATTTCCCTAGGGAATAAGCACCTGGCAGAGGTACACAGAACACACCTATTAAAAGATTAACCTTTGCTTCTCTTTTAGTTCCTTACCCACCTCGAAACATTTCTGTTCAGATTGTGCCAATCAACAGAAACAACTGGGAAGAGCACAGCGGGAATTTTGCAGAAGAATCATTCATAGGACAACAAGAAATCATAGGCAGAGAGAAACTGAGCCGTTTTTCTGGTGATCCACCTGAAATTCCAGCAGTGAACACAACTGCAGCCTGGCCTGATTACCGCTCTAACAGTACTGAGTACGAAACCACATCGCAGCCCTATTGGTGGTCTAATGAAGCTGAATCATCGGAGGGTGAAGAGGAGTTTGTCAATGCAGTTCCCAGGGATTATGGGGCCAGTGAAGTAAACACATCTGGAAAACTCACAACAGAGCCCACTCCTTTCCTTCCTGTACAAATGGTGCTGACTTGGTTACCACCAAAGCCACCGACCGCCTTCGATGGTTTCCATATCAGTATTGAAAGGGAAGGTAAAACTGAGCCTTATACACTTCTCATGCTCTGTTTCTATAATTCTGTTGGCGGTTTGTCTCCTTCACAAATTATTAATTACCTAGAATCGTGCCTCACAGGACTTTATTAGATCTCTTGTGTATCTTGGTAAGGTTTTTGCATTGAATAGCATGCAGTTCTGGCTGGGTTTCAAACTAAAATAAGGGAGGTGTGATAAATCACAGTTTGCAATTTCTTTTGTTAAGTAAGATTTATACTGCTGTGCATACTGCAGCACTGTTTACACCATAGTTATTTTAAATCCACTATGTTATCAGAGAAAGGAGAAACAAGCTGGTGGAAATTGGAGGTGAAGAAGGTACATTATTTCATGTAGCTGTGTCAGCCCCTTGAGAAAGGTTCTCGAGGGGACCACAAAAAAAAGTCATGCTGCGTTCAGGTTAACAGTTGTCTCAGGAGAGCAACGGACCACATTCCTTAGGCCAAAAAGAGGCTGTGGTGGAAGATGGAGAAAACTTTTAAGTGGCAGAATTACGATAGAATAGCCATATCATTTAGAGGTATCCTATTTTAAAATCCTTTTTCTCAAAATGAATCTGACTTTCTGATAAACAGTTTTTGTAATTATTCCCCCATTTAAGATAAATAATATTTATTTATTTATTTATATATTTTGCAGAATAAGAAGGCAATAGAACTGGAAGCTCCTTTTCCTCTATGCTGTCCTCTTGTTCACTTGCGCAGTCATGACAACCCTATTTTATCATCCCCACTACTGAATGAAATTTTGTCCTGGGTTTATTGTTCCTATACACCTATACTGCAACCTTGGTCATTAATTACTCTTGTTCTGATGGCAAGAAATAAAACTACTCACATAAATCCAGTTCTTTTGGATACTTTTAAATCCCACAGCAGAAACTGTATTAGCATTTCTGATATAAATCATTTTCTCAGTAGCTGAAGCCTTTCAAATTTCAATTAATCCACAATATCTTTCCCCCCTGATTTAGAGAACTCCACAGAACTTCTGACAGTCAGTGAGGACACTCACAAATTTGTTGCTGAACTGAAAGAACCAGGAAAATATAAGTTGTCTGTAACAACATTTAGCTCCTCTGGCTCTTGTGAAGTTCGGGGAAGTCAATCAGCAAAAACGCTCAGCTTTTATATCAGTAAGTACCTCAGTAAATCTTTTTCTCCCAGACCAGTATAACTTTAACGTACAGTGGGTTGGACCAGTAACACACTGTGGCAGGAGTGGTATCTGCTGCAGGATCAGAGAAGTCCATCCCTTGTAAAACAGGTTCTCCTTTTGCATCTTCCAAAGAGAGGAATCGGTTCAGAGAATTAAATCAGTGGTTATAAAGAATCTTGAAAATATTTAACTTCTTTCCTCCTGGAGGCTGTATGCATAGCGTTAAGGACAAAGGGCATCTCAGGCTGAGACTGTGGGATTTGCACAATTAAACACTGAACTCTGAAATTAGATGGTCTTTAAGAGCACACAGGGCAAGTAAAGGTAAATGCAATAGTTCAGACTGCTAAATTCAGAGGAGGAAAAAGTAATTTATTATTTCCCTGTAGAATCTCAGGGTTTCTTAAATACAGATTTAGTAAAAGTCAGAATAATAATACAGTACTTAGTAATCCAAGATTGGTACTGAGAATTAGATTGGCAAGTGAGACAGGTGTAATTAAATTCAGACAATGGTCATTCTGAAGGCTTTGATGATCTGTACAGCAACAAGGGAATGAGATGTCTGAATAAGTATATCAGTCCACACACATGCAGAGTATCTTTTTGTACGAGAGGAATTATGGCCTATGGAATGCCCAAACACTGAGAATAGAGGAACACTTGCAGCACAACCCAGTTTTACCTGTGAGAAATTAGTGTCTCCCCCACACATCGAATTCTGGAAAAGAGCATGGTGGCTAGGCTGGCAGAAATATTCATATTAAAAGGAAACATAGTGGTACATAACCAATAAATGTGTTTGGTAGGTCATGACATTTACAAATACTATTTAAGCTTAAATTAATCATAATGGTTAAAAGCATGTAACTGAATTCCTGTATTGCTGCAATATTTTTAACAGCTTGATAGGTGAAAGAAAAAGTACTTGGAAAACAAAGAGATGAAACAGGTCTTGAGAGAAAGGGTCTCTGTTGTTTTCATTTAACTGTGTTCTGATTTCCATTAGGAATAGTTCATAGGCATCTTCATTATGTGAAAACATCAAAGTATATAAAACTATACAAATAGATCAAAGTATATATAAATTATGTAGTACTGCTATCAGCACCAAATATTATTCCATCTTAAAAAGTGACTGATTTATGTACATAAATACGCAGTACTGTGTCCTACATACAGTCTACTAAGTGAGGACAGGGACCTCTCAGAAAATGAGAAAGTGTTAATCAAAGTGTATATTTGGATAGGTTGCTAGATTAAGGAAGAATGGACTTGGATATCATTAGGTATAAAGCTGTAACAAGAATGTAATGACTATATTTGTATTACATGTAATAAATGAGGGCTTTTAGGTGTTTTTATTGCTATTTTAATGAAGTATTTCTGTTTGGTTTATAGGCTTCTAGACATGAAGATTATTGGCAATTGACCTAATTATTCTAACTTGAGAACCTTAGTATCTTAGATAGATTTCATGTGCATTTCTGACAATATGCCAAATCTGAGATGCACACGAGTACTCTTAAGGTAAAATTTGTTTTCCTTTCCTCTTTACAAGCCTTCTGTGGAGGCTGCAGCTTTGGACCCTGACACAAGGTTGAGGTAGCTCAATTTCTTTAGTGCTGATGTTGAAACAATTTCTGAACAGAAATTGCTACACGTATATTCACTGAATCCAGAGACTAACTAATGATCAGATTTCACTTTTTTCTAGAGTAGATGTGAGTAGACTTTTGTGCATACATTTTTCTCACAGCTTCACCCTTATCTTATTCTTGTAACCTTTCGGTTGGTGACTCATCCTGTTGAATTATTGGTTTATATTACCCAACATTTTTGTTGTACTCAAATGGCAGTCTTGAGTGTCAAATCTTATAGTCTGATCTTACACAAAATCCTTGTTCTGGATTTGTTTGCTGAAAATCTGAATTTTTGTCCAAGTCTAGCTAAAGTTATTTTTCAAAATTAAAAGCACATACATATTTAAATAAGTGCTTCAAAAAGTCCGATGGAGAACTCTTCACTATAGTAGACTGTGAACTCAGTTTAAAGACCTCAGGTACATAGTATACTTGAGTAATTTGGTGTATAGTGAAAGGAAAAGTTGCGTGCAATATTTATAATGCACATAATATATAATCCAGTACATTACTGGACATCACTAATTTTTAAATATTACCAAATATTTATCATGGATCTGTACATTTTTGGATATCACTACTCCTAAAATACCATTGTAGAGCATACAGGATACTGCTGGGTGGTTTCTGGTAAGTAACAGAAAATACATTCAATCCAAATTTTCGACACAGAAATATTTCTCTTTTCAACTCCTGCTTTGCTATTGGTGGAAATAGTGTTGACTGCAGGCTGTTTCCCATCTTTGCTTTGTGGAAATGGAGGTGGTCAGTTCAGCCTCTTTCCCTAGTAGAAAGCAATATTGTGAAGAAGGATGTTTTAACATGAGTGACTTAAATGTGCAGAGTGCCTTGCTTACACATGCTTTCTTGGCATGTTCCAGGCCCCACAGGTGAATGGATAGAAGAGCTCACAGAAAAGCCCCAGCATGTGGCAGTGACAGTGCTCAGCTCCACTACTGCCCTGACATCCTGGACAGCCTCACATGAGAGTGGTAGCAATGGCACAATTGTGTCTGTGGTCTCCCTGACTTGTCAGAAGCAAAAGGAAAGTCAAAGGCTTGAAAAACATTACTGCACAGAGGTAAGGGTCCTCCTCAAGACCTGAAAAAAAATAATTCCTAGTCATCCAACTGTTTGTTATCCCAGTACTAAAGGCCCCATCCAGCTAAAGGCTGCAGAGCACAGTGCTCCATTTTGCAGAGTAAAGGGGAAAGAAAAGCATACAGAAATGACAGCATTAAATTCCATCAGCATTAAAACTGTATTTCCACTGCAGTGACTGTGGCCAATTCTCTGTTCAAACTTTTGAGTGAGCAATGTTTGCAGTAGTGAGCAAAATGATATCATATCATATTAACACTTAGGCATATGTTGCAATCCATTTTTATTAAGAAAAGTGCTCACATGGATGATTATCATTCAAGTTGCATGTATTAATTAATTGTCTCTTAGATTAATTAATTGATTCTTAGATTTCCTCCATATGAGTATAGAACTTGACCCTACATTTTCTGGAAGTCATCTGAATTCAGCTTTTCTTTTCATCCACAAAATATATTTCAAAGGTAGGAAGTAAATAGTCATCACCACCACCTGTGATTTGGATGGACAGCACTTCTTTAGGGCTGTCATTTGGGACGTGTTTATTTTGATCAAGCTTCCTGAACCCCCAAATAAGGCGATTTTCTGCTACCTGAGACCCAAGTGGAGTTTATCTCCATGTCAGATCCTATGGCTCTGATGGATGAGTGGAATGTGGTTTTGGTTAGAAAGAGGGTTTAGTCCACACTTCTGTTTCCTTGCCACAATGCTGACAAATCTCTTTTCTAAGTAGCGCCACAGTTTCTACCTGGCTTCCTTAATTTGTGTGATTGAGGAGCCTGAAAAAGGCTGCAGTGCTCCCATGTGCTACACCATCAGCACACCCATGAGAATGGAAGAACAGAGCCATAACTCAGTAAATCTTCACTTCCTTGAACATCGTGATTAGCCTGGCAAGTTAGTTAACACAAGGAGTTTGACATCATTTAAAAGGGTCTTTTTAAATAGGTCTTTGTCAAAATGTTTTGAGTTTTATTCCAAGAATGGCCATGTACTTCCACACTGGGAACTGTCCTTTAAAGACAATTTGAGAATTGTTTCTCAGAACCAGTTTGTAATCTCCTTGAGTTACATTTCTTCCATTTATTAAAAATGCATTCATCTAATCAGGAAGCAAAACAATATGGTAGGTGATAATAAACATTAGAGAGCAAGTATATACATATAGAATTAAAGTAAATACTCAGGGATTAATCTACAAACTCAAATAGAAATACCTAAAACTAATCTGTGAATAAACAAGACATTTGTAAAAGTAAATGTATTTGCTACAAGTAGGCAAAGTGTCTAAATACAGTTGTTTATTTTTGTCCCTATAGAGTTTCACACTGCCTCTAATCAAATTTTATCAGATTATTATACATGGAATTATTAATGGCTGTTCGTTTGAATTCTCCTTGACAAGCTGAAAAGGGCAAAATTCAGTGCAGAGTTTTATTCATTTTTACCATTATGTATGAATTGATTAGTTCTCAAAAGCAGCTATTAAAGACAAATTTCATTCCTCACTAAATCTGTGCTTACACTGATGTATTTATATGCATCACAATAAACCAAAGGAGGCCATGATGAGATTCTGGAAAGGTTGCAGAGAAAATACTGTAGAAGGGGGGCCTAAAGTTCTTTCCTCAAAGCTGCTCCATGTCTTTCCTGATAGCTCAGAATATGAGGCTTTTCACATATTGTACCAGATCAAGAATCAGCCGGTCAGGCATTATGCCTCCAGCTCTGACCAATTCTTGGTGTGCCACAGCAGACTATTTAATTTTGGTATCTCAAACAGAAAAGTCACAAGATCTCTTCATCAGATTTTGTAGTGCTGTGCAAGACAGGTGAAAGAGTAGTTCCTCTCTGATTTTAGCATTCAGACATTTAACAGTTGCACTCAGAAGATAGATTTCCCATAAGGCTGCTTTCAGGTCATATAGCTGCAGATGAATCGGATGGCCGATGAAAACCCTGAGGCTTTCATTGAAAGCATACTGCTTAAATACTCTAGCCTTGTTAATATCAGCTGAGTATGAATACTTCATTAAGCTTTGGTAAGAGGAGAGAGCGGCTCAAGTGCGTCTGCACCTGACCTCACATGGCAAGGTAAGTGTGATCCTTTGGTCAGATCATTTGTGAATCCAAGCCTGAATGCTTTCAAAGTTTTGCCATTTGGGGTGTAATTGAATGAGAATTCAGCTGCTGATGCTGGTTCAGAAGCTTGTGTTGTATTAGCTGTTCCATTAAGCAGTTCAAGTAGTCTCAGTATTCTTTTAACCAACCAAGTAAATACTTCACATCTGATGTGCACTCTTTCATTAGGTAAATTCAAGCAGCAGCCTCATTGAAAATCTTGTTCCTGGTGCCCAGTACCAGGTTGTGGTTTACTTAAGGAAAGGACCATTGGTTGGACCGCCCTCTGATCCTGTTACATTTTCCATTTGTAAGTCCTGCAGCTACTGTTTGAAATGCTTCTTCTTTTCTTTTTCCTGAATATGAGTAGTATATTCATTAAATTCTAGAGCCCAAAAAGAAATACAGGCAAAATCGTCATGTTGGTTGTTTCAAATGTTATGAACACTTACTGAGAGCATTTGTTTTCCTTGTGTTGTCTAGCCCATTAATGAGGGAAAAACATGAATGCTCCATCAGTGGGTGATGCATATTTCATGTTTAAACACTGGATTATTACAAAACTCAACTAGAAAACAATTGTGGATTCACACACATGGAGCCTTTTGCAATGAACTGTCTTCACCTTTCGCCACATGTATGTTCATCTCTAACAGCGTCCCTGGTTTATGTTCTTTTGGGAGGGAGTCACTTCACTTAGGTGTGGCCAGTCTGAGCTGCAGGTAGTCTGCAATTAATGGAGAGATGTGGGCACCTCCTAGAGGTAAATCATTCTTACTGTCTCATGAAAGGTATGAGACTGCTGTTAAGGATTTGTAGCAAATTTGCCTTGTGAACTATGCAGTGTGTTCCAGCCTGAAGGCCATGGCACTAAGTGAGGAGCTGGATTATCTCCTCTTGTACTAAGGTTGATGCCAACCTTGATTTTCTTGAGTTAAACCATGAATCTTGATGTTCTCTGCTTTGAAATCTGAAGATAAAAAAGGCTCTTTAAGAATGAGATTGACATTTTCAAGAATGTGGTTTCACAACCTACCTGCAGAGCTTTCCCCCCATGCCTATAATTCAAGGTTCCATCAAGCCCCTAACTAAAGAGTGACTTAGGATTTAATATCTTTCAGTTTCCATGCCATTTATTTTGTTAAGGTTACTACTGTAACAAAATATAATGAAAAAGGGCAAAGAGAAAGATATTCAATCTATAGAATTACATTTGCAGAGGAATATTTAACCTGAGTCACCCAGCCTTTTCCTTTTGACTAATAGCCAACCTTGTAGGTGAGCAGGTGGCTGAAAGTTAGCGATCTTCAGTATTTGTCTCTCTGCATCCTCTCTGTGATATAGGGAAGAAAGCAAAACAAACAAAAAACCAAGCAAGCAGACAAAAGTTATTCTGTTAAGAAGTGAATTCTGTAGATGAAAGCAGATATGTGGAGTAATAAATAAGGTGAGAGTTTTTTCATTCCAGGCAACCTCTTCATGTATTTGTGTAAGCGGAGTCTGTATAAGAATTTGAAAAGAGAACATGATATAGTACAGTAAAGAAGAAAATCTAAGTGAGAAAATATGTTATATATATGTGTATACACAAATACACACATCCTTATTAAAATCTATATAATTGAATGATATTTATAATTTTTTTTTCTCACTGTAGTTACTTAAGAAATCTGTGAAGTTCTATTTTCATTTGAGAAAGTGAAATCATATATTCCCATATTAAATGATTTTCCTCATTTTCTCCACGTTTTTATATCAACCAAACAATGAAAAGCTCTTATAATGAAGAGAACATTTTATGGTGTAAAACAACAGTTGTAGGATTTTTCATTTGATTACAGGATATTGAATTTGATATTACAATAATAGAAATGCAAAACAAACTGTTCAGTGAAGTGATCAGTGATGGCTAAAAATGAATGAAACAAAGATATGTTAAAATATGCCTTAAAAAGTATTTATTTATCATAAGCCTCATTTTCACTGTGTAAGTATTAACACTTCATGGAATGGACAGAAATGATGAAGGAAATGGAGACTGACTTATAAAAAGGAAATGCAGTCAAGTGCAAATATAGGCTGAAGTGTTCTTTATTCTGCAAGAGTTGGGGCTCTGCAACCCTTGGAAATGTTAGCAAAGTACTTATTTAAGTAATCTCACTGAAGTCATGAAGAGTGATTTCTTTCCAGAAAGTAAAGGTTGCTGAACTTGACCCTGATGTGGCATTCTTCAAATTGCTTTACTTCTCTTTCCTGTTTTCATCATCTGTGAGGCAAGAACAGCAATTCATGGCAGCACCTTTAGGTTCCCCAGGGAAGGAAGGATAGGCATAAAAAAACTGTTCTTTCTGGTGGCCTTTATCTTCCAAAGTGTTGTGGCATTTGATGCTTTTGTTTTCGAGCTTACAACTTGAAACATCTCCTTAACAGCCTGATTTTTTTCAAAGTAAATGGAAACCTTCAGTCATTTCTGACAAAGGAAAGATAAGAACAAATGCTGAAAAGAATGGTATTCCACTGCTTGTGACAAGGAAGCTATTAGGAATTAAAATCAGGAACAAATCAGAAACAGATAGAACTTGGTCACTGGAAAGTATTGTTCTGAATTTTATTTGTTAATTTATTTATCTATTTAATGTAATTAATTAAAAAAAAAAAAAGAAACCAACAAGCTACTACTCACAATCTCTGTTTTATAGTGCCCACTGGAATAAAGGATCTGACACTGTACCCTTTGGGACCTACTGCTGTGGTTTTGAGCTGGAACAGACCTTTCCTTGGGGTGTTCAGGAAATATGTTGTAGAAATGTTTTACTTCAATCCATCAACAATGACATCTGAGTGGACAACCTACTATGAAATAGCAGCAACCATCTCCCTAACTGCCTCTGTGGTAATGTGGCTGTTTCTGACTATTGCTTTCTCACTCATGTGTGGCCCTGGCACCTTGGGGCATTTTCTTATTCAGCTTCTCCCCTATGAAAATGTATATATGCCTTTAAACTTGGAACATTTTTTCAGGCCAAGCAGAGAAAACATCCAGGATGCTGGCAGCATCTCTTTCCCAAAGTAGGGAAATACAGCTGAATGATGCTAAAATTTTAGTAGAATGATAAAACAAGAGATGAGCCTCTATTTGTTGACAAATGGGCATATTCAGCAAGTCCAAAGGCAGCTTCAGTTTGTGTGTCAATTTGTCAGTTAAGGCTTTAACCAATTCAGGTGTCTCCTCAGGGAGAATAATCCAAAGCCTTATCTGCATAATTAATATTGATAATAGGGATTTGGGGCTTGCAGGCTAGTCTTGTGTTGAGCCATCTGGAGCACTTAGCTGCAGAGATGCTCTTGTGAAAATAGCTTTCATATTTCTGAAGCTGCAAAGATGTGCAGCAGGATTTCACCTAGGCAAAAATTATTTTCTAGAAGAACATGAACACAAACCTTTGCAAGATTGAATATTTAACAGAAATCCCATGAAATTTTCCCCTTGCTTTCCACATCTTCCTAGAGAAGCTGAACAGGTTATATTCAGACTTCGCCATTGCACAAGACAGTGAACAGTTTTAGCTGAAATTAGTTGCTCAGAAAGTTATGAGTATGCAAAAATGACAGCAACAACTTTTGCTGCTTATGAGAGCTGCAGTGATTTACTGTAATTCATTTGCATAATACTATTTGTGTAGTCGTTTCAGCTACAGCGGCTGAACAGTAATTGGGTATGTGACAGTAAATCTAGCACATAAATCTCCAAGGAAATTAAAACCAAAAATAACTTACCAAAGAAGTAATTAATACCTTGTAGTCATGACTCGGCACAATTAGATTAATATCTAAGTGATCCAAATCATCTTAGAAATAATAGTGTCTTTCAGAGTTTGTGTGGTTCGTTAGAAAATGAGATGATATTACCCACTGCTGTTACAAATTCAGTTCATGAAAGCTAAAAGAAGTTGGCTTCTTTTCCAACTTCTTTGTCTGAATTTCAGTTGGAAGTACAACAGTTGCCATGCGCTCCCAAAGCGAATGTTTCTTAAAGAATAATTTTTAAAGAGTTAATGTAAATTTGAGAAATAATGTCTTTTTGCTCTATTGTGACATTTAGCATACAAGTATGTATTGGTGAACTTTTAGTTGGGTTCACTCGCCATATTCAAGAATCCCACTGTGTCCTGCAGATTTCTCTATTGTCAGTAAATTATCTGACATCTCTGGTGGTCTCTGAAACAAGCATTAAGCCCACTGAGGAAGCAGAGGAGTGGAAAATCTGCCATCTGAAGTGGGATAAAAAATTGTTTCCTGAAGAGCATCTCACTAGTCAGAACTTTTGGAACTGAATAGCCCTTTCACTCTAATTGCTCCCTTCATTTTGGAATCATCCAATCACCAAGGCTGGAAAAGACCTCCAACATCATCCAGTCCAACCATACCTATCACAAATACTTTATTTTGCTTTTATACCTCACCATTTAGCTCATCTTGCAGAAATACTGCAAGTAAATAAATAAACAGTAAATAAATCAGGCGCACCATCGGAGGAAATAAATGTCTCACTTTTCATTCCCAGGTGTAAAAACCCTTTTTATGAGGGAAATCAGGCCGTGGTTACTCCCTCCAAAACAGACAGTAACTTAGAACATAGTTTTCTGGCTGGTGAAAGTCTTAAAAGGACGTAACTGCAGAAGGGAAGTGAATAAGGCCCATTTGCGATGGTGGTTAATAAATGCCTGACAGAACCCATTAAACCATGTCCCTCACTACAACATCTAAATGTTTATGCTCTGAAGCTTGTTTTGAAGTCATCCAAACAGTGTTACTCTTCCCAGCATTGCAACAGAAGTCTGTAAGAACAAGTCCAAGCAGCTTCAAAGTTTTGATGTCAAATGGATAAAACCATTTCTAAAACCATAAAGAGAATAGGCCCAAAATGCTGTATTTGGATTGCCTCGTGTTGTCTGAAAAAAGAAAAGGCCACTGAAAACATCAGAGATCTGTGAAATAAGCAATTTCAGATTTGTTGAAATTTTTCATTATTATCAATACGCTTTTATTTTGAATTACAAAATATCATTATGATTTTCATTTAAGTATAAATTTAAACATAAAGATTAAAATATGGTTTTTGGCATTGGAAACATTTTAATTTTAACTTAAATATGGCAAACGATATTGCAATATAAAATATATTGTACTTTATATTTCATTTATATCTCATTTGTATTTATATCTATAATTTATGTCTCATTTATAACTCATTTATATTTCATTTATATTTCATCTATAATAAATGATAATACAATATGAAACACACTTCAAAAATTGGGGGGAAAAAATGAGTACTTTGAAGCGATGATATCTGAGTCAAAAACATTGTTTCTAATATATCTTAAAAACCCAATTAATCAGGAAAGAAGAGCCCACATTGAGAGGGCGAATGAGAAGTCCCCATGGTGGTGGACATGGGTCCATGTGCCCTGGCTTAAGCAGCACAGTTGCCACAACCAGCTTTGGTCTTCCCGCACACATTTTTGAATGAATTCAAATACCAAATTACAGAATTTACCACTGGAGTAAGAAGTGAGAGCTCAGTCAAAGAGCTCAGTCAAACAGCTCCTTGTCTGGGCACTGCATTTACAGATATGGCTGCATTTTTTTTTTTTTTTAAGTCACACCACATTCTGGTAAATTTTCTGCTGAGCTGCTATTTGTCTTTTGTCTCCCTGCAGAGGATAGCTAACCTGCTGCCTGCATGGTACTACAATTTCCGGGTCACCATGGTGACCTGGGGAGACCCAGAGCTGAGCTGCTGTGACAGCTCCACCATCAGCTTCATAACAGGTAAGCAGCACTCTGAAGAGACCGTGGAAATGATGCCAGAAGCAGGAGGATGGGGAAAAAACGCTGTGTTTCACCTGCAGATACTTGAAAATCCAAGTATTTAATAGTTAAGAGTGAGGGGTTGTCCTTGGTTTTGTTTTTGCTTTCTCAAAGAAAGCTCTTAGTCTTGCTTTAGGTATAATTTTGCTGTGCAAAGCACAGTGTTGGATTACTCTGTCTCACCTCCATCAGCTGAAGGCATAGCTCCAGTGAGGCCTGTGACTGTGCTTGTCTTTTATGACACTGAGTGTTTTGCACTTTAAAAGGTAGATGGATAGTGTGAATTCTGATATCGTGAAATATTTTTCCATGTATTTGCACTGTCCCTGTATCAAAGAATCACAGAATCATTAAGGTTAGACCTCTAAAATCATCTAGTTCAACTGCCAACTCATCCCCATCACGCCCACTAACCATGTCTCTCAGTACCACATCCACACTGTTTTCGAGCACCTCAAAGGACAGTGACTCCATCACCTCCCTGGGCAAGCCTATTCCAGTGTATCACTGTTCTTTCTGAGAATAATTTTTTCTTAATATTCAATCCGAACTTCCCCTGATGCAACTTGAGGCCATTCACTCTCATCCTATCACTGCTACCCAGGAGAAGAGGCCAGCCCCCACCTCACTACAATCTCCTTTCAGGGAATTGTATTGAGACTCGTAGAATTCCTTCCTTTCCCCCTCAGCTATCCACAGATTAGACTTTGACATCTTAGCCAACATGGAGTAGAGTTCTGCATGCATCATGTAGATCTAGGCAAGAACTATGTCTTGTAGCACATTTTTCTTGTGCGCCCGATCTGCCTTCTTTGCTGAGTGTATTTTGTGTGTGTGCAATGAGAGGAGTGCTGCTGAGATCAAGATGTTGCAACCTCCGCTGGGTGTATTTTTCACTGGGCAGCTCTGCCCTGACCAGTCCCCTCCCAGTCGAGGTTCTCAGCTGTAGGAACTTGTTACACCCCCATTGCTTTCCTTCCTCCAGCTGGAACCAGCTTTGAATCTAGCACACTCCCTTGTCTCTTGCCAGTTTGAATTGGAGTGTTCAATATATAACATGGATTAGCCAGAAAGGGAACAGCATTTGAGACCTCCTGTGAGCTCCCTGACATGTGCTTCCAGCACCCAGACTGCTTGAGTCAAGGTCCCCTATTGAATCATTTTGCTTTTATTCATCATCATTTAGCTCACCTTGCAGAAATACTGCTGATTGAAAGCAGTAAATAACTGAGGCACACCACGAGAGGAAATAAATGTGTCTCACTTCTCTTTCCCAGCTGTAAAAACCACATTATGAGGGAAATCAGGCTATAGTTATTTCCTCCAAAGCAGATAGTAACCTAGAACAAGATTTTCTGGTTCGTGAAAGCCTTAACAGGATGCAACTGAGAAAGGGAAGTGAATAAAGCCTATTTGTGATGATGGTTAAAAATGGACCAACAGAACCACGTGAACAAAACTATCACTGCATTGAGTCTTAGCTCCATTGAAGTCAAATGAAACCTGTCATCCTCAAATATCTGATCCCAAGGTATGCTGGGACAAATCCTGTCACTTGCCTGGAGCATCATAAACTCACAGCATCCAGCAGAGCCCCAAGACAAATCTTAAGGACGCTCATTGCCCTTCGGCATCAGTCATCTTTTCTTTTTCACTGTAAGGAAGAAATTTTCCAGCTGATTTGTTGCTGTGTGAGGGAATAAATGTCTTTTCCAACTCATTTGGGTACCAGGTTCAGCATTTTTGAGTGGAAATACTCTAGTAGGGCCAACGTACGTGTTGTTTCCCAAAACATGCAGTAGAACATAGGAAGTTATTCTAAAATATAAGCCTCTATCAGGATCATTTTGGATTTATGTGTGGGGCAAGTAAGGACTTTTACTGCCACAGCATGGAAAAATGGATCAACTCCTTACCTAGCAGACGTACACAAATCGGAAAAGAATGAAGACCTCAGGTAATGTTACCCATTTGTGATTGGCAAAACCCCTTTGCAAAAAAGCCAACTCATATTCAGAGAGGGAGCAGACCACCACTCCCCCTAGAAAGTTGTACTGATGGTTAATTCTTATTATCAAAGGTTTATCCTTTGCTCCTGATCTGCATTTATCTAGTTTTAATGTCCAGTTTATGATTCTTGTTACATCTTCTACTTATTGATTGAAGAGCCTCAGAGCTTATTTTTTTCCCCTCCTCTTTACACAGAATTTACCTTCACATTTCTCTCTTGATGAATTCTATCCGCTGAACTCTTCAGGCACTCTCAGTAAGGCATTTTCTCATGCAACTTCTTTTCCCAACTCTGCCTCTCTAATTTTTACTGTCTCTACCAATGAAAACCTGTGCCTAAAATTGCAGTGCCAGCTGCTGAATACTCCTGCAGAGGCAAAATCAGCTCCCTATTCAATGCTCTTCTGTTTGTGCATCTCAATGATTGCATTTCCTATAGCATCGTGCTGGAGGTCTGTGTTGATTTGCTTCTATTCTGTGCCTTCTAAACTCCTCTTAGGGTAGCTATTTTTCCTTTTTCCTAAAGATTATTGCACCTGGTCGTCCAAAATAAGTTTTGTTTGAATGGGCCCAGCAGAGGGGCCAATAATTTAAATCACAGTCCTATCCTGAGCATTTTCTTCTTTACCAATCATTGTGCCAGTTGCATGGCTCATCAGCTGTGCTTTTATTTTCAGGGTATTGATGAAAACATTGAATACCAATGAGCCAGATCTTAAGCATTGTAAGGGGAAAATCTTGATTTAAAAAATAAAAATAAATTAGATTTGGCCAAATTATAAGTGCTTATCAATAGACAGTCACAACCAATTTAAGCATTAAATACCTTTCTGTTCTCTGATTGCATTATTAGTTGAATCCTCTTCAGTTTTGTCCTGAGAATGCTGTCAGGCTAACTCACCAGGAAGAGGTATGCCAATTTTTCATGTCTGCAGGTTGGAAATGTTTGTCCCCAATAGGTGCTGCTTTGTGCTATCTCAAGCTGTCAGGGGACTGCAAGGTTCTTTATCACCCTCAGCCTGTTTCCTTCCAAAGGGAGAATATGTTTAAAGGAGGTTTTGGTCCCTTTCTGAGTCATTCTGAACAACTCTACCTTCCTCACATAGCCTGAGATGGTTGCCAAGAATTAGAAAAAAATAAAAATAAAAAATAAAACCCACGAAAACCAAACTTTAAAATATTAAATACCAGGTTTAGTGAGCTTCTTGATCGTACACCATCTGTCAGACCATTTCCCTAGAGCAGAATCCCACATGGAGCTCACTGGACCATAGTACCTGAAATGAAAACAGTGCTAGAAGATACTGGGTGATGTGCAGTTCTCTTCCTCAACAGCTGGTCAGATGTCTCCAGGAGAGTGGGGAGATTGGGGGCCCAGACTGCCCTTAAGTAAATCTTGCCAGAAGCAGCATTTGCTCTCAGGCTCCTGCAGGAACAGCTGCATGCTGTTGTGATAATACAGGGAGAGATCGTGGCACTGCCGGTGTTGCTGTGGTGACTAATGAGTTTTTAATGCCACCTGCTGTAAGCAGCTGGATCTTAAAGCAATCATAAGCAAGGGTACTTCAGACCACCAACATTTTCTTTTGTGGCAAGGATGCCTTTAGGTTTGAAAATAAACAAACAAACAAACAAACAAATGAACAAACAGGGATAGAGAGGCAGACCCTGCAAGGCTGCCCTCTGTTGGTCCAGTGGATGCTTTCACCTGTCACTTGAGCCAGGTTGGCCATGTCGTTTTCTACAACCTTTCCATGCAACTCAGTGAAAAATGGTGCTAAGGGGCACACCAGTCCTGGCCTGTGGTCATATTTCACATATGCTGCAGGTACTGTTGTCACGTAGCTAAACTTAAAGCTATGTGAGTGTTAGGAGGGCAAATGCGTCATCAGTATCAAAGTTTAAGAGGAAATTATTCATAGCACATAAGATTCATTCTAGTAGTGGCCTTAGGTTGTAAAGAATGCATAAGGATGGACTGGGAACTCTATAAATTAAAGAAGCATTACCTTAAAGATTTTGTACTAAGTAATGCTGCTTTGTCTCAACAGCATAAAAAGGCGATCTCGAGATGAATTTGAGAGAAGAGTCTTACTAAGCGCTTCTAAATGACTCTAAATTGCCCGTCATTGTATTTGCTTCCATTCTTCAGTAAATCTGTGTTCCTAACAGACCTTAGCATAAAGTCATAGAAGCCTTCGTGAAAGCAGCAGTGACACCGTGTGGCCCCTTTCAAGCAGTTCCGTGCTGCCAGTGAATGCTGCCTTTGTGCGGCTGCTCGCACCCAGGGCTCTGCCAGGAAGCAGGGCAATGCCTCTGCAAAGGCACAAACAAATTCGTTGTGGTTTAAGGAAGATCTATCCATGTCCTTTTCACTCTAGGGCTCTTACAGAATTTGCCAAGCACATGGAATCATACACTTCCCATTTTTTTCCAGATTATCCCACTCATAACACCTTGAGGGACAGGGCTTACCAACTGCTGACTTCCTCTTTGGGTGCTCCACTCAACTCAAATCCCAGTTAGGGCACGTGCAGCTCTCAGTTAGGTAGGTGATCAAGGTGAGCCAGTCAGTTATGCTCCCTCTTCAAATAATAGGGAGAGAGGCACCTCTCTTACTCATTCTAAACACCTGTTTTAGGAGGATAGCTTTGTAGGTGGTTGTCTTGCTCCTTTGGTGTCACAGGGAATCAAGGTTTTGGCTGACCACAGGAGCAACCCACCATACAGCCAGCCTTTGAACAGGCTCAAAGGGCTATGGAGTAGAGTATAGAGGAAGAGAAGGGACAACAGCTGCTTTGCCTAATACCTAATGACATAGTCCACAAGTTGCCAAGTGTTTGTAAATTTGAGACTTAATGCTTAGCAGGGGGATTGGACTCATTGATCTTTTGAGGTCCCGTCCAATCCCTGACATTCTGTGATTCTCTGATGACTTGCACACTGGGAGCAAAGAGGGCTGAAGCTTTTCATGCAAAGAGACATTCCTTTGTTCACGTTCAGAATTTGTTGCTTTTCCGTTGTTGTTTGTTCCTTTTCTCCTGTGGAAAAGCTATCCAAGTTATTCAGTGTGACAGTTCTTATTTATTAGTCACTGAGTGTCATTGCTTTTCAGTGCTATTACACAGTGAAGCAATATCCGAGGCTTTTAGCTTTAAATTTCATTTATAAATGTTGATTCAGAAAATGGTTTCTATCAGCCAGGAGCTTCATGCTTCTTTCTTCCTTTCTTCTTTTCTTTTCTTTTCTTTTCTTTTCTTTTCTTTTCTTTTCTTTTCTTT
>NW_024962335.1:24820536-24832416 GCF_019238085.1 Lagopus leucura
AAAGCGCAGATGATTTTACTCATACATTTCTGCTGTGGTCATGATACTCTTTTCCCAGTAGTATCCCTTGGCAGAAGTTTATTATTGGAACAATTGGTAATCAGTTGTGTTAGAGCACATCTGTAATATGTTTGTCCTATTCCTTCAGCACCAGTGGCACCTGAGATTACCTCCATAGAATATTATAATCACCTTTTGTACGTCACCTGGACCTATGGAGGAGATGGTACTGACCTCTCTCATTCCAGGATGTTGCATTGGATGGTCATTGCGGAAGGAAAGAAAAAAATCAAGAAGAGTGTAAGTATGACCGGGGAAAGTGTCATTCTCTTTGTATTCTTTTGCTTAATTGATGATTTTGTATTGCAGTGTTTGAGCACATTGGTTAATCAGTTAGAGTTATTTCTGTGTGTGAGCACTTTGGAACACTCAAGCTGTCAAGACAGACAGTGGGTGGAATGCTTCCATTGCAATCCAACAAAAAATACTGTTAATTTAGGTGAGAATTTAGGAACAGCTTATTGAACTTCTGAACTGCAGCCAGTAGAAATTGTAGAGTATTTTTCAGTTAACAGAAATGCTACTTTCAATTTCTGGTCAATAATAAGCTACATTACACTACTGTATGATTTTTATTTTTTTTTAAGTCATTTATACCAGGTGCTATCACTTCCCATTTTCTAATTGGACTCATGTACCACAAGCTGATCAGAAAAGGATTTCACCCAGAAGTGCTGGAAAACTTGCCAGATGTTACGATGGATTCTTGGCACATTCTCCTCAACTATTTGAGCTAATTTAAAAATCAGTTAAAACTCAGAAATCTTAGTTTTCCAATTATGGAATAAAGCCACACTTCAGCAGGGTAATAGGATGCATGTTTAACCTGAACTGCAAGAGCAGCCCTGGACATAAAGCATTGCTGCACAGGAGCACATACTGCCAACAATGTAGCTCCTCGCAGCCTGTGACCTTCAGCACCGCTATTGATGTTTTGATCATTTACAGGTAGAAAGTGGCTGCTCTTTTTCAAATGAAAGGTTTTCTCCAGCTGAAGATTCACCAGATGCTGAATTGGAAGTGGATTTTCAGCATAAGTGCAAATTCATAAGCAATTTTTAATTTCAATTTATACGGAGCATTATAGAATTCATTGGTTTCCTAGTGGCTGCAAGAATGAACCCATCTGGAGCTTGTTGCACCATGAATCTAATTACATGATTAGTGGAACTATTCAAAAACATGACATTTATAAGCAGTAGGAACTTCCAATATTTGGATCTTTGTTTTGAACAAAAAAAGAAAATCCCACGTTTTATTTTTTTCCCAACAGATAAAGTATTTTACCCATTGAATTTGAAAAAAACATTGCTGAAATTTCCCTCCCGTCCTTTCCTTCCAAAAGTTGTGTTCTCATAATACAGTTATTCTTTCAGGGAAAATTCTGACTTCTATGCAACAATTTTAGATAAAGCATACTCGAATACAAAATTATTGGATTTAATAAATATAAAATAAGCATTGAATACAAGATTAAATGGAAATGAACATGGAATATGTAATTTTTCCACTAAACAGAGGATTAAAAATAGAGAGTATCTACAGCACAGAATACACGCAAATGTAACTTCAAAGCCATCTTAAGGGATATTTTTCTTTATATTATTTTCAGAACAAGAGTACCCAGCAAATACTTTTACGGGAATACCTAGAATAAGCTATTTATGACTGAATTTTATGGTACTGCTTATATTTGTAAATATGGGTGCATCATGCTTTCAGGCTTAGGGGTGTATTTTTTCTGCTAAGCTGCGTTAGTCACTTTCAGAAATAGTTTCCTTTGAAAATGATACTATATGATTATCTCTTTACATGATTCGTTGTGGTAAAGATTTTTAATGTGAATGCTTTTCTTGTGGGATTATTAAAATTGATAGATAATAGAATCAGGTAATGATGACTTCTTCCTGCTCTTTTTGTATTTCTGAAGACTCTGGAGAAGTTGGTCAGTTTTTAAATGAGTGGAAAAACTAATGTTAGTCACTGTTAGTCTGCATTCAGAACTGTTCATCTCTCTTGGATCTGAAAATTTCAGCTGAAAATTAAGTGTCCATGGAAAGCAGCTTGAGATTCCTGAATGCACCATTACTAGTTAGCCTACAAATCCTCTGAAAACAGCCTGTTGCAGTGTCTGAGTCCTGTACCCTTCTCTGTGGCCCTGGAGAAATAAGGAACTAACTCGCTCCCATAATAATAGGAAGAAGTTATTCGCAGTCTGTTAAACCCTAGCTTGGATTTGGATCATATCTTGTTTCGAATCTGTAGGCAACTCCAGTCAGTGCTGGGTCATGTAATAAGTTTAGAGTGTGCAGAGCAAATTTGCTGTGATGTGCAGAGCTCTCTTTGTAGTACGTTAAGCAACCAGATTAATTTTAGAAGAAGAATATCTGGTTTGGGTTGTACTTAAGAATTTTTGTCTTTAATTATTGTAGGTAACACGCAGTGTGATGACTGCAGTGTTGAGCTTGCCTCCGGGGGACATTTACAACCTTTCAGTAACTGCTTGTACTGAAAGAGGCAGCAATACTTCCCTGCCCCAGCTTGTGAAATTGGGTAAGAATTGTGTGCTTCTTTGCAAGCTGAGAACCCATTCCACTCATTAAAATGCAGAATTCACTCTGTCAGCAGATTTGTCATCTTCCTCATTTCAGAGTTGTGTACCTGTGATCACATTTCTCTTGGAAAGCTGCAATTTTTTTTTCTCCTTGCTGTGAAGATTGTCCCATTCACATATGTGACACTATTCCCTAAATAGTATTACTCCAGAAGAGCAAGAATAGCAGAATCTGACTGCAAATGGAGTGTAAACTGTTTACTGTCTCTCTGGGAGTAAAACTCTACTCTGTATTTTACTAAATTCTTGAACACACACAGGTTTTGGAAACAGGAACTCGAATTGCCCAGCTGAAATTTTCAGTACAGAGCAAATCTTGGTCTTGCCTGTTTCCCAGTCTGCATTCTGCCACCTGGTATGACTTTGTAGAATCATAGAATAGCTTCAGTTGGAAGGGATCTCAAAGATCATCAAGCTCCAACCCCCTTGCCACAAGCAGGGCCACCAACCTCCATATTTAATACTAGATCAGGCTGCCCAGGGCCCCATACAACCTGGCCTCGAACACCTCTAGGGGCGGGTCGTCCCTCCACGTTTCCTCACTCCCTCAACTTCTCCAACACCAACATCCATCTTTAAATACAGATCAGTGAGAGTATTCTTTACACACACACAAAAAAAATAAAATCAAATAAAAATAAAATCAAATTCATGGCTGAGGAGCACTGCATCATTCTAAAAGAAATGTGTGTAACCTACACAAAGAAACAAAACAAAACAAAAAGATATCTTCCTTCAACTCTGAAGAAAACTGAACAGTACATTGCTGTGCCTCAAGAGATTCACTTCATTTTTGCATGCACATGAAATTATTGAGTCCTTGGTGCCTAAAGCTGTGAAATGTTGAAGCATGCCTAACTGCTTTTATGGGCATTAACTCCACTGTGAAGGTGGGTTAGGAGAGCCGGTAATTTCAAACTGGATTATCTTCTCTATACACATAATATATCTTTTCTGAGTGACAGTGAAAAGAGTGATATTAAAGGTTTTCGTAATTTATAATGAATTAGAGATCTTTTAGAAGTCATTATCTACTTGTCCTTTTCTATAGCTCTCTTTTACCCAAATCCCTAAAACAGTGCTGGGGCAAACAATACAGCCATAAGAATCTAAGTACTTCCAGGTCTTTTCATCAGAGGAAATACTTGAAACAAACTCCATGGATTTTCCCTTCTTTATGCAAGTCTCCTCGTCTGTTCTGCCCAAGACGGTATATCTGTGCACACAATTAAGTGTGTACATTCCATGCAGAGGATAAGTATATGTCCCTGCTACTACTACCCAAATATTTTAGGAATATTTCAAAATATCAGCAAGCTTTATCTTCCATGCAGGTCTATAAATGCCATGTGTTATTAATGTTACACCCCCTGCATCCTCGCTGTGTCTTGTTTTTCCTTATGGACAGGGAAAACAGCAATTGGCAGGGCAGCAGACTCTTGTTGAGCTCTCCCGGTTATTTTGTTCTTGCTCTCTTTGTCAACAAAAAGAAAGCAGAAACAATTCAGTTTAGACAAATTGCCTCTAGACTTCTGTGTGGTTGTTTGCTTCCCTCTATCCTGTTTGCATTTTGAGTGGGCAATTGTAAGGGTATTTTATGAGAGGTTCTCCTTCTCTCTTTTTCTGAGGGAGCACTGGGAGTTGTAATTAGCAGTAGTGGGAACTGATTCTAAGTGATAGACAACTCAGCACTTGGCAGTCACTTAAGCACTCCTGCCAAATGTTCTTCCCTCCATAATGTTTGCTTCATTCTGGCAACTTTCCACTTGCAGAAAAATCGAGCCATTTGCTGGAGGCAAAAGGAAGATTTGCTTGGGATGATGCCAAAATTTGAAACTCATATTTTCACTGAGATCATTTTTTACCTGGAGTGAGGGTTGGAATGTATTTCTAAATCCAGGAGCAGATGCATGGGTATAACTAAAAGAGAAAGATGCTTTCCGATGTCTTTCTGGGACAATGTTTATGCTGCAGACCCCGTGACACAGAAGCAGCCATGTGAAAGTGCCTCAGTCCCTGCCCTGCTCTCTTACCTCTTTCCCGATTGCCAGTGTACTCTTAATAGCCTCAAACCTTAGAACGCTGATCTGATTGTCTGGGGAACAGATACTTCTTCCAAATCTATAACCACCTGAACAATTCCTTTGTGCTGGATTTTTTTGTGATGAATCTTACCCATCATATCCAGGCTTCTGTGACAGCGTCCTATGCAGTGATAATAACAAATTATTTGTAAAAGGAATAGAACAGAACAAATTGTTGTTGTATCTGGTTAGTCAGGATTGCTTTTCTCTGCCCTTCAAGATACCCTTCCCGTGGTCCCAATGCTCCTGGAGTCTCAGACAGCACAACAGCAACAAGTACAAAAACAATAAATTAAAAGCCTCTGAGATCTGGACTTTTACATTCAGTGAGAAGAGAAAACTCCTGGAACTATCTGAAATGAGTGAAGATCCAGTTGCCCTTAAATATTAACCTGGAAGAAAAAAGACAGACTAGAAGATTTATTTGAACTGCCAAATGATTAAATATTTCCTCTGGTGCAATTAAGTGGACCTAGACAGAGCTCACTTTGGGGGGGCTGCTTCATTATTATCTCCTGGGTCAGGCCTTGCAGAGCAAGTATTTATCAGTGCAAATGTTTTGCTAACAGGTGGGCAGACATCTCTTCCTGAAAGAGATTCTGTTAGCATTTTTCTATTAGTACAATATGCTGATTGCCCTAAAAGAGTCTGTGAAAAAGGAAGTGACTATTCAACTGCCCAAATAGAGAACATTTTAAATTAAAAAAAAAGAAAAAAAAAACTAAGACACTTCATTGCCTTCCCATTTTGCATTGGTTGCTTATCATCATGAGGGACGGTGCTTTTTGCTGGCAGACTATCTGAAGGAAATGAGTGATAGAAAGGCATTGGACACTGCATTTCTTTTTATGTGATGCTTCCTCTTCTTGGTTGTACAAAGACTTCGAGATAAGCTTAATAAAAGGAGATTTTCTCTTAACTAGAACCAGCACCTCCAAAGTCACTGTTTGCTGTCAACAAGACTCAGACCTCTGTCACTCTGCTGTGGGTGGAAGAAGGAGTGGCTGATTTCTTTGAAGTCTACTGCCAGCAAGCTGGATCCAAGCAAGAAATTAAAGTCCAGGTATGTTAGGTCCTTTTTGTTTTCTACTTTTCATTTCTAAAACTGACTAGGCCTGGCATCTTTCAGATTTACTGTCTACTGCTTAGCATTTGCCTCTATAGTCCAGGGTTTGGGTTTTCAACCAAATGTGATAGGGTGGTTCAGAATTAGAGCCTTTAGAGCTGAGCGGCTAAAGCATTTGAAATGCTAAAATATTTTGTTATTTTGCAGTGTTAAGGCTGGCTGATCTTGCTGATGAGATTGTTACTGGTTGAGCAGAAGCTATGTTCATCCATGACAGCAGCAGTATCAATCCTTGCCTAGTCATGAAATGAACTCTATTATAGTCTGCAAAACATGAAGAGCCACAAAACTAAGGGAATGTCAGTGAGCAGAAATGGGAAAATTTTCAGGTAGCTTGATTAGAAATGGGAAAAATAGACATATTTAGATGCTACAGGGCTGAGCTCTTTTATACAGTATCTAATTATTACTGGGTTACTGTTCTCCTGGTTTTGAGGACTGTTAACTGAAGTTAAGTACGACCTTACGTGCTATTCAGATTTCCTTTATGGGAAAATGTTGCTACTTCTTAAACATTTTTTTCTTGCAGCATTTCCTTCCAGATTCAACTTCAGAAAATAATCTTTTTTTCCTTCTCTCCATGTTGACACGTATGCTCTTTGGACACATGAACACCTGAGTTAGATTGGTAAAGCTGTTCTGTGAAAAGGAGGATCAGTATTAGTTTTGATTTCTTGCTATTCAACATTGTGCATGAGGATTACTTGTGGCTTAGCTGACGGCTTAGTGAATCACTGTGATTGCGTGCTATGAAACACTGTCATCTGGACTTTCCCAGAATGGGGAGTTATTCAGGAAAAAAAAAAAAATAACCCACACGGACCTATAATTATCCCAAAAAATATATACACCCTCTTTAACTCAGTATTGCTTAATATTTAATATTTTAAGTTAAGAAAGGCATTGACTAAAGGAGAAAATGTTCAGATGCACTTGAATCTTTTGGATAGTTTGGATTCCAATTTTAGATTCCTGTTCTTTTCACGGTGAATAGACAGAGATCATGAAGTCATTATCTACTTAGCAGAGATTCAAAATAATGATGTGATTAGACAAGAAAGGTACCACAGGATTTGCGGCTTCAGTGCTGAGCAATTATGTTTTAAGAACGTCAGGAAAAGACTGCTCCGTTTGGCAGGAACTTCAGTGGTTTCTCATTTGTTGACACGAACATCTGGCAGTGGGAAATGCACAGAGATTAGCAGTTCACTTCTCGTTAGATTCATCACTGTCTTTTCTGTCTCTGTGACAAAAGGGGAAGGACTCCTTTTTAAACCTTAAAAATGGATGCTTTCTCTTTAGACCGGTGAAAATCCTTTATTTGTGATTTTCCATGGTAATTGCATGAATATTTTTGTCACTTTCCTCCATTTTTAAACTAGCAACAGATTTCCGTGTTTGAACATCTTGGGTTTTTGTTTGACTTACTTAATTCTTTCCAGAGGGGAAAATGGAAAAAAAAAATATCATACCAAGTCCAAAACATGTCCCCTGCTTTCAGCTGAGGGAATACAACCCTCCTACCTTACATTCATGTATATGTGATTTCATCCGTGTAATGTAAATCAGAATTGCATTGCAAGAAGAACCCTTTATCATATAGAAGGAACCCCTGGCTGATAATGAGCCACTGAAAATATCCAGTGCTCAGGGTTTGCTGCATTGCACTCTGTGCACTCAGTTTCCTGTTACTGCATCTGCAAACCACCCTTAGCTCTGCTGGAGTACAGAAAAGTACTCTCAGTGCTTACTCTCAGTAAGTATAGTTTTCAGAACCATAAAGACCTCTATCTTTAAATCAGTCCATACATGGTATTTGTTTTTTTTTTTTCCAGACCAGCATTTATAAAACTAGGGACATAGAAATTAAAATACTGCATAAAGTTATTATATAAAAAATAACTGTTTTCCTCCTACTTGTGTGGCTTAGTAACGAGCTTGAGAGCTTCTACCTACCTCTGGGAATGTTCCAGGGGATGCAGCACTTTCCCCACTGTGAGTGTGCCTGGCCAAACCACTACAAAGCACTCTCCTGCCCACCCCAAGGGGTTCTGAGCTCCCTGAGGTGCTCTGGGCTGTTCCCACTGCTGTTTTCACCCCTGTTGCTCTCCCCTCTTCTGCCAGACTAGATGCCTATGTTTGAGGGCAGGTCATGGTTACTGTCCCTACATTTCAAAGCACTGCTTTTATCACCAAATCTAACTTTATCATTTCAAATAAGTGGGAGGAGAGCAGAACAATGATTTGTGTTCTTGCATTTATGGGAGACACAAACTACTGTGTGTTTTTCTCCATGTCTATAGGAACCTGTCACTGTCTCTTCACACGTAGTGACTATTTCCAGCCTAACTCCTGCCACTTCCTACAACTGCAGCGTGACCACCTTCAGCCACAATAGCCCCAGTGTTCCCACTTTCATTGCGGTTTCCACCATGGGTAAGCAACACTTCCCTTTCTACTTTGTCCTCCAGCTGCAGCATCTGTTTCTTCTTGCTTTCTAAAGCTGGTCTCAGCAATGCTGGCATCCAAACATTGTTTGTGTCGTGGAAGAGATGCCAGATGTAGTAGGGATGGGGAAGTAACTTTTAAAAGTTTTTATTAAAACCTTGATGGGGTTTTGATTGCTAAGTTGCAAACTAGTGGCTCAGTTCTCTATTGGCTTTTAGAAATTAGAGACCTGGTTTATAGTTTCAAGGCTGAACATCAGTGCATTGCCTGATGACATGTATGGAAAAAAAAACCATCTTGTCAGCCAATCCCAAATGAAACAAGGAAAATCACACTGATGAGCTCCTAAGGAGAAAAATCTCTTCAATTTCAATGAGGAAGTGAAGACAGAGTGAGAGCAATGAAGAGAGAATGGGATATCCTGAACCATCACATGCCAGAGGGATAACTCCCACTGGAGGCTATCTGGGCTTGCCATCAAGTCTAGCATTGTACTGGCTCTGAAGAAAGAAAATCAGTGTTGGATTGTCCAGAACAATGGATTTTTATTTAAACTCTGCCATTCATAATGATCAACGTGATCACTGCTTAGTTAGCATAAGTCGTAGCTTTAGTCATGTGTCCTGTACATCATACACTACTCCATCGTGGAATTCAATGCCTGAAATTAAGCTCAGTGACTTTTAGCTCTGTGATTTCTATTCTAAAAATGCTTCTCTGGATGTAAAGTTATTTTGAGCAAGTAGAGCAGACAGGTTTTCTTATGTAATGAGCAGAATGCTCATTACATAATGCTCTTATGCTAGTAATACTGATAAATGTAATATGGAACAAAAATAAATCAAGATTTTGTTATTGAGTGTTGTTTTGAGCTCTTAGTTAAAACAGAATATACTGTTAAAATTTATTTGACGATGTCATTCAATCTACTTCAACCCAATACGTTAACAGAGCCTCTGCCTGTTATTTTGCTATTGGATCAGAGAAAGGTACTGACTATTGCTGAAGAACACCTTCAGAGTTGGAAGTGTGCTTTGGAGACATAGACAATGAAGAATATCTGTATTTTGTATTTCCTTGTCCATTTTTCTCTTTTATTAAGTATGGCAGTTAAGGAAAAAGAAATAAAAACATCAGGACACAAAATGCCACAGTGAAGTCATTTCCCTGTGGAAATGTTGTAAGAGCAATAACTAGTCAAAACATCCTTTTATGTCTAGTAGTATATTTTCCTCTCTGTAAAACTCTAGGCTGAACAATTCATAAATATAACACTATGGGTAGGGCTAAGGGAACTTAGTTCCTCTGAATCAAATAACCAAGATCCCGTTGTTTGTATATGCAGTTACTGAGATGAATCCCAACATAGTGGTAATCTCTGTGTTAGCCATTCTAAGTGTCCTTCTCATTGGACTGCTGCTGGTGACCCTTGTTGTGCTTAGGAGGAAACATCTACAAATGGCCAGGTGAGTCCAGATTTATGTTAATTTCAAAATTATCAGAATGCAACAGCACATTATGCCAGTAGCTATAACTTGGGATGTTTTTATACTTGGTTAATACTTGAAAAGCTTGTGATTCCTTCACAGGATTGGTCTTGCTGATGTTTAGAAATATCATATCTTCTATTTACCTTCATTCTGGACCTGAGCTATCAGCCTGAATGTTTGTCTGATTTTAACTTTGCTGAATTGGGTAAATAAGAAGGGCATTCACTTAATACAGAAGGGTTGTGTCAGGAACTTAAAGGATTATTTAGGTTTGAGGCATCTTGGCATGATTAGAACATCAAAATGATTTGCAAATCTTTCATTTGGTTTTGAACAGGGGTTTTCTGTATCAACAGATAAGATGGTTATTCCATTTCATCAGGTCGAAGATTCTCCATTTCAGGCGCCATGCAAGGCCTCAACCCTGTTAGCCAAACCACCAGGATGAGGAAAGGTGCACTCAGGGCCTTGACAGTCTGTCCCTAGAACATTTGACAGCCTACATCCATTTGTCTGCCCAAATTCTCCATTCATATGGGATTCCATCCTATGGGAACAGCAGCATGGCACAAAGAAGACTATCTTACCTAGATCTCATCCTTCCATGCAGTCAGAATGCAAAAACTGAGATCTACAAACCCAGGAAAGATCTCAAGTCCTTCTGTTCACCTATAGCATTAACTATTCCCATTTGTTCTTTTGTACAGATAAAGGAAAAAATTATCTTGCACAAGTAAAACTTTTTTTTACAGAACCTGTTCCTTCAGATGTATGCACCAATCCTTTATACCTGAACACAGACATTCAATTTTCCTTGGATATCTCACCTGTAAGAGTTCAGTTTTGTGTAAGTTACATTATAGAGTAGGAAAACAGTGGAGAACACTCCAAACACACTGTATGTGGCTTATCTGCTGGGTCTAGAAGGTTCCTGGAGTCTTCATCCTTTTATAATCTATGCTGTATACCTTATATTCATTTACTCTTCTAGCAAATTGTAATTGTTTCATATAAAAGCCTTGTGTATAAAATCTTTGACTTGATTACCTAGCAAAGTCTACATTTTATGTATCATGTCTTGGCTATATATTCCATGAAACAGATGACCACATCACATAGATTTTAAGGCCATTTCTTTCAGGGAATATTATGTGGCTGGTTCCTTTTATATATGATTTGCTCTGGGAAAATACCATCTAAATTAATTTTCTTCTCTATTGAATTACTGTGCAGACAGCCTAAAGCTGTTTCTTGTTCTCTTCAACACTGCTTCTAACCATAGAAGATAAAAAACCCAAGAGGAAATTAAAAAGTAAACCCAGTGAAGCTGCAAGCACTTGTTTGTTTAAATCAAGGAAGGAAAAATAGTTGAGTCAGTTTATCATTTGCAGCAGAAAATAGTGAACTCATGATAAATTCACTGAGATGTTCCTCAGGAAATTCAGTCTTTTTCACATTTGTTTTCTGAACTCAAAATTACCACACGTTTGTCAAATGGAGACAAATATACATCTTTTCCTTAAAGGACTTGGAATTGGGAATATTTAGTATAGAAAGGTAAATCTTTTGTGTTTATACTGAAGCCACCAGGGGTTTCAGTGCCATACTGTAGAAATCCCAATTCTGAATAGATGAGGCTTATTTGAGTTTTTTTATTAGCCACCTTTTCTTTTTTTTTTAGGTTTTCTAAAGATTATTAGGAAGCCTAATCTCAGGTTAATGGTTTTGGAGGACTATATTAAGGGATTTCAGTTTTGTTTTTCACACATTAACTCAGAGCTAATAACAAATCTGAGTGCTCAGCACATCTCAGAAGCTTTTGGTGTACTCTCTTGAATCAGCATCACTGCAAGCATTGCGAATCCTAAGATGGTAACTGTGTGCTCAATGGTCTTCCTGAAACAGGGAGTGTGGGGCTGGAACCTTTGTCAATTTTGCATCATTAGAGAGAGATGGAAAGCTACCATATAACTGGTGAGTGTTTAAAAAGAAAGCTTTTAATTATGTTTTTCCCCATCTCTGCTTTATTGGCAAACATGACCTTTAAATTTTAAAAGT
>NW_024962335.1:24834905-24926569 GCF_019238085.1 Lagopus leucura
GTGGGGTATCCCAAAGGGAAGAGGAGTATTTTAGCAACATTGTGTCTTTTTCCTTAGACTAATGAAAAGCTCTCTGTTGCACCAACACTATGCTTATGGAAGGCACTGTTTAATCCTCAGTCCATTTCCATAGAAACAGCAGATAGGCAGTAAAAAGCTGATTCTACAACTACTATAATATGTGATTAACCAGAAAAATGAACTGCTAAGCTGGCTTTGCTGTTGCTGTCTCCAAAGCACAAAAGAGGAATAACCCACTGTCACTGGTTTTGTTAGCCATTTTCAGGAGGAAATTCTAGCTGGCTGTCCAGCAGAGGAGCTGGAAGAAGAGGAGCAGCCTCTTCAAGCTCCACGTAGAGCTTGTGCTTCTAGCTGGCCCATGCATCTGATATCTGGGGAAGGTGCCCAGCATAAATTGCGCTGCCCATTCTACTCAGCAGTAAAACTCTTTGAAATGTAACTTAGAGTTATCAGTGTGAGGGTAGTTTTCCATTCTGGCTGGAAGATTACTGTAGTTGATTTGCTTTCCAGGGAAAGTACGGTATCTACCTATGTCATAATAACCAGGAGTTAAAAGTTTTCTGAAAAAAGAAACTCCACTTTGTGGTTCCTCTTCAGAACAGCTGTGGAGGCATGATATTACCTTTAGGACACTGAATTTTCTGATGGGAAGAAAAAAAAACAATGCAAAAAAACAAAACAAAACAAATAATAGAAAAGAAAACAAAACAAGGAGGGTATATTTGGCCAGAAGTCCTAGTACTGGGGCAATTTTTTGTTGAAATTTGAGCTTTCCATAGTTGCAAAGTATCTATATTCCACTCACCACAAGGAAGAATTGGCCTGATTGTGCTCCTGGATTAGTCTGTCAAATAAATTACAAATGCAGAAATTTAGTACTATTTTGTACTCAAGTTTCCGTTAGTTGCAATGAAACCATGACTAGGAGAAGCAGAAATGATATTTTCATAAAAACTTAGGAGAGAATTGAAAATACTTGAAGATAGGACAATGCAAAATGTTATGTGAATGTTTTCAGAAATCTGACTCAGTTGAGGGTATTAAGAGTGGAATGATCTGAATTTAACTCTGATACAGATATTCCTACTGATACACACAGGATCACTTGCAGGAACATGGTCATGTGTGGTTAAAGCAAACAATGTCTGTTCTGAAATAGCTCCAAACATCAGGAAACAGATTTAGCACTACTTAAGTAATGGGTGAAAACTCTGGATGAAACTCTCAGACCCTTTACTCTGAAAAGCTTCCAATTTATCAATTAATATTGATTTAGAATCACAGGCCTCAATCAATACCAAAAAACACATTTATTCTGATCAAACAGAATTTCATATTGGATGGCTGAAAATTGTGTATAGGGCATAAGGTTGAGGAGAAAAAATTCTGTGGATGCTAATAATATTCTTATAAAGTAAGTAAGAAGAAGCCTTTGTGAATTTAGCTGAATTTTAGAATAGCACTTGCTGATCGCCTGACTTTTGTTTGTCTTACTAACTCTCCTCACTTTTTCATCTTTATGTATGTTATTTATTAATGCTCACAGGCGTAGAAGTGTATTTGCTTTCCTAACTCTGCTACCCTCATGCCTTTGGACTGATTATCTTTTGGCATTTTATATTAATCCTTGGTAAGTGATTTACTTGTTTTTCCATATGCAATGTATAAACAGTGTTAATTTCTGTTTTATGAAAAAGGTGTGATACTTTTGCTTTCAAATGGGTCAAAGCTCTTGAAGTTACAATTTTCTTGCAATAGAACATGGATTGGAGAGGATGCGGGTATCAAAGTATTTGCTACCCTGCTTCATCTGTTTTATGTCTGTTTATGCTCCAACCCATTTTTGCTATTAAAAAGCTAATTATATGGTGATAATCATATTCATTTCATTGCTGTCTCTTCGCAGTTTTTGCCATTTCATTATAAATCCTGGCTTCTTCTGTCCCAGTTATTCATCTGCTCATTGCCTTCTGCTGCTTTTCTTTTACTAAAATTGCTTCATAATGGCTCACCTTTGCTGTGTGATGTCAAATGACTTGCTTTTAAAGGTCCAGTTTTGCTTTTGGAAACAACAATTCACTGAAAATCTATACCAACTAGCATTCCTCAGGTGTAAAAATTGGGTCACTGTGTGCATCTGTGTGTGTGTTTGTATTCAGCAGTTTTGTCCATAAATAGTTTATAAAGGCTTTGTAAATTACTTTTTAAATATATATATATGGTTATAGTTAACCAGGGAAGTCTCAGGGTCTATTTAGAGCCAGAACTGTTTTATGAACCATTTACAAAATACATGAGAGAAAAGATTGGCAATGATCCAAAAATGCTTCATTTGTATAAAATAAATGTATGTTCCTGATGGTCTGGAGTCCAAGGGATAGTGGTGTACAAAAATTAAGACTTGCTTTTGACCAAACATTTTCTCATCACGTTACCATTCAGCACCAATCCCCTGGTAGGCAGTCATAGAAATCTCTAGCATAGGGATTTCTGAGAACGGTTTTCTTTGGGTCACATTTGCTCTGTAGAAGATACAAAAAGAGTCATCTCTCTCTTTGCCTGTTCTTGTTTAATATACATTATTATTACCTCACCTCCCTAGATATGTATCTTTCTTCAGAAATTTCCCCTACAATCAAACTTCCCAGTTTGGTCTACTTTATTGCCTTTCAAGGAGCTGAAGTTGAATGAGATAAGATGAATTGCTCTCTTTGTATTTTAATCTGTAGGGTAAATGGAAGAAAAGATGAAACATCAGATGATGTTTCAAATGAATTTATTTTGTACTTACTTTGGTTTAAAACATTCATGAACATTCGGGGAACAAATGCAGTGCTAAGAAACTCTTGAGAGAATCAAAGCAGGAGAAATTGTTGCTGAGAAATGGATGTCAATCACTTGTTTTATTGCCTCTTGAAGTGTTCCTTAGAGAAGAGCTCTCAGAAAGTCCCATCATAAATAGCACTTTGATATTTTTTCCTTTTGAAATGAGCTGCAGTCTGCCCAACCTTAAAAAGAAGATTTACCATAGTTACAGTGAACAGCAAAGAAATGCATTAAGTAGTCTAGATAAATTAATGTTAGGACTTCTTTGAAAAAAGAGGTGTTTGAAGATGTAGTGTAAATGCTACTCATTTATATACAGATAGAGTACACACGAATGAGTACAAATGGGTGACAGTATTTGTATACATAGCATTGTAGATTGAAGAGGTATATAATGGTGCTTTGCAAAGCAAACTACTGTGTTAGTGGGAAGTTTGTGTTGTCATAGCTCTTTTTAACTCTGTAAGCAAAGCTTCACATCTTAGAGGAAATGTACCTTGGCAAGTTAACAAAATTGCTGAAGCTGATGTCTCCTCTGAAAATTGAGCATTTTTTAGAATTTAAATTTGGAAATCAGATTATTTTTTTTAATTACTATTTCACTTCTAATCCTGAAGGGATAGAAAAGTACAAATACTCCACTTTTAATAATTTCCTTTTGTGTTTTTTATTTACTGTTTTGAAATTACAAGTCTTCACCTTTAATTTACCAATTGAAGCTGTGGTGCACGGTATCTAGAAATCATTTTACTATTAGAATTAAATTTAAAATGTATTGTTATAATACGATTAGTAAACAGATTTTTGGTGCCCAAGAATAAAAAAAAATAACACCATTAAAATTCCTTCTGAGTAAGTGAGAATCTACTTGTGCTCCATGCTTGGTATAGCAGGATTGATCGTTGTTTTCAAACCTCTATCAAAATTATTTTAGGTTGTTTTCTTGATGTGTTTAATCTTGTTGGTTAATTAATTGTGGCAACAACAACAACATGAGCACACATACACACATCTTTCAAAAATCCACATGATGGTGGTTAGTTTAATGTAGCTCCCAAGTCCGTTTGTTATGGGTTATACTATTTCACTCTTTGGCTCACTCACAACTGTCACTAGTGAATTATATCCCTTATAAATCATGAGAAGACATGACTGGAATAATTATCTCTAGCTGTTAAAAATCAATTAAAATTATCTAAGGTTTAAGCTTTAGTCCAGCTAAGTCAGTATGATATTTGTCATTGTCTTCATTGATCATCATAAGCAGGTTATGAGATGGGTGAGAAATGGCATTGAGGTCCTTTCCTTTCTCCTTCACCTTTACTAAAATTTGCAAGTGTTCTCTCTTTGCCCAACAGGATCTTCTCATTAATAATTTCCCTCTCCTGTTGGCATTGTTTCCAAGCCCAATAGAGCCAGAGTAGAGCAGCCTGGGGACACCTTGGTGCTACAACTCCTGCAATAACACTGACAGGAATTCAGCCAGGCTATGACTCAGCCCCAGCACATTAAGTCATTAATACTGTTGGGTCACTATTTGCAGAGAACCTGATTCTTCTGAGAATAAGGTGGTATTTTTCAGAGCCACAGAATGGAAAATACATCCCACTAGCATCAATGGAAATTTTGCAACTAACTTAAAAATGCCCAAGGTATTATTGCCAACGTTATCCTGACTATTACGTTGACCAGAAAGCATACATTCTCAAACCAGTAGTAAACTTGAATAAGGAATATGTGGTAGTTTAACAAATGAAAAAGCACTACTCTCTTTGTTTTTCAGGAGTAAAAATGGACTAAAGAAGAGAAAGCTGACCAAGTATGTAACTTCTTTGATATTTAAATAATTAAATAGTTAAAAAATCTCCTTAAACTGGACATCCATTATTGGAGTACATGGTATAGTGGTACTGCAATTACAGATACACAAAACTTCTTGAAAAACACACCCCAAGATAGATGTCTGAAAGCAGAAAACAAACAGTAATTGGACAAAAGCAATTCTTCTCAAAAGATAAATTATAAAACAGCTCCTCACTGATAGAAAATTAGTCATTAGGGAAATGATCAATTATCCAACTTAGTTATTCCAATGGAGCTTATCCTTATTTAAAAATGACAAATGATGAAAAACTGGAATACATTTGTTCCTGGTATTATTTCCCTCTTGACGTAAGGTTCTCATTACAGTTGTAGTTAGAACATGGAGATCATTAATGTTAACAGATAAACAGGAGTAATTAAGTGGTGATGAGACAGGTTCCTCTGGGCATATTGCCTCAAAGTAAATGAAAAGATTACTGTGTACGTGCCTCAGTAGCTTGTAAATTAGAGCATGATAATTAGGTGAGGGAAGCTGTTTACCTGCGTTCAGTTATTCAGAGTGTTAGCCTAATTATTTCTCTGTGTTTAGAGGTTATGCCTGTACTAAAGATAAACCCTCACCTAATGGAAAAGCGTGTAAAATGATGAGCATCACTAAATCAAAGCCAATTTATACTTGATGAAGCTCTGCATGCTTTTGTATATGCCACTTTTTCCAGACAGTATCTCTCCAGGAGGAGAATTCAGTCACTATAACAAATATGTATAGCTCTCAAGGCCAGCAGAGAAAATAGTGGCATCCAAAATACTGTTCTGACATTTTTTTTCTTGGACAAAGCCTACATATGAAATCTGTTTTTCTGTGTGAAGAAAGCTCAGATGAGTTGTAAAATTGTCATTTTGCCAGATATTTTGCTTCTGTGAAAACAACATTTTGCATAGCACACAAGAAACTTAAATTAATCGATGGCCCCCCTGGTGCCAGAAACACAGTGAGACAATACGAAGTTGGACTTCCCAACCCACATCAAACCCATCAGCACTAGCAGCACTTGTATATAGTGTTGTAGGGGGATATAGATATGAAACCTAATGCATTTTTGTTTCTTAATTCTGTGTGCTTTTCTTTTTAAAGCCCTGTCCAGTTGGATGATTTTGATGGCTACATCAAGGATATGGCAAAAGATTCTGATTATAAATTTTCTCTGCAATTTGAGGTAAACCTATAGATTCTATCCTCTCCTAGCTACTAAATTTCAGCCAGCATTTCTCCAGATGTTAGGTTTGTGTGGTGTGTTCCTGTGCCCTGCAGTGTGCAATGTGCACTGTTGTTGGGTGGGTCAGCTTCACATCATGTTCTGCAGAATTTCAAGGCAGGACTCGGTACCATTAAGGAGTATATTTAGTAAGCTTATCTCTGTCTCATCCTGTATGATTCCAGATAATTGTCAGATCAATACACTTCCTTTAGATATAGGACATGCTGGTGGCCCAGATTATGTTCAGGACTTCTACAACTCCTTTAACTTGAGGACCATCATTAAAATGAGAAAGTATCAAACATCAAAAATATCTTCAAGAGCAGCCTTTAACAGTAACTGAAGTACACTGTCATAATTCACCTGCATTTAAGTCAGCTTAAAAATGCTAAACTAAAAAGCTCCACTCTTTGAAATAACTTTCAAAGGCTTAAAAGGGAAACAAGGAGACTTTCAGGTTTCCTCACTGTTCTGGGTGGCTGATATACCCTTGCTGCCAGTTAAAAGCCTTTTGATGCATCATATGTTTGGTATAAGTACTGAATGTAAGGTCTGGAAAAAAATTTCAAATGTTCCCATGAAAAAAGACCAAAAGCCACTTAAGGAGAAAGCCCTTAAAGTGATGTGAAATGGCTGCCACAGAAAGAATTTATCAACTCTATTGATTTGACACTATTTTTGTTAACTACGTGTAGGTGGAGAAGAGCAGGCTGCAGCCATAACCTCCAATAGCAGCAGTGCATTGGCAACATCAGTATATAAAGCGTTTTATGAACATTTTCAATCTTGTACAAACAGCAAGCATTCACTTCACAAAGATTCATTTTTAGAGTCTTGGTGAGTTTGACCTTGGCATTTTTATCTCTCTTAACTCAGGAGCTAAAACTGATTGGGCTTGACATACCTCACTTTGCTGCTGATCTTCCTATGAATCGCTGCAAAAATCGCTACACAAATATCCTGCCATGTAAGTACATGCACTGATAAAGTCCCTTGAGATGGAAAGATGATTTTTAATAATAGGGGAATCATGACAGATTTTCTGACTGATAAAAGCCTTTTCTAAAACCTGCCTGTAGAGAGAAGATGGTGATATATTTTTTTCTTTTAGATATGAAGAGATGTTTTTGGGGGGATGTTTATCAAGACTGGAGTTAGGAAGTGAGGAATACAGTGTTGTTTCTACTACTGAAAGTTGTTACTATATTTTTCTTATGTTTTTAATGAAACCTAAGGGAGCCCAAAGCACTGGTAGTCAAAAGATGTATTTTGCTGAATAGTAGTGATTGTGCATCCATGTAGTATATAATGAGGCAAGTGTTGCTCTCTGTTGGTGAATATACAATCATAGAATCCTTAGAGTTGGAAGGGACCTTTAAAGACTATCTAGTCCAACTCCCCTGCAATGGACAGCAATATGCACAGCTAGATCAGGTTGCCCAGGGCCTGATCCAGCTTGAAGTTGAATGTCTCTAGGGATGGGGCATCCACCACCTCTCTGAGCAACCTTTTCCAGTGCCTCCCCACCCTCACTGTAAAAGATTTTTTCCTTATATCCAACATAAATCTACCCCATTTAAGCTTCAAGCCATTTCCTCTTATGAGCATTCTTTTTTTTTTTTTTTTAATAGTTGTTTTTTTTTCAGATTGCATAGGATTAATTTTGAGCACCATGCTTGATAGCCAATGATTTTTTCATTTTCTTTTACAGATGACTTTAGTCGTGTCCGGTTAGTCTCAATGAATGAAGAAGAGGGATCTGACTACATTAATGCCAACTATATTCCTGTGAGTAAGAACAATGTCCTGAACAGCACTTAGAACACATCTGCTGCAAAAGACGCAATAGCTGCTGGTGGCTCAGTCACATTCTCAGAATCTTCTTTAGCTTCCAGTATTTTACTGGCAGGGAGCTGTTCTTTCCACCACACACCAAATATTTAAAAAAATTTTAAAAAGGTGGGGGGAGACATTAGATTTTTCACCATTTTTTTGTCATGCTACATGCTAGATGTGAATCTTTATGAAAATAATATGTAACAGGTAGAGGAATGAGGAGGAATGAAGAAGTGGTGCAGTGCTTCTTAAGACAGCTAGGAAGAACAATAGAAATTTTTATACTGGAAACATTTGTAGGTTTCTAATGCACACAATCTAGTTTCCTCTTTGTGTTGAAAAGCAGCTGTTTACCAGGAAAAAGCACCCAGAGTTCTAAAATAACTGAAGTGGAAGCAGAGCTGTAGCCAAGTATTTGAACACTAGGGATGGGCCAAAACCTTGTCAACTCTTTCCACTTGTTTCCTTTGTTGCTGCCCAAAGGTTTGCCCTTGTTTTATTCCCCTGTTCTCTACTTCCCCTTCACTGATGCTCAGTGTGTGCTGTGTTGAGTTCACTATAGCATCTCGAGTATTGTGTCCAGTTTTGGGTCCTTTGCTGCAAGAAAGACATTGAGGCCCTGGAGTGGCTTCAAAGAAAGGCAACAAAGCCGGTGAGGGATCTGGAGCACAGGCCTTATGAGGAGTGACTGAAGGAGCTGGGGTTGTTCAGACTGGAGAAGAGGAGGCTCAGAGGAGGCCTCACTGCTCTCTATGCCTGAAGGGATGTTGTAGTGAGCTGGGGGTTGGCCTCTTCTCTTGGTAACTGGTGATAGGACTGGAAGGAATGGTTTCAAGCTGCACCAGGAGAGATTTAGGCTGGATGTTAGGAAATACTACTTCTCTGAAAAAGTGGTCAGGCAGTGGAATGGCCTGCCAGAGAGGTGGTGGAGTCACTGACCCTGGAGGTATTCAAGGAATGTTTGGATTTTATGTTGAGGGACGTAGTTTAGTGAGTACTATTGGTGATAGGTGGATGGTTGGACTGGATGATCTTGAAGATCTTTTCCAACCTTGGTGATTCAGTGATTCTGTGATCTGTTTAGAAAAAGACCTTTGACTTAGTGATGAGCATTTCTGCACGTGTGCCATGAGCAGAGAGGACAGATCTGGTCCTGGCTGTGCTGGGGGGAACTGAGTCAGGATTACGGAAAAAGGAGGGGCCCTCAAGTGAGTCAGTGAAACCACTTCTCTGTCACTGGGCCATCATCCGCACATGTACTGCTGAATATGTTGTTTTTGTACTTAGTTTCTGCTTGACAAGGGCATGAACCTAAACGCTACTGTTCTACGTGTCCAAGCTGGTAGTGAATCAAGAAAAATGTCCCAGTCTTCAAAACCATCATTGACAGATCAGAAAAGGTTTTAAGATACAGGGTTATTTATAATTGGATTGAATGCAGCAATTCTTTTTGGATTGCTGAGTTCTATTTTATTATTTTTTTATAGTTTACATCCACTTGGTTTTACTTATAGCGTAGTGCTGAATTTGTCTTCCTAACAGAGGTAGGTGCATCATCTTAATTCTTGGTTTTTTTTTTCCTGAAGATGGCTTCTTTACTGAGTACCTCCTCTAAACACGGATACTAGTGGTCATCTGTGTCTGCGATAGTAATGATTTGACATTTGGGCTATACAAGCAAACAGCATTCTGTGTAACAGGAAAACTTAGACTGCACTGACCTTTAGAGATGTCTAGAGGAAAACATTTGTGGGAATTGCTCCCAAATTGTCAGTATTGTTACAATCCACAGGGAATGTACAGGGGTGGCACAGAAATTGCCCAATTTACATGGGATCATGTTGTATGCTGAATTTATCTTTTGCTCTTATCAGGAATATGAATAGCTTTATAAATTCTGCAAATATGATTATAGCAGATGCTAAAACAACCTTTCTTTGGGTCTTTTATTATGATCTTCAAGACAGTATTTTTGAATATAAGGAGATTTTTACAGCTAGTTGATAGTGATAGGAGAAGAAATATGGAATAAATAGCAGTTGAATTCCAAAAGCATTCGAATTAATATTTTACTAATTTAAGTCCTTATGATATAAACATATGCACGTATTCCTGTTTATTGCTAACCTCCACTTATATCAGTTCTTGAAAATCACCACATGCACTACATATATAATAATTTTTATGTCTATAACTTAACAAACTCTTAAATTATGGAAGATGGAATTTTGATTTAGGATCCTCAGTACTTCATTTTTTTTCAATGTTGCCTTTCCACTTCTGGGGGCACAAGATTTATGGAGTCACAGCTTCCTCTTCTGTCTTCCATTCTAGATTGCTTATGTTTGGAAGCACCAAAAACTGGCAAAATTTGTGAAGTAATCATTAAGTAAAAATAGTGAAGGGGTTTATGCTAGAGATCAGTTTTAAAAATACAAATTGAACAAGCCAAAAAGTACATATGCCACAGCAAAACAGGTGTTCTGAAGCATTAAACATGTCAGTGAAAAGCACTCGTCTCTTTGTTTTTTAGGGTTATAATTCACCCCAGGAATACATTGCAACACAAGGACCACTGCCAGAAACTAGGAATGATTTTTGGAAGATGGTTCTACAGCAAAAATCTCAAATTATTGTTATGCTCACTCAATGCAATGAGAAAAGACGGGTACGTAACAAAATCTTTGGTGTGGTTTAAGTACAAGCAATTGCTCCCCCCTATCCAACTAATGCCCAGTGTCCCCAGAGCAGTGGAAGAGAAAGACATGAACTCCCACTCCATTTTAACTCTTTCTGCATGATGTTATATAGTCTGGAATATCCCTTTGGCCAGTTTCGGTCAGCTGTCCTAATTCTGTTCCCTCCCAGCTCCATGGGCCCTTTACTGAGAATGGCCTTGGCTCTCTACAGCATGCTTAGCAACTATAAACATTGGTGTCTTATTGGTGTCATAGTTTTTCTCCTAGAATCAAAACATAGCATCTTACCAGACACTGTGAAGAAAACAAACCCGTCCCAGCTGGAACTAAGATAGTTTTATGCATTTTTCTTTCTTTCTTTATTTATTTTTTATGATCTGCTCTGAAACCATATGTATTAATTGGTGGGTGGATTCATTTGCATTATTTTTCATGAGGCAGTGTCATTAGATCTGGAATTTCACTTCATTAAGTTACGGTAAACATTTCAGGATGATTGACAGTCTGGAGCATCTTTCAAATGGAGAGGCTGAGGAATCTAGGACTCTTTCACCTGAAAGAGTAAACACTTGATGGGAAAGAGTGGAGATGAGGGATCCAGACTCTTCTTAGAGGTGCCTTTTGACAGGACAAGAGGCAATAAGCACAAACTAAAGGAAATAGAATTCAGTCTAAACACAAGCAAATGCTTTTTTGTTGTGAGAGATGGGGTCAAACATTGGTATAGATTGTCCGGAGTCTAGGACTTTGAAGATCTTCAAAAGCCACTTGGACATAGGCCCGGGCATCATGCTCCAGGTATCCCTACTTCAGCAGGGGTTGGAGCAGGTGGACCTATAGGTCCTTGCCCACCTCAACATATCTGTGATTCTGTGCTTTTAAGATTACATAAAAATAAAACACATGTATTAGGCTTTATGTTTCCATTACCATTATAATATAATAATGTGAAAGATAGGTGCATGTTTTTAATATATTATTTTTCCCCATATTTTTTTCCTCTTAGACCTCTTCCATGAGGAAATGTAACAATCTGCAAAAAAAGATGTGTATTTTCATGCTTTGCTATGCTAATGTTCCCCTTCAGAGAACTAATGCATAACGATGCCTGTAGTTATATACAAACAAGAATGATGAAGCTGAAAGTAATTACAGGGTATATTACCTCTTATTGAAAGAAGCAAGCAGTGCTGTAGGCATTTCTGAAACTGCAGTTCAGTATGTTTTTGATTGTGCTTTTTTTAAAGTATGCATATAGATACATTTGTATGTTTCCCTCTTAGGTGAAATGTGATCATTACTGGCCTTTTACAGAAGATCCTATTGCATATGGGGACATTACTGTTGAGATGCTGTCTGAGGAAGAACACACAGACTGGGTTTATAGGAATTTCCGAATTAGCTATGTAAGTGTATCATGTTTCATAGCTCTACTAGCAGAGTGGGAACAATTTTTGTCCAGGCTTTTCTTTAAAATCTGTCCATTTCTGGCATGCACTGAAAAGCACCTAAGAAAATTGATTATGGCCTTGCTCTCTCTCACTCCACACAGGTAAATGTCTAAATCACATGACTTTCACCTAGGGTTGCCATCTCTGTGAACTTGCCAGCAACACATAAAACTGAAGCAACAGTTGTACATACTGTACGTATGGACGTTCCTGTGATGCAGATAATTACTGTACACTGACAAATATACTTGCTTTTTTTTTTTTTTTACTGTCAGACATAATCTTATTGCTATAAACCATTCAAAACTTAAAAATACATATGTAGAAATTGAAAATATCTTTTCGAAAGGGCAGTTGTGCAATGTTTGTAACATAAGTTTAGTGAATGGCTTAGACAGGACCTTGTGTAAAATGTGTTCACTGGTTCTCCACTCCCTACTGCTGCTGAAATAGAGCATTTCTCTGCTTTCACTTATTGAAGTAGAGGAAATGGAAGAGACTTGCAACTCATTACAAACAGCCAAGTTTCTTTTGCAGCTGCTTCAATAAATCATGTGAGAATAAAGCAAAGAACTGGCATAAGACATGATGGGATCAAGTCAGAGGTTGGGCTGTGTTGGTATCTACTGAAAATAACAATTGTAGTTCAGCTTGCTGTTTAGGCACTGTCCTCTATCAAAGGTAGACAAAAGGTATCACAGCTACTTAAGGGGCTTTTGGACTGGTCTCCTTTTAAATATTCTTTCCCTAAGACCCGCTGCTGTCTGTGACTGGAGAAGAGTTTCTGGAATTAAGATCTTTAGCCTGATTTGGCAAAACTAAAGGCCTTGATTGCCATGTTTTTTTTTGATAAGGTTCTCTCAAACACATAGATAGCCCTCCCCATGTTTTGAGTCCCTTTATATCTCAAAGAAGACATCGGCTGTCTAAGATCTTTTCTTTGTTGCCTGGCAATGAGAATGTTAGAAGGAGATGTTTTTCCTTCTGTTTTTTCTTTAAACTTCAGAAAAAAAATTCTCATGAATCCAGTATTAATTGTTTGCCAGTGTTGTTCTTTACCCATGGCAAAAGGAGAAAAGGGGAGGAAATGGATTACAAAGAGGAACAAAGCCTAAGCTTGAAAAGCGCAACAGTTCTTGATTTATAAGCAAAAAAAAACCCCAACCAAACAAAAAAATTAACTTCCATGTAAAAACAAACAATCAAACAAACACCAAAACCATATCCCAAACCCAGCATCAGGAGTTTTTACCCTTTTGGCTGACTTTATGATTTTACTGTCTTTGGTAGTATATGGATCAAGAAAAAAAAAAGTAACAACAAAACCTCAGTCTGACTGAACGTGACCGCACTGCTAAAACCTCTGTGAACACACTGCTGTTCTGCTTTTCCCACTAGGCTGATGAGGTGCAAGATGTGATGCATTTTAACTACACTGCCTGGCCAGACCATGGTGTCCCCACAGCCAACGCCGCCGAAAGCATCCTGCAGTTCGTGCAGATGGTCAGGCAGAAGTCAGTAAAGAGTAAAGGCCCCATGATCATACACTGCAGGTAAGCATTTCACAGCCAAGTCAGCGGAGAGTTGAAGGAAAGACCCGGTGAGATAGGTTGGAAGGGTAATTTTGGAGAGGAAGCTTGCTAATACACTGACACATTTATCCCTTGTGTGTCATCTGCACTTTGATAAACGCGCTCACTCCCCTTGCCCTACTGGGAGCAGCTGCCATGCCAGAGATGACATCATACCATATTGCTTCCTGACACAATGCTACCCACTGACTTGAGACCTCTTTGTAGCTTCTGGTGCAAGAGCTGTTCTTGATAGGTCTTCAGAGGGACAAAAATTGCCAGGTTGCAGTAGATGAGTGTGTGTACTCCCTAGTGACATGGTCCAAAAGAATGTTGAGGCTGGACAAGCTCTGTACCTGCCAGCCCTGCATCACCCACCTCAGACAGCAGCTATGTTGCTGAGCAGTATGTCAGCACCTTCCATCCTGGTCCAGTCTGTTGCTGATATGTTGGTCAGCACTGTGTCTCTCACAGCACTCTTTTTAGTACTACTTAACAGAACACAGTCTTTTAGAGTAGTATCTTTTCAAGTTTCCAGAAATGACAGCTAGCATTCTGATGGATGCAAAACAAGAGCACCTGTAAAAGCAGCAAAGCATGCAGCCTTCCTCCACATCTTAATGGAAAAATACATAGGGGATATTGTTTTGGAGTCCTCCTGTCAAGTAATGCTAGTAAGCCAGGGAAGGAACTAAAATTAGGGCTCTGAAATGGCATTTTTGATATTACTTAATTGTTCCGGGAAAGTGTAGGAGAAAGCATTTTCTGTAGCATCTTCTTTTTAATTAGGATGCTTCTACCAGCAGAGAAAGAGCTTTTCAGATAATATTTTGCACAACACTGTACATATTAGACCACATAGATTATAAATAACAATGTTCTGGAATGAGTGGATGTGCAGGGAGAAGGAATGTATTGATAAACAACAGTGGTTGCTCTCACGCTTTAAAGAATGGGAGGAACTGGCATAATTACAACTTTTCCACTTGCTATTTATGTATATATCAATTAATGTATCTATGAATACTATGAATGTATCATTTAATGAATCTTCCAAATGAGCAGATCTAAAGTTCCATTTCATCTCTTTTCACATATTAACATTTTTGCTAAAGAAATACAAGCAAAAAATCTGTTTTGTGAAAGCTGTGTTAAGATGAACTACTGAAACTTCATCTCAAATACTTTTCTGAAAGTACCACAAGACAAAATAAGGAATATCTGTTAAGATACTTCTAGCCTTTATAGTAGTTACTGTGTTGGTTCTCTTTAGGTAACTGGGGCAAATAGTTGAAGGAATGGTCAACTATTCCTTAAATGGTATTTTCCTCAGTCCCTGCAATAGCAGGGAAAAATATTGCAAAGAACAGGAAAACCAACCAAACAAACACACAGCTAAGAGGCTGGTGCTCTTGGTGGAACTTTGTTTTTTCAATTATGGAGTGGTTTGTACAGCACTAGGTCTCCTGGCAACAGATGGAGATCACCAGTCTCATGGGGGAAAAGTATTCTAGTCCAGGAGTCGATGGAGTTCGCTGAGAAGAGTTTAAACTAGGTTTTAAGGGAGAAAGGGATAAAACCAGGCTTACTACAGATGAGCTTAGGGACAGCATGCCAGTGTTGGGGATGAGATCAAAAGCTAAGCTGAAGAGCATCTACAACAATGCACACAACATGGCCAATAAACAGAAGGAGTTAGAAGCCCCTGTGCAGCTGACATAGTCATCATCACTGAAATATGATGGAATTGCTCTCACAACTGGACTGTTGCAATAAGGTCTCAGAAAGGACAGGAAAGAAAAGAGAGGTGCTGAGGTTGCTCTGTGTATTAGGGAATGGTTTGATTTTGTAGAGCTCAACACTGGTAATGATAAGGTCAAGTCATAACAGGTAAGGATCAGGGGAATAACCAACAAGGCTGCTACAGACCACCTAGCCTGGATGAAAAGATATATCTATCATTCTACAAACAGTTGGCAGAAGTCACACAGTTGTAACCCTTGTTCTCATGGGGGATTTCAACTTACCAAATGTTTGCTGAAAATAAAATACAGCAGGGATTAAGTAGTCTAGGAGGTTCCTGGAATGTGTGGAAGGTAATTTCCTAACACAGTTGGTAAGAGATTTTCACAAGCTATCAAGCCCCTCTAGACCTGCTGTTTACAAACACAGAAGGACTGGCGGGAGATATGGTCATTGGAATCTGTCCTGGGCATAGCAATCATGAAATGATTGAGTTCTCTGTTCTTGGTGAAGTCAGGAAGAGGATCAGAAAAGGCACTATCCCAGACTTCTGGAGGGCAGACTTTGGGCTAGGATACTGGCTGGGAGTGTCCCTTGAGAGACAGTCCTGAAGGACAAAGGGATCCAGGAAGGCTGGACATTCCTCAAGAAATAAATTCTCAGAAGTGCAGGAACAGATTGTCCCAGTGTGTCATAAGATGAACTAACATGGAAGAAGACCAGCCTAGTTGAATGGGAAGCTTTTGCTGGGACTGGGAAAAAAGAGTTTACCTTCTTTGTAAGAAGGGGCAGGAAACCTGGGGAAAGTACAAGGATGTTGCTGTGATATGCAAGGAGAGAATTAGAAAGACAAAAGCCCAGCTGGAACTTAATCTGGCCACAATTGTAAAAAGAGAAGAAAAAATGTTTTTACAAATACATTAACAAAAGGAGAGCCAAGGAGAATCTCCATTCTATATTGGGTCTGGCAGAGAACATTGCCGCAAAGGATGAGGAAAAGACTGGGGTACTCAATGTCTTCTTTACATCTGTCTTTAATAGTCAGAACAGTTATCTTCAGGGAACTCAGCCCTCAAGCTGGAAGATGGGTGGGGAGCAGAATAAAACCCCAAATTCTGGAGGAAACAGTTAGCGACCTGCTGCTTAACTTGGACTGTCACAGTTTCATGGGGCCAGATGGGATCCACCGGTGGGTACAGAGGGAGCTGGCAGAAGTGCTTGCCAAGCCATCTTCCTCCATTTATCAGCACTTCTGTTCAACTAGGGAGGTACCAGATGACTGAAGACTTGCTAATGTGATGCCCATCTACAAGAGGGGTCAGAAGGAGGATCTAGGAAACTACAGGTCTGTCATCCTGACCACAGGGTTGGGGAAGGTTATGGAGTGGATCATCTTGAGTGCATTCACGCAGCATATGTGCGACAACCAGAGGATCAGGCCCAGCCAGCATGGGTTCATGAAAGGCAGGTCCTGCTTGACCAGCCTGGTTTCCTGCTATGACTAGGTGATGTGCCCTAGTAAATTATATAAGCTGCAGGACATCTACTTTTTGCAGTGCCTCTGATTTTCTTCTGTGCCCATGCTTGGAAAGCCTAAACGAGATATATGTCTGTATTTGTTGCAGTGCTGGAGTGGGACGAACAGGAACATTCATAGCCCTGGACCGGCTCTTACAGCACATCCGTGACCATGAGTTCGTAGATATATTGGGCCTGGTGTCTGACATGAGGTCCTACAGAATGTCCATGGTGCAGACAGAGGTAGGATGCTGTGTCAATTCACTTTGGTGTGAACGTATCATGGGATCTCTCTCATGCTCCTCTGTAGTTTGCTCATGTCCAGTGATTGTTGCTCCCTTTGAACACCTGTCAAAGTAGTTATGAATTGCAAAAATTAAGTTGTTGTCTTTATTGAAGTATTGTCATATTGTTAATCTGCTGCATAGCTGACAGTGTGATGAAATGTCTTCAATCTCACTGATGTCATCCAGAGATGATGAGCTCTTCACTTTCTGAAAAAATTAATGTGTAAAAATGCATTCGAAGAAACTACCATTTAAAAATTTCAAACCATTTTGAAAAGAATTGGACTTGCTGAAGGGATTAATGACTCATGAAGTGATATCAGTATTGGACAGCCACTCACAGGTTTTCAGGAGTGTATCATCTGGTCAAGCATATGAACTAAATTACATTATGGCAATACAAATACCCAAAACAGAAGGGACATAAGAACCATGAGAAATTTGCCAGAGACCACCCAGTTCCACTCCCTGTATGTATGTCTACTAGATACCTCTTTTTATGTTGGAGGGAAACATTTCATAATAGTCATATCAGAATATCTGCATGGAAAAATATGCCAAAACTCTTATTCCAAAACAGATGGTTTTATGTATCTGGAATCTTCCCAGTTCTTCTACTAATGATGGAAAGATTTCCTGCTTCTTTTACTCCACTGGTTAGATGCAGAACAAGCTGGCAACCATCATATAGCTGGAAGGACCACCATCACTGTTAGCAGCCTGGCTCTGGCAGATAATCTGTTGCCAAGGATTCCTTATCCCAGAGCAAAGCAGAAAAGACTGAGCAAGGGTGAGGGAGAAGAAGAAAAAGCGACGGGAATGCCTGCTACTCTCTAGGAATTTTAAAAGCCAGTCTCAGATCATTCTGGATCATTCCCATAAACAACCACTTTTCAACACAATTCTCTAAAAGGTCTTGTATAAACACCAGAAAACAAATCCTGGCATTTTATTTCGGCTGCAGCTGCATTAACACTCCTGAGGTGATGTGATTTTTTTCTAACATATAAAGCCACTGCCTGTCTGGGGCTGATGCCCAGTCCTGCCGAGCCTTGTGCAGATGTCAGCAGGTGGCACTGGCACTCAGGTACAGGACCACTGGAATGGCTCTCTTTAGAAAACCTGAAACCGCACACCTGGGCTGACCTGAGCTCACATTTCCTCACATGGAAACTTTGGCTCTGTCTCATGGAGCAGTTAGAAAAAAAAAAGTAGCACAAGCCTGAAAAAGAGGTTAAAATGGAGAACACTCTGAATTAAAACTAGTCACTTCAAACCAAAGAGTGTGAAGAAATCCTGACTTTTATGTGGCCTGAAACATACTTCAAGCTCTGATACCTGCTGGGATCATCAGACCGTTGTGGGCACAGAATGAGATCCACACTCAGATTTTGAAGCTTTAAATTGCCTTTGTCTTTGGAGAGTCATTTTTGCTCAAGAGCCACTTGTTCCCCATGCCTTATACACATAAGGATTACTGGAGGATTTGTTTGGGTTTGCCTTCTCTCTGCTAGGAATAAACTCAAGTGATGACTTCTAAATTTCAAACTGAAATACAGTGTTTCTCTGTATGATGATTTGCTTCCAATGTACTGTACACATGGGGCGATAAATCCCCAAATAATTAACTGCTCTGTGAGCAAACCTAAGTTTCAGCCTCATACTGGTAAAGAAGTCAAGCGTTAGGGAACACAAAGCTTATCAAAACTTTTCAGTTGCATGTGTGGCATGAATGCAATTTGTTGCACTAAAATGCATTTGGGTATTTTTCTAAAATATAATTCTAAAACTAATTTATTTTCAGGCAATGTGAGGTAGGTGGACTTCCAGAAAGCCATATAGAACCTTCAGATTTGACATGAGAGCATGTAGTATGAAGGTTACACCTGTAGTACTAAAAGACTGGATAAAAGAGGGGATCTGCTAATGTTTATAAATATCTTAAGTATGGGAGTCAAAGACACATGGCCAACTTCTTTTCAGTGTTCTGGGGGGAAACAGCCGTAAACTCGAATATGGGAAGTTCTGCACCAATATGCAAAGGAACTTCTTCACAATAAGAGTGAAGCTGCTCAGAGAGGATTCTCCTTCTCTGGAGATATTCAAGAGCTGCCTGGACGCCTACCTGTGTAGTCTGCTCTAGGGGGCCTGCTTTGCAGGGGGGTGGGATTTGGTGATCTCTAGATGTCCCTCCCAGCCCCTACGATTCTGTGATTCATTGGATTGCTGCACTCCGCAGGTTCCTGCAGTTGGTTGCCCCTCTCTGACTGGCCAGCACTACAAAACTGACATTCCTAGTCCTGCAAAACTGCCACCATGTCAGAGACCATGACAGTGTGGGTCTTCATTTCAGATTGAAATGGGAAAGATGTCTTGCACACGCAGCAGTGCCGTTGCTCAGTGAGAATCAAGGGACTCAGCCTTGCTCCTCTCCAGCACATCACTTACACACCATGGTCACTGGCCATATGGCTGGCATGTGCTTGCACAGCCTCCTCCTGGAATCTGATTTGGGATTCTACACTGCAACCAGACAAAAGGGGAACTGTGAATGATAACAACTATTGTTTCTAAAGATGCAACTGCAGCTCTGAAAGTACTACTTCCTATGTTAGTATATTAGCCCGCTTTATCAGAGGCACATGCTGGTGGTACAGCAGAAGCTGAACTTTCCCACCAGTGTTCCATTACATTTTGTTTCCATGTGACAGATGGCAGCAAGGGGGCAGTCTGACAGAATGGCATTTGACATGGAAATGTGTAGGAAGCAAAAGTGTGCCACTGAATGCCTCTGTGTGGAAAAAATGGCATCCCCTGGCATCCATCAATGGTTGCTGAACATTTATGGAGATAAAAGAGTGGAAGCAAGCACCATGAGGGAGTGTGTGGTGTGTTTCAGCAGTAGTGACAGTGCATCTTCCACTGGTGCATATTTCTATGAGTGCTGAATGCAGGCTTGTGTTCATCATTTTTGAAAATGCATGCTAATGGTGACGACTATGCTGAAAAATAGTGTTTTGTAGCTGAGAATTTTCTCTATGAAATAGTGTTATTGTACTGTTTGTATCTGTTGTAGTTTCTGTGGAAATAAATAGGAGGCATTACTTTTGGAACAACCTACATAAATGAGATTCCTAGAAAGCTATGTCATAAATTCAGCTGAAGCACTTCTCCCATAGCACGGTTGTGACTTAACTTACAATACACCTTGTTCAGAGCTTAAATTTGCTACCTTCACAACCAGCGGGTAATCAGTTATTGGTAAAACTCTCAGCAAATCACCCATCACTTCAGCTTCCAGTCAGGTTGCCCTCACAGCCAACACTACAACCAGTATTCATTTGTTTCACTGCATCTCTCACTGTATGATGCTGGGGGAAGCTTAGTGAGTTTTTGTGCTTCCAAAGCTGCTCTGCACAATGGTAAGAGGCTATTATTTGGGAAGCATAGAACTCACTGTGTGTTGTGAGGGGGTAGGGAGTACAAAACAGGGAAGCTGTGCCAACAGCTGCTATGAACCTGTGTTTGGGTTTTCATCAGACGTTGTGAGTTGCAAAAATGCCAATTCCCTTAATCCTTTCTTCCAGGAACAATACATTTTTATTCACCAGTGTGTGCAATTGATGTGGCAAAAGAAGAAGCAGCAGTTCTGCATAAGCGATGTCATATACGAGAATGTCAGCAAGTCCTAGTTTGGAGTCCCAGGCGGTAAGTCTGGGAAGCCCTGTGTGAAGCACAGAGCTAAGCATCCCCGCTGCTTGGTAGCAACCATCATCACATTATGGCTGTATGCTTCTCACGCTGAGGAAGCTTTGCTTGGGACTTTCTTCCTAGGCTTCTCTCTGCTCTGAGGGGATTTTCAATGGAGAGTGCAAGCAAAATCCCCTCAGACTCTTGCATTAAATAACTCACTGTACTTCCCTTGGCAGTGTAAGGGTTTGTTGGCTCACATGTTCAAAGAATTAGAGAATCCTGAAATTCTAAGGATTTAACTGAAGCTCTCACTCCGCTTGTCCTCCTACACCCTGCAGTGAGTGAAGGGTTCAGGCAGAGGAAGAATTTATGCCGTCCTCACATCACTCCCAGCTGCAGGTTACCAAGGCCATCTGACGGTTTGGGTTGGGTCGCCAACACTGCTGACATGTCAGCAGGGCTTCCTAAGGAGTGAAGGAACTCAGGAGCTCCAGTAGGAAACGCTGGGAGCTAGGGAATAGGAGAACTCACTGCTGTGAGCAGGGGCCACCACTGTGCTTTTCCACCAGGCCCCAGGGACTGCCTCAGTGCAGGCAACAGCATGGCGTGGTCCCCAGCAGCGCACCAAGCAGTGCTTTGGGGTTTTCTGTCGATGACGATTTCCTTTCGCTTCAGGCTCACTCTGTGAGGACACATGGCCCTGCCTCAGCTAGTGAGCATTAGTTCATTAGGTGGCAGTAATAAGCCAGCCATAACCTTAACATTTGCTTTTGGGTGAAGGAGGAAGCTGCACGCTGCTGACACAAAGTGGATTCTCAGCTACCTCATGGACAGTCATGACAGGCACTAGCCATCTGCACTGGCACCTGTATCAGCATCTGTGTGTGTCATTCCCCTGCTCATGAAACACACCCAAGACTTTGCACGGGCCTCACTTGCCCACCTGTAGGGAATTCACCATTTAAAAAGAGTGCCAGAGCCTCATTATACAGTCAGGCCTCTGTATGGACGTCTGGTAGGACTACATGCCAAGATCTCTGTGTATTTCCTAATCTAGTTCTAACGTGTTCTCTCCCTGTTTTTTTGTTCCAGGTGAGACCATGAAGCACACCCATCTTCCCTCGCTTCCGATTTTTTTTCTTTTGGTGGCTTGAACCACCATGAGAGACCGCTGCCTTGGGTACGCGGCCAATGAGAACAGAAACTTTAACTTTCAGAAGCACTGGGGAGAAAAAGCCTTAACAAGCCTGCAGTGTCTTTTGAACTGTTTTAATTTCTGGACATTTTTTTAAATACTGGACCAAATTCAACTGAACAACATGAAGGAAAAGACACTATAAGATGTGCATAAAATAGAGTGCTCCAGAACATTGGGTTTTCTTGTTTGATACTTTCAGTTATTTTATTTGTTTCTGTGCAGGTTGGGCTTAAGGTTAAAGTAAGTAAGTAAGTGCAATATTTTTTTAAGGGTTGAATGAAGACCTTTCTTCATGTGTCACTGGTCTGTGCTAATGTCCATAGGAGAGCAGGCATTGTTAGTATCTAATAATACCTCATTAGTGAATAGCAAGGCATGTACATACATGAAGAAATATGGAGATTGTGAAAGAGGGGGACAGGGGTGCTGGGTACCTGGATTGAACTGTTTTCTGCAGCCCTGACATTCTCTGCTTGGGGCCTGGGGAAATGCAAGACCCAAGAAATAGACTGACCTTCGGAAATGCAGACCATGGAGCCCGAAGCTGAAGCAGGCAGCTGAGGAATGGGGTCACTGTGGTTTGTGACAGTGCTGCTAGGAATAAAGCAGAGATATTGCTCTTTTCTCCAACCTTTTCAGTAATGCCACTGAGAGGGCTATTTTTTCTTAGATCAATCTAATCCAAGCGCAGCTGAGGTAGCTTTGACTCCATTTCTATAGCATCTAACTGTCTGAGCAATTTATGGTGCCTATACCCCTCATTTGTTTATTATTTTTACTAAGTATTAAACCTGTGTAAAAATGTGAAGCTGATTCAGGTTGGGTTAAAAAAAAAAATGTGCTTTAATGGATGTAACTATTTTTCCGAGCCAGGAATTCACGGTGTTACAAAAATGTTTTCTTTTTTTGGCATGTGAAGGGATATGGTTATTGCTTTATTGCTATGAGGCTGCCAAAGCATCGGGACAGATTCCTGCAGGGATGTCGGGTCAAGGCGATGGGCTTTTTTCCTTTTTGCTGTCAGTTTCAGTTCTAGTCAGAATAATTAGCTATATATATTTTTTTGTCTTTGTATAATTCCAGTACATCATTGTGTATTGTGACATGGATGCTGTCAGAATGGATGTTTGATGGCATTTTGTAGCCTGTTGCTTTTTGTCACCTCATTGGAAGTTAGCAGCAATGGTAACTCAATGTAAACAAAACAAACTTGAACTGAAAGTAAACACACTGGATTGCTTACCTGTGAAGAAGTCACTGTCAGCAAAATAGCAAGTGCACTCACACATACTTTGTATTCACTGCACAGCCAGCGTACCAGAGGTGGTAGCTCAGCCAATTTCAGGAGCCTGATATCCTCCTTTAGATGACAATGGGTTTATTTATTTTTTAAAGTGCTATTCCTTCAGCTGATTAATAAGTGTGTATTTCTTTAATATCTACTCCATCTCGGTAATAGTTATAATGGAAAACTTCCTTCAAATTCTCCCACATGAGCAATGCAAAAACACATAGATAACACAACCCTTAAATAAATCAGGTCCTTTTGAAGAGTACTGAAAGAAACAAGACTCTACCTCTGATTATTAAATGTGAGGTGAAGAAGCGCACACTTCACATTTGACAGTTTCCACTAGGTCCATCCCCAAAGCAGGGCTGCCATGGCTTTAAATAGGAAGTCTGGAAATGGATGCAAATGGGCGGGGAGGCATCTTTAGGGGGTAGGCTGCTAATAAGAAAGCTTCAATAATACCGTTGTTTCTGTTCCTTCACAAGTGCATTTCAGCTGGAGGGCCTGCCACGTAACTGGGAATGGCCATGATTTGCTGACCTAATTTGAACAGAAGCAAGAATGATGAAAGATCACTTGACGGTCCAGACCGTGCCTTTTTGTTGGTTTATATTTCACAGTGTCACCACTGCTTATTTAGAAAACATGTTCACACCCCTCTAGAGAACTTCTAGCAGGTATAAAAAAGAACAAATCCACAAAGGTACAAATGTTCTTGCTTTCTCATTGACTGCCCTCTGTGCCTTGCCCACTGATTCTACGTTTATTCTGTATCATAGCCCAGAGTATCCAGGTTACTTTTAAAACACTGATATGCACACAATTACAGTGCGAGCTGGCTGTAACTGAGTCTTGGCTGACCATAACAAAGTACAAAGTAGCTTGCCAACATCACACTGTTGCTAACTATACTACCTGAATAGCCTGAATTTTGAATGCTTGTCAAAAAGTATGCCACTTACATGTTAGCAGATTGTGTATGGGAACTGTTGAGTCATGGCCTGAACCACTGATTGAGCGCCTGGGGAAAAGACCCAGTCAGCCCTGGGAAGGGGAAAGCAATTCACCTGTGTGACCAGAAGGGGTGGAGCCTGGCTGCACCTCTCTTAAACCTCATTTAAGGGCTGTCTGCCACTGCAGAAGGATCTCTGGTCGGAGATCCCTCCCTTGTGGCACGAGCACTTTTCCTTTGTAACATCTTCCTATTGCACTTGCCATTACACCTCTTACATCACCATTCCACCACGCTGATCTTTCCAATTGTTACAGGTTGCAACTTCACAAAGTCAATTGTTACTAAGATCAAACAAACAAAAACCCCCTTCTTCAGACAAAATATCTTTTCCTAACTCATATATTGTGCAAACCTGCATAAGTGTGTGTGTTGGGATGGAAGTACCACTTCTCCTGGCCTTCAACAGCACCTCTAAAGCAATAGGAGTGTCTGAGAGACAGTATGGCTCAAAAGAACCATGCAGAGCCTTCAGCATGAATCAACATTCTCTACAGCCAGCTTTACCTTGTCATGGAAGCAATCTAACTAAAGAAGTGGACAGAAGTGACTGCTGTTACACCGTGTGTGCAAAGAAAGCATAAAACTGCTGAGTAAGCATGGGATGCCAAAAGTCCTCCACACCATTATACACTTTTCACGCAGTGTATCTCTCTAAAATATTATTGTTTTTTTTTAAAAATCACAGCACACTGCTCAAAGCCTCGAGAAGACATTTGGAATGAAATGTTGCATTTGACAATTTCATTTTCCTCTAAGACATGGAGAATTTTGAAGAAAAATATTTATTTTCGTTTTCCTAACCCTAAATCAAACCTCCTTTTACTTTCTCATAACTGCCACCAGGCTGTAAACTCAAAAACTGTGCAGTGGAGGTATGAAGCTCTCTGGAGTGCCTTAAACCATTAAGAAAATTCCAGGAAAAAGGGAAATATCTGCTTAAACATCACTTAAATTTCACAGATTGTTACATAGAAGTCATACAGTCTAATCCAGCAATATTGAAGTATAAAATTCAGCTTCAAGCTTTACTGGCTTGGTTAATCGTTAGCAGTTAATTTAAAAAATAATTTTAAAAATGCAGAAAAAAAACAAAATCAAGGGAAACAAAACATACAGATTATTCTGCTTACACAGAAGGGTCTTCCTGTTTTCCTCCCAGGTGTCTCCAAAGATCTCTGAGAATACTGACAGCATTCAGATTAAAAATAACTACCAACTACAAAAACAACTGAGAAGCCACCTCTTTTCTTTCAGAGAAGGTATATGGGGCTTCTTCTAACACTTCTGTGTACCAAACTACATAAAGTTTAAGGTGGTGGCTTCTTCTGAGCAAAAGCAAATCTGTATGTTCAATGCAAGAAAAAAGTTACAGTGAGTATGAGAACTGGCTTTGTATTTTGGTACCTAACAGGAAAAGAGAGGTGCATGAAGCCATCACTATAGCTTTTATGATATCAGATGTACTTTCCACGTGAAAAGAGTGACTTTAATTTTTATGTCCAGGTTTCAAAGATCTTTTTAAGTTTCTTACTTCTGTACTTACAAGCAATATCTATGCAAGAACAGTCTGAGACTTTATGTAGTTAGTCATTCATCACACAGTGAAGGGGACTGCTGTACAGCAAACACATCGGGCTGGATAGATATGGATGCATACAAGTGAGGGTGCAGGAAAGAAAATTTAAAATATGGCTTAGAGAGTAGTTCAAATCTTGGGAGAACCAGACCTGACTTTTAATGACAAGTTGGGCAGTGAGACAGTCAACTTTCTCCCGTAAAGTTGTGTGTATAGGTTGAATGGATGCAGTCTTCATGAATGTGTTCTGGTTCAAATGTCTCCACTAGGGAGCATGTGATAGGGGAGTCACATTTCTTTCAGAGGGTAAGACAGAAATCCTCTTCTTGGCAACTGCTGTTGTATTTGGAGCCTTAAGTTTGGGACTCTTCACCTTCAGAACCACTTCTGACTAAGACCACATTTAAATAACAGGTGTCATATGTGCTTTTAACCAGACTGAATATATACACTGACACATAACCAACACACAGAAATAGTATTTGTAAGCACATTTACAATAAATGGCACTAAACACCTTTATTAAGATTTTAATTTCTTTTATGAAAAAAAATGAATAGGATTCTTTTTTTTTTTTTCCTTGTACACAGAGGAAAAGCAAACTAATGGCAAAAATCAAGAACGCTTTCTTATTTCAATACCATCTTTGTAGCCACAAAGATACAACTATTTAACAGACAAGAAATACTGTTTATTGCAGACTTTAAGCTGATTCATGTGGAAAAGGCACTATGAAACTTAATCAAACTAGATGATTAAATTTGTCTAAATTAAGTGATATTATATATTATATATAATACATATATTATATATAAAATCACAACACCATTTGAAGTAACAGAACATTTTTGTGACAAAAATCATCGCATCTTCAAAAATAATATTTACTGGAAGGGTCACTTCCTTTTCTCTCCCTTTTGACTCCAGGAATCCAATTTTCCAAAAGATTACATTCATAAAGGAACAACAGCTTTTTACATATGGAAAAACTGACGTCTGGGATCAACAAGCAAAGTCTAGATTATACACTGTTCCTCCGACAGGTTAAGTTACAAACAAAAAAGGCAAGTGTATTAAAAAAAAATAATGAGAATTGTTTCATGGCTACCTACAGCAGATCTGATCCCCTCTTTCAGCTGAGTTGTGTTACTACTTTCTATTAATTCCTTCTTGTGCAATATTATTGTTCATCACAAGTGAAGTATGGATAAAATCAAAGTACAGAGTATTATTTTGGTATAAACAGCGTCATTAGTAATAAAATACCTTGGGAGCAATGCAAGAAAGATTCAGTCTATGCTGGGCTGCTGTTCATACCCTAAACATTACCTCTTTAATTGCTGGCATCAAATAAACATCCTGCAACTGAATGCACTGTAAGAAAGACATAGTTGCAAACTACAGCTGGCGATGGAATTCAGAACTATATTATTACTAAAGAGTTCAAATGCTTTTTATTGCTGGCTCAAGTCTCCTAGGATGGATCAAAAATAAAAATACATTCCAGTTTACCTGTCACTGAAATGTTAATTCCATAAAGCCAAGGCTTGTCTTTGGGTATAAGTGACTCTAGTGCCAATAGTTTCAACCTGTCAGTAACTTACATTGGATTTCTCATTTTCATTTTTAATGATGAGAAGCCAGCAGCAAGTACTTCTGCAGATACTACTGTAAGTTTTCTTTATGTTGGCTAGTTATGTATTTTTACAGAGTAATAAGACATTCCCCTTCACTAAAGCAAAGCTGGACTGTATAATGCTATGGTCAGTGGAACTAAAGAAAAGAGGAAAGACTTTTAGTGGCTGCTTCCTTCATCAAAAGACTCCACACCTGAATCTGATGCAGCTGCACTGATTTTTTCTTGTCGTCTTCTCATAATTTCTTGCAGTTCTGAACTGCCACTGTTAGCCTGCAAAGAAAGAAAAAAGAAGAGCTGTTAATCTGTGATTTTGACAAAAGATGAAGTTCTACTGACAGCATTTTATTAAGATTGAGCAAGTTAAACATATCTTGCAGCTCCGCCACTAAAAATGCACTAAGAATCCGGTTATGTGACATTCGGAAAACAGAAGCATTTATGCTATTCCTAAATGTAGACCAGAAAAGAGCCTATAAACTGTTAACCAGCTTGATTTTTAACACTGCTGGGTACCATCACCTCTCATGCAAGACCCCATTAGCATTGGATACTCATGGAATGAAACACAGCCTAAATACAGAATTAAAGTCCATCGAATTTGCTAGGATTTCACCCGAGTACTTAAAAATCTTGGCAATCGTATTTAGAAATTAAAGCACAAAAAACCTTGGGCTTCTAGATCTATGTCACCACTAAATTTATGCATGCCCATGGATTTGCACAGCAAAGGCCTTAGTGAGGATTTGGATTACTAATCTTAGTATTCTACATCACACCGTGTGACATCAAGCATTTGCTGATCGAAGATGCAGTACTAAAACCCAGAGCACAGTAATAAGAATTGAATCCTATTAATGTACCCATGTTGCCTGAGAACAGCATTCTGAGGACAAGGCTTAATTTCACAGTCAGAGTGAAAGAACAGTTCTGAAGAGCTAGGGCAAATAGATTTCTTTGAAAACATAAATTAAGTTATTAACAAGGCCAGGGTGCACATACAATAGAGCATAACATTGCAAAGCACACAACTTTGAATAAAGCTAGGAGAGTATGAAACAAGATCTATATCACTGCTGTGTTACTTGCCTGGAGCACAACCTTCTAAGCTTAAACTCTAGCTTCCCAAATATCCCCTCACTAGAGAAGCAGAAACTGTTTTTGAAACTTGTGAAATAAATTTCTGGACTGTTATTGGGAAAACATCCTTCAACTGATTCTTCAATTTTCTCTTAGAATTTATCTCATGACAGGAAATTTAATTTAGATTTATCCCATTAGGTCTATTACAGTGCATTACCTGATGCCATGACCTGGCAGACAGGTTGGGCATCTGAAGAGAGTGAGGGACTTATCCTAGCTAAAGTACCATTGTTCTTTCCCCTGCTCCCTGAGTGAGAGTAGAAAGCAGGGGGCACATAACTAACTCCCTGAAGGTGATAGACCACCTGGATTTGTCTTCATTCATCTTATCCTTGCCCACTTCCAGATACAGAGCAAGCACAGTAGCGGTACTTTACTGAAGTAATGCATAAAAAACATTAGCAAGTACCTGACAGCTTGCTTTATCAAAGGTCACATAGAATTCTTTTTTTCTGCAAAGAACTGAGCTGCCATGGCTGAAACAGTTTATCTTCCTGATAACATCAGTAAAAACCTGACTGATGGGCTTGAAAAGCAATTGCAATACAACACACGCCTCAACACAACAGGCACATCCTGCTGACACAGGCCACAGCATAGCTCAGCAGCCCAGGGCTGTTTTGGGGAACACAATTCTCTGAACGGACTGTTAGACTTCAGCTCTGCTGATTTACTCAGCTTAGTCTCTAACCATATCATGAGGTATCAGTAAGCCAGTAAATTTTACACTCTTTAGACTCAGACTGCTGAAATCAGAATCAACAAAAGCAATGATAGAACCGTGAAACAGCCTGAGTTGGAAGACATCTCAAAGATCATGTCATTCCAACCCCCTGCCATGGGACACGGTTGCCAACCACTAAATCAGGCACTAGACAAGGCTGCCCAAAGCCCCATCCAACCTAGCCTTGAACAACTCCACAGAGGGGGGGGCTTCCACAGCCTCTCTGGGCAGCCTGCTCCAGCACCTTACCACTGTCTCAGTGAAAAGCTCCATTGGTCCATCACATTTCTATGTCTGTATTGTTCCTTACAACCAGGTGCCTCAGAGAACAAACAATTTGATGCATGGACTAGATAAAAAACTATTTTCATGTGTTCCCATGCTTTCCATAGATGGAGTAGTAAGACAACAGGAATGTGGACTTGAAGTTTTCCTGCCGCAGAGATGACAAAGCCAATGTTCAGGATATTTTATCTCTACACTTATCTTCTGATTAATGTTCTTCATGCCCAGAGCTCCACAATATTTGAAGAAATGCACACACAAGATCTAATGATCACTGCAACTATTAACATTTTCAATTTGCAGAGAAAAAGTTAATCCACACAGCAGACTGGCCGCCAATTGGGTAAAATGCTCTGTAGTTTGCATACAAGGTGAACTTCAACATTATGGAGCAATCCTGAACAAAAGCTCCCTAGAAGGCAATCCCAATCAGTACAAGGTGTATGGGGCATCTCAGTCTGCCTCCTCCTGAGATGCTGCTACTTGCAACCACCATCTTCTTGGACAGAAACGGTGTTTGGCCCTGGCTATGTCCAGCTGTTTTGCTCTCTGACACACTGATCTCATGCAGAGTTTTCTTTTTGGTTTTGCTTGGCCAGCCTTAGAAAGCTGCCAAACCCCGAACATCTCCACTACATTCATGGTCTGCTCCTTTGTCACGTTTATACTGGGGCCACAAAACTCTGAGAGGAGTCTTGCTGCCTTTGATGTTTTAAAGTGGTTTGGATTCAGGTTTAAATGGAGTCCTCATAAAGATAACATGACTAAATTCCAATAACAATTGGAATTGGAACTCCAATTTCAGAATACTTAATTCCCTCACCTAAGGCTGAAGAACTTAAAAAAACAAACAAAAAATGCAGCTGCATACAGGTAAGGGTCTGGTTTTCAGTATCAGGGAATGCAGGCCCAAATTTGAGAGGCTTTCATTGACCTGCAGAAACTGTATGAATCAAGGAGCACTCATGGAAATTCCTGGCTACAAATAACAAGCATAGATGAGGCAGGGAGTTCTGTAATGGTAGACAGCATATGGGTTTCTTTTCTCTTGGCCATTATTGTTATTTATGCATAGCACACAGGACATTTACAGAAATATGATACCAAAGTACTAGGGAAAGAATGCCAGAGCTACAGAACTTCATGAGAAGTTGTCACTGATTAATTGTGTAGGACAATTACTGTGGTCAAGGCCATAACATACTTATAAAAAGCATTCTGTTTTTCTTTGCTGTATAATAGGTCTGACACTGGTATGAAAAGTACATGTGCACTTAAATGCTTCTGTAATTGGAAATGATTCTAGTTTGACCAGTAAAACATAACCTTGCTTGGAGGACATGAACCCATGTTTCCTGAGTCACTGTTAGACTTTTTGGGACTTATTCATCATGCACATTCCTATAGATTATCTTAAACAGAGATGGACAGCTTTTCTAAGACTTGCAATATGAAATTCAGATATTACAAATGATATGATACATGAAATACAAAATATTGACAGAAAGGAAGATGTGCCTTTGTGTTCCAGACAACACAGCAAACACGCTGTAATCAAAATTTCTTCAGTTCTGAAAATCATCAGTTAAACCTCAAATAACTAAGGTAGAAATAAATATTTGCATTACCTTTTCACTAACAAAATCCAACAACCTTGCTAAATTCTCAGGACCCACTTATTAACACTGGGCAAGTTTTTACTGCTAAGTTTCCTGCAGAATAAAGCCTAACTGAGGTAAGCAGAAAAACATCATAGAGAGGGAAAGGCCAGACCTCTACAATCCCATGCATCTGTGGTTTTCAGCCTAAATTCTGCCACAGTAGCAAGGAGTGCTTTTCAAATTTGGAGGCAGAACCCCACAAACAAGTCTAACACAATCATGAAGTTAGCTTTACACTCTACAGGATGCCACCAAGTCCTTTGGCAGGACAGACAGCTCTTTACAAGAAATGTTCTTCCAGGTGCAGTGTCAAACTCTCACCTCCTGGATCTCCACCATCAAGACTACATCTCTGAGATGTTTACATTACTCCTCTGATCACATTCTGAAGCATATTGGTCAGAAACTGTGCATTTAAGAAAAAGAAAAAAAAAAAAACAACTAACCCTACTTAAATTTCTAAACAATAACATTTATTGATAGTGATATGGAAGTAAATTTGACTGATGTAACAGTTCAGACTGTTATAATAGTTTAGACTGTTATAATAAACTTTTTCTTTTTTGTGCTTTCATACATGGGGACTTTCTTCATGAAACTTAAGACTGTAGACATTCGAGAGAAGCTGAAGTATATACATACCTACTCAATAGGAAATAATGGATTGCATTGGAGTTAGCAACATATTCCTAACATGAAATTAAGACTTGAAGCAATTTTGATAGTGTTAATAGCTATGCACTCTGGTCCACGCTGATCAGGTAAATTGTAAAATATGCATCATCTTAAACTTCTCTTTTAAAATAGATCTGGTGGTTAAAGTTCAAATTCTTTAAGGAAATTTCTTTAAGGAAAGCTGGAAAGTAGTTCCAGCTTTCTGATGAGAGAAATAAATATATATACATATTAATTTTCCTTTAAGCAGGATTTGAAGACTGAAGCTTCTCTGTGGACTAGTCTCATCTCTAGACATTATCTAGCCTATTTTTCTACTTCCTGCATCAAGTTAAAAATTAAAAAATAAAATACAAAATGTAGCTGTTTCCTGGTTTTAAAGGAACAATACCAGTGCAATGAGCAATGAGCATAGAAGTACTGTACATATTTCCATGGCTCGGTAATTCTGCTAGCACGCTGTTGAGCATGTTTTGCTACACTTATGATCCACCAACGAAGATGCACTTAAGCTTAAGTACCACCGTGTACTTCTTCTAATGCTTTGTGTACCCCTTTAGAAGTGTGGAGACATGCCACCCAATGTTTTGAGGAATGCTGCTCAATGCACTAATACCAAATAACCCAGGTACAAATGATGCATATCAACATGATGAGAACTGAGGAAAAAAAAACATATCTTGCAGAAAGAGCTCTTGACTTCCACACATTCAAAAATGATGACCTGAATCATATATCCTAGATATCAGTGAGCCAGCACTAGAGTAGTAGGAAGGGTTATACATACCTCCAAAGCAGACTTCTGTACCGTAATTTGGCTGTAGACTCTAGACCCTTCTGGGCAAACAGTCCTCAGTTCCTCTTTATTGAGGGAGAAAAGCTGAGCTCCAGTCAGCACACCAAGGCTGTTCACAGTCCTGGGGTCACAAGGAACAAGCAAGAAATAAATAAGAAATTGCTGGCCAAAGAAGAAGAAGAAGTCTCCATCTATCATCACCTCAAGTAGAGTTACCAAATCAAGATAGAACTGCAAGCAACAGGACAACTGAAGTTGATTCATACATATCATAGCCAGTACCTTTTGGTGGAGGCTAATGTGCACACATTTTTTTCAGATATATATCTCTCTATAAATAACTATGAGGTAGAAATAGACATATTTGCTAAAACATTATTTTTTTCCAAGAGTATCTTGCTCTTCTGAAAGCTTCTTGATTTTAAAAAGCAATCAGACCATACCCAACTAACTGTAAGGAGAATTCTTCTAATAACTCTCAGATTTGTCCTCAAACTTACACAGGGTTGAATCCTTTGGACTGCAGCCATGCTTTCACATCCTCAGGCGAGGAGTCGTATGTGATGTTCACTACTGGGATGTTTGGCCGTGGCACGTGGAACTTCCTCTGGGCATTGCTGCGGCCAATGGTGAGCCGGTGAACGAGTTCATCCTGCACCTCTTCCATCTGAGATTTCCTGCCTGGAGAGAGAGGTGCCCCACGTGAGTTACTCTCAAGAGTGCTTTATCAAGGCAAGGTTATTTCCTACGCTCTAATTTAAATCTTATACTTTCTTTTTCTTTTTTTTCTTTTCTTTTCTTTTCTTTTTCTTTTTTTTTTTTTTTTCTTTAAAGATCTATTCATTAGCTCTGGCTGAGTTATTATTCACCTTGTTCCCCAGGGAAGACTTCAATACTCCCACTCCTGACTTTACCAATCAAAACATAATAAATATATACATTCAACTGAGACCCCAGAAAGAAGAGAGAAACTTGGTGTTGCAGAAGTAGATAGAGCAGTTTAGCACTCAAGCTGGAAAATGGGCAAAGATGGCTGGACTGTTCAACTGCCATAGTTTGAATTTCTTCCAACATAAATTTAATAATGTTTTAAAAATGAAAATAAAAACACGAGGAAGAAAATAAAAGATTGTTTCCACTCTGGAAAGTCATCACAACTTCTTAGTACAAAGCAAGATGAGACAAAAAAAAAAAATTACCATTGCTGAGACATACTGCCTTAAGCCTAATACTTTACTATAGTAATCCAATTTTTAAAGGATTTTAAGAGAAGACCACAAAAAATAACTTGAATTCACTCCGAGCCTCAGTAATGTAGTGGTAGTTGATGGAAACAAAGCCATTCTTAGCTTTAAAAAGAATAAATAATGAATTAGTTTACTACACTAGAGATACTGAAACTGGGGTAAGACTATTTTTTTCATTGAAATCAAACTGTGTAAATTTACACAGAACCCTTTTGCCTGAAGCATTTAGTTTCATTGTTGGTCAGCAGCATACAACAAACCAGAATGCCAAATATATTTTTCAATGCAGAAAAAATGATCTAAGGAAATTTTCACAAAAATAGGTAGAATCTGAAATAGTGTAAGCATCTTCAGAGACAGAGAATGTACTGATTTTACACAATCTCATCATACATTAACTCTGGTTTTACTACAGAAAGACCTGACGTCAACTTTTAAATGATCTAGAAAAATCTCCATTTCCTTAACAAGATATTTTCAGTTGTTACTATTCCACATTCTCAGTTTGATTCACAATGACTACATTAACATTTTTGCTGCACAAAGAGTAACTACATTAACTTTTCTGATGCATTCGGATGGCAAAAGTTTTCCTTTCTTCCCGTTACACTTGATGGCAACAGGGGAAAATGATATAGCACTACATGGAAAAACAATAAGAATGCAAAAATGTTTCAATCTCTCATTTCATTGTATATTTTCACAAGAATCCTCCAGGGACTCATCCCTCTTGCCAGTCACATGAATAAAAACAATGTGGTTTTGTTTTTTTTCTAATCACAAGTTAGATTACAAAAGAAAAATCCACATTTTAACTATTTTCTTCTTTTATAAAATAGCCCTAGGCCCCAACCTGAAAGTGGACAAAGTATCTCCAGCAAAATATCTGAAGCATGCAGACCCTATCTGTATTTTTGTTTTCCAAAGTATGAATTGGAAGCCAAAATGACATGCTCAGTGATATACAAATAAAGACTTTGGACAATGTTATTGTAGTATGCACCAGTTACTCTCCCAGACAGGAAGAGTGCAAGAAAATTGCTATTGTGTCTCTATTTACACGGATTTTGGAAGACTTAGGTTTTATCTCTACCAGGACTGTATCAGAAGACAAATATTTAGCTGTTAGATAACAAATTCTTGCTATTGTTAGATGCATTATCACAAACAAACAAAATGCACTCAGTAGAGGTGGCTGCTACAGTGCACATTCCCTGCAACTGATTGGGAAGGGCTGTCCACAACTGTTGCAGGGGCAGGAATTTTCTGGGATCTAGACACCTGACGTCCAGTGGGCTTGAGTTTAAACCCCTGGTGATGTAACAGACATCAAGCAAAGGCTTTGGCTTGAGTGGAACCTAAGGGGCAACAGATGATGCCTTGCAAGCACTTGGTCTACAGCAACCCTTCACAGCCCATGCCTAAAGCCAGAGTGACCTTCAAATTTATTATCTGTAGCAGACAGGGAGAGTCATCATGGATTTAAGGAAATGCACATCTGCTGCAGCATGTGAAGAGCATCTCAAATGGAGCTAACAAGATCAATTATTTGGGGGGAAGTTCACTGTCAAACTCCATATCTTTTGTACAAAATTCCTCAGGTTTGTGTTTTCATTTAGGAGGCAAACCAAAGGCAGAGGCTGGCCCTAGTTTGTCTGTGAAGCAGCAGTGAGGTGTGTTCCTCCCAAGAGGCTCTTTTAATTACCAGCTAGACTGTCATGTGAGAAAGCTGAAAAGAATCTGAGTCTTCCTGAGTTCAGAGTCTAAGAGAGAGCTGGTGTACCACCAGGCAATGCCACAGCAGGCTGAGTGTATGCAAGCAGGGATGCTTCCCATCTGCTGGGAGCGCAGGGAAAGGGACCCTCTGCAGAAAGGACTACTCTTGGTTTCAGTTTTCATCTCAGGTGGAAATCAGATCTTCTGATAAGGAAGGGGATTGGAAAAGCTGTCAACTCATGAAAAGCAAAAACCTCATTATTTTAAGAACTCCTGTTTTAGAAGTTGTAGCAAGTGCTTGCCAATAAGTTTCTGTTATTTTGAGCTAGGTGATTTCATTACTTCAAGTATACTGAAGACAGATATTGTTGATTAGGGAAATTCTGTCAACCTAACCACTTTTCAGTTGACTCAGAGTGGGAACCTCAGCAGCAGCCATGGTTTATAATTACAAGCAAACCTTAAGCAGAACATTTCATGACTACTACACACTGCTTGGCTGCAGGTTATCATCAACAGAGCTACGGATTATATCTTCTAATTCTCCTAAGACAAGGACACATAAATTTGCTTAGTGGCCTGCGAGCTGCTCTTACTTTGACCAAGGGTCCTGGCTATAAAGACAAGTTTCCTACACTACCACTAAAATGTGTTTTCTATGTGTCAGCCACTGTAAGCCTCCTTGGAAGCCTTGGATTTGTATTTCAGAAAGGTGTAAACGCCCTAGACAATCGTGGAGAGAAGTGTAGAAAGAGCCCAACTGATTTCAAAAGTAATTTTATCAGAATGCAATAGTGAACTCAGGCAGGCAGAGTACATTACCCCGAATAACAGCATGAGCATTTGCAGCGTTGAAAACCGAGTGAAGATCCTAGATAGTCACAACAGAAGAGAATGTGAGAACATACTACTCCAGGACTGGCACAGGTGCAAGGCTGTTTTTGCTCGTACTTACTTTCACGACTGTATAAAGAACTGTCTATGCATAGAACATGTGTCTTGTAAATATGGGTTTATATCTAAGCATTTCTTAAATATTTATCTGAAACATAAGGCCTTAGGGAATTTGAAGATTAAGCAAAACAGACATACAAAGATGGGAGAGAAACATTTTTTCCTCCTTAGACAAACTTACGGTCCACAGGAACTTGTTTGTGCTTCTGGCTGTCTCGCGCAACACTACCACCGCTGTCACTAGAGGTGCTGCTTTGGCGGCTGACAGTTGCTGGCGCTTTGGGCACAGGAACTGGGATGGGTGCAGGGGTGCTCGGAGGCAGGGGGACAGCTGCAGGAACCGGAGCAGGTATTGGAGGCGGTGAAGGAGTAACAGGAACCGGGTCAGGCTGTTTAGCGACATAGTCTGTCCTTTGTTTCTGAAAAGATGCAGAGACTCAGTTCGACAACAAAGCTTGGACAAGAACTTAGACAAAGCTTCTGGAGAAAATATTGGGGTGTTCTGTACCGCCTGATTTCATTTATTGCTCAAAATGTCATCCTTGCCAGATACAGTCATAAAATTTGCCCAAATGTGATCTGGTATGGTTTTACTTCTCTTTCAGACATAAAATTCAGAACAATCGCATAATCTCAAATGTGCTTCTTTCTTCCAAGCAGACGATTTCTATAAATAAAATTGTTTTAAAATTCTGAACTTTACTATCTGGCTCTTTTGAAGAGCTTCCAAAATTTTTGAATCGCTGGAGTTTATCAGTATAAAAACATATGTTTTAGAAATGTTCTGTTAGAAAGAGTGAAAAATGAATACATCCAGTCACTCCTAAGCCTAACTAATGGTTTAACTTAGGAACACCACTGAATTTGAGGTACCACATTGTGTCCTGAACTGCAGACACTGCTTAAGAGATTCCTGCTCCTCCTCCCTATTGAGTTGTGCCATTTCAACTATCTCTATGAGCACTATGCGCGACAATGCGATTAAACACAAACACCTCAGTGCTTTGAATAAGGCTGCTGGCTTTTTTTTTCTTCCCTTCTTTATGAAGTGTTCCAACAGCATGCAAATTATCTTGCTGTTAATAGCTAGCTGGCAGGTGCCTCAAAATTAATTCTGCAGAATAATTCCTCTCCTTTGCGTTTAAAATGGTTGCAGGAAAAGGCGTGCATTTTCCCAAAGCAATCCCAGTGACAGACAAGCCCAGAAGGTCATAAGCAACCTATGCTAGCCTTTTCTTTCCAACAGTTCAAATTCCACATCTCACTGTTTTAACACTGACCCCTCTCTACAGTTTTGGACTGACAAAGCTTGAAGTTTTAATATTAGAGTTTGTTTGCTCAGCACTGATGCTTCATTTTTAAGTTATGAGAAGTCTGCTTTCTTTGGTATGAAAATAGAGGAGTACATTCCCCAGGCTCCTTGCTCCTTCCTGAAATGCCATTCACTAATTCCTCGGAGGCAGAGGGTTTATGGCAGATCAAGTGGGGAAATATTTGTAGGAGCCATATGTTAAAAACTGTACAGTACATTACTGCCCTGAAAACAAGCAGAACTTCATTATATGTCAATCACTGCCATCATACTGGAATCCCCAGCATGGTACACATCTAACCCATGGGAGCGACACTTTGTAGTGAACATGAACTGGGATTGTTATAGCTAAGCAATGCAGAGTTACACCAGTCCAAAATTTATCCAATCAGGTTCCATTAAGCCTAAGGAAAAAAAATGTATTTTGCCTTCTCTTGATCGTTTTTTCACTTGAATTGCAGCAGTTAGCAACTGAAGCAAACAAACATACTGTCCTACAATACATTTGTCATTAAACCTTTCTTGTTTCAGTTTTTAGCATTTAAGTGATTTAGAGGCATTCATATGGATCATTTTGTATTCATTTTCTGCAGTATATTGTGGAGAAATTAATATAAAAATAAGAATCATGACTGAGTTTTCTGTATTCCAGTACTTTGATGTAAAGACACAAAACATTTTCTAAAACGTCAAATGCCAAAAAAGTAAAACGTGGAATATAAAATAGAACATGCAGTATCATGTGTACTTAATAATTCTGTCTTATGGTGGAAACAGTGCCGTAATAGGTATTTAGTAAGTATTCCATAATTTATTAGATATAGATGTACTACAACATACCCAAAATTATCTTAATGAACTTAAGAATTTCACTGATAATAAAATATATTAATACAATATATAGAAAAGTTTGTGGATTGTTCACAAATTCATATGTCTAGATTGTTATCCCCACAGTGTACCATCACGTGTGTCCTTGACCTTCCTAAACAACATGCAAAGAAAAAGCATCACCCTTGTCATGGTAGAGAGGATTCATTACAAGACAAGGCATCAGCTGCATGTCACTGCAATCTCAATCCAGAAGAAGCAATAGCAAAACGTTACACACAGCTCTCAACAGATGCTATTAATGTAGCTTCTGAAACATTGTATTGCAATCACAAGTCTCATCAAAATGACTTACTACATGCTGGAGTGAAAATAGAAACCAAACTGGAAGCATCACTCAAATTCTGAATTTAAAGATGAAACTACAGGGAAATACACTTCACATTTTCTTGAAGACTGCACAATAATTATATACTTGAATCAATTTAACATCGCTATTTTTTCATTTTTTAATGAAATTCTGGATATTCTGAGAACATCCACACATGCATCCCATCATTTCTATTCACTACTACAAACAAAACAAGCATGCTCTACAGAATTTGGTAACTACACACTCCAAAAGAATAATTTTTTGATGTTCAATATCAGAACAGTAATTCTATTACCTCTGAAAGCTCTCCCAACAATTGCTGTGAGGAAAATGAATAAATCATATCAAAGAGTATCGTTAGTAAGGTAAAAAGTAACTGCCTCACACATCGCTCCTGAAATTTCATACATACTAGCAATTCAAAAGCAAAAGTACATTGAGGCAAATAATCAGTTCTTCTTACTCACTGAACAACTCATATAACGAGTTAGGTTTTTTTGGACAACAAATGGAGTAGTGGTTACCTCAATACATGTATGTGACACTATATAAGCAATGAGCTCTTTTCAAAGCACTTATCCAAAGAGACAGAAAATTAGAAATAGATGTTTGAAATAACAACAACAAAAAAAAAAAAGAAGAATGCACAGAATACGTAACTACAGAATATTAAGAATTAAATCAGAGCGGATATGGTAACAAAAGCTTATGTATTTGAGCTTTAAAGTATTTACTAGTTTATAAAATAAGTTAAAGATTGCTGCTGACACACATGTATCCACTAATTCACTAACAGACATCAGAAAAATCCTGTGTTTTTTTCTTCCTTCCTTGCATTTTGTTTTTCTTTTAGGAATACAGTTCATGTAAATTGGAAGAAATCCACTATAATATTTTGAACAACAGTGATGCACACTTATTAATAACCTGGATATATCAGAGAAGCTTGCTGGAACTAGAGTATTATTATTATTATTATTATTATTATTAGACAGAAAATGTTTTTATTCAATGGGAGAAAAAATAAGAGGTTCCAAAGCTCTTTTTCAACATGCTACAGACCGGATCTTGTAAAAAAGATCAAGATTCAATATGATTTGATCTATTTTTTTATATAAATTTTTTATGTACCGGTATCAGCCCTAGTTTTCAATCACTGGCAAAAAAAAAAAATAAACAAACAACGAAACAAAATAGAACAACAGGGAGCAATGTGTTTTCAAGCACATCTTGATATCAAAAACAGGAAACCTGTGTTCAAGATACGGCAAATACTTAGCATGAAAGAGTCACTGGATACAACCATAAGCAGTGTTATTGTTGGGAAGCGCTCTTGTTAACACAGCACTTTTTTTCTATTTAGTCTCTTTATAAACATTTTAGTGTCACATTGCTGTTGGCAGGGACACCAGGAGTGGTGCAGAGCGCTCAGCTTTAGATTAGTGTGGTAGTTTGGATGTTTTTTTGAGACCCACACTATGGACCTCTCATTCTGGGGTATGTGCCTTCTTTCCTTTGGCTGCATTTTAAGAGACAAAAAAGAACCAACTGCCTGCACCCAAAAGGGACAATGAAGTATCTAGGACTGAGAGAGCAAATTTCAAGTGAAGTCTTGAGTTTCCTTCGGAGGACTCAGCTATTACGCAGAGTCAACCATCTGCCTATTGAAATCCCATTATGAGAAATTTATGTTTCTCTGCCAAAATGTGTATTAGAAGACAAAAAGGAGAAATGTGAACAGAATTTACTTAATCAGATTAGTATTAGCAATGCTTAGCCTCCATTTCTTACAAAAATATCTGTGATGGAAAGGCACACTGTGGATTTGCAATTCTCACCATGGATCACGTACTTTTTACAATTATTCAAGTACATTTCAGTGTAATAAGTGTCAGTCCATAATTTGGGATTGGATCAATGTCAAATTGGACTGAAAGCTACCTTCCTTTAAAAGCCATCAAAAAGCCTTGATCTGATGGCAACTTTAAAGAGCATTTAATATGAACAAAGTAAAAAAGATACTGGCCCATGATCAAAAATTAGGACATCTCTTTGGCCACGGCAAAATGAACACCTGGCAACTGCATCTCTTCATTATCAAACATGATGTGCAGGAAAGATACCAGTTGGCAAAAGATGAGTATGACTCTATGACACTAACTTGGAGCACAAATACTGTGATTGAGAGAAAACAAATTCCCCAAGAGAGATATTTTCAGTTAGCTGCTAAACAAAGAGACTTGAAAGAGACTTGAGGGGAGACTGCCAACAAACATGGAGGTCGTTTGTCCCAAATGAGGTAGAGAAGTTTTGCTGTTTACATGCAAGAATCAGGGCTCCTGGATAACTACCCACAGAACTGTGACAGTGTAAGGTTTATTAAAATAAGACTATAGGACTGCATTTGGCTTAACATTTACTCTCTGTTCCTCAGGATTCTATATACGTCACTGAGAAAATAGCTGCCTTGCCTCACAAAGGGTGTCATGAGATTAATTATCACACTCAGCAAGATACACATCCCTATCATAATTACGTTTCTCATATTTCTAAAAAGCACTGAAAATAAATAAAAGGCACAGCAAAAATGAAATATTTATTATTAATTATTAAGTTCACCAGAAAAACTGGTACATAAGGAGAAGTTTGAGTGCTTGGAAAACTTGAGGTTCATCTGTAGAGGATGGTAAACTGCACTGCATTAAAATAAAGAGGCAGACTAAATGACCAACATCAAAGGAAACTGAGAGCATATAATTAACAGGAGTGGAAGATTAAAAAAAAAAAAAAAAAAACCACATCAAAATGATCTACTAAATGTACAGAAATTCTGAATTAGATAGTTTTACTAGGGATAAACTGCCAGATAAATATACATACATATATTTTTTTTTCTAATCAGAAGAAAGCCAATGTATTAATACAGCCTCACAAAGATGATGAAATTACTGAGATATTGCTTGCAAAGTTCTTGCAGGTGTCACCTGCACTTTCGTGAAAGCACTGAACTGATCCTATCTGGGATCTAGATCCTGAAAGGGATCAAGAGAAAAATCAGAATCTAATCTGCCACAAGAACTCATGAGTTCCTAGCAGAGGGAACAGAGTGAGAGTAAAACAAACTTTGCAGCTCTAAGAATAATCATGATAATCAGGCATCCAGCTCTCAGAGAAAAGGTATAAAGTATGGAAAATAACAGAAAGAAAAAGTGTTCTCTTGCAATTGAATCCCTAATCCTTCATAATAATGGGGATCTATTTTGATCAGCAATGGTTTGAAGGCTGTGTCCCTTGTGCATGTCATTCATCCGCTGCAGAGTGGAGCAGGCTGCTCACCACAGCTAACACACCACTTGGAAAGAGCCTTCTCATGTCCAGGGTCTTGAGAAGGCACTGAAAGCAAGAGCTTCTGTTCACTGCTCTGCCTGCAAGCTCTCCTGTTTGACCTTGGGCCAGGCACTAATCCCTTCAGTGCCTCGTTTCTCTCTAAAATAGCAGTGATGTCTCATAGTACTGTTATGAAAACAAATAGGGTTACGCAAACAGATCCCAAATGACCCATGTATCTATCACAGAGAAAAAGATGAATGAGCACACACAGTACTCTGAAAAGTGTATCATAATCACCGCAAATTTGATAACAACATTACTGACAAGCGTGGTAAAAACTCCCTTTATCCTGTGTAATTCATTATGTTCTTAAATAATTTCACAGCACTTCAAGCTCACATTTGAATATGCTAAAGCTACAACCAAAATAAACAGTAGACCATAGGGAACAACCTGCCAGAAGGGAAGAGCCAAAATTATCTTCAGCGTTGTTCTCCGTCCCTAATTTTCATGGCTTCATGGAAAATGCTTTGTGAAAGTGATTATTTTACTACTTCCCATGTCATGCAATTATTTCAAACAGAAAGCTTCAAAATCTGAAGAGCATTTCAACAAAAATACAGAATGAGAAGCTCTACTCAGTTCTGTACTCATTCAGTCTGCTGGATATTTCCTGACAAATTCCAAACACACAGAATTAACATGCACTTAAAGAAAACAAGTCAGCCCTTTAAACTGGGATTTGAAAAGCACTCCAGATACATGCTCACTTCACACAGAGCTAAAAAGACAGATCAGTTTTGAAAGAGCTCACACATCACTGGCAAACAGATAAGGACAGGAAAAACTCAGAAGTGTTCTGACTAAAGCCCACCAATCTCAAGATATGTCAGCCATGATTGTGCCAGAAATAACACAGGACCCATTTCTCAAGAGATTTTCCATATCTGTGGAAAGACTGGAAACACTGCAAAAGTTGCAGCTTTCAAGATAGCTCCGCACACATCATCTGGCACAGTGGCACCTTCAGCTGGGGCTTTTAGATGAGTACGCAATACAGGCTGCTACACAGCATTTCCTGTTTTTCAGTCACCAGCTGGTGTTTGTAGACAGAAGGAATGAATATTTCATGAAATAAAATTTAATTCAAGTTTTAACAGAAGTTTGGCATCTTCTTGGTCTGAAACTCTCGCTCAGAGTCAAGTCTGGAATTCCTGTTTAATACAGATCTATTTGCACAGTTTAAAATCATTTGAAAATGGTGGACAATTGCACTGAAGTAAGACCTTTTGGAGGGTGGAGGTGTAGGCAAGGGGAGTGTTGTTTCTTTTCTTTGCTTTAGTTTTTGAATATTTTATCCTCTAATTATTTTCAGAAAATATGAAACAAGAAGAAAAATGTTAATTCCATACCATAACATGAAAGAAAGAAAATCAAAATTAGGTCAGAAGTCTAAAGTGCTGATGATGCGCAGGGATAATATTTGAAAATACCTGCTTTGTGAATTTGAAAGTAAAAACATCTGCTTTTTATGATTCTGAAATCACAGTAATTAAATACATTTAGGCCAAAGATAGAAACACAAGCAAAGAGAGAAAATAAAAAAGAAAAGCCAGTGTTCACTCTCTTAGAAGGCACAAAGATGACCCTACCTTAAATAATTCAAACTCCTTCTTTGGCATCAACAGCTATCAATGCACAAAGGATATTTGCAATTAAAATAAATGCATAAGCATCCATTAGGATGGAAATTACTACCTCTTAGTAAATAAGCAGGGAAAAAACTTACAGAAGAAGATTTTTCTATATCACATCTTTGCTATATTTCTATTTTGCCACTTCTCTATTTTGCTTTATCTCTCTATTTTCTTGTTATACTTTATGCAATAAAGAAATGAACTTCAGCCTGTAAAAGAAATATAAACCTTCTGACTTACTGGTAGCCTGTGCAGACATTTTAGCTTTGCTGTGAATCTCTTTCTCTTTACATACTTCAATAAAAAACTTCTCTGCTATTGAGCAGACCATACCTGGATGGTGCGGGTGTACACAGGTTCTGGCAATCCCAGACCACCTTCATAATTCCTCAGAGGGTCCAGAATGTTGTTTGGCACAAAGCCTGTGTTGCCGCTTTTATTTCGGACCTTCCACCACTGCTTCCTATCATCCAGAATCTGAAATAATTTGTTAAAATAATTACATATATTTTCTGATGATACTTACACAGTACATTTCCAAACAAAATCATAGCCAGGTTCTGTGACTTCTAACAGGCTTTGTGCTGATGTTACCAGGAAACCTCTGTAGGCTTCCTTGATTATCACTGTAACTAATTCTACATGGTAGAAAGGATATGGAAGTAAAATAAACCTGTATAAACTCAGACACATGCAGGACAACACAGCAGAATTAAAGTGAAGTACTTGCACAGAGAGGCCTGTATCTCTACAGCCTACATGCCGCTGACGAAAGGAGAAACTACTAAAAGACCAAGAAAAAGATGATACAAATGTGAAGAGAGTGCACTTATGAGTAAGGAGAAAACTGGGGCAGGACAGACAGCAGAAATCTGGGTTCTGGCTACTTGAGGCGTAGTCTCACTAAACACTTTTTTTCTGTTTCTTCTTCCCTTCTACATTTATCTACCTTTCAGGGTACCAATGCTTTCCAGGATTGTCCTTCACTCTGCCCCATGCATTGGCATGTAGTGTTTGCCAGAGCCAATTATTTACATAGAACTGAATTATGCTTCAAAAGCTATACTAAAGACAGAAGAAACACACAATTATATTTACAGCACTGGTCTCTAGAGAAATGAGTCATATCACAAATTCATGTTTTCTTTTTGCAAAAATGTTACCTCTACAATCTCTTCTTTCAGGACAGAAAGCTCACTGTTGTTTCTTGCCATAAATTCATACTTGCATTTGGCATATTTCTTGGACTGTGTTTTATTGTGTGCTTCATAGTTTCTGCAATGCAAAGATCAGACATTCAGAGAGATATTCAAGCAAGTAAACCACAGACAACCAGCTGCAAAACATTTAAACAAAGAAAAGGAGATGGCCTGTTGCTGTTATAGAACTCTCTCTTCAAATTATATTGACTAAATATTCATAAAACAAAAAAATAAAGAGAGAAAAAAAAGTGTTTGAGTTGCATGAACCTCTAGAATCAATAACCTTTTTGGCCCACTTCTTGCAATATGTATGATGCCGAATCAGATTTGCAACTGACATTAAGATAAATATGCACACTACATTTAGTCTGTTTTCCTATACAGAACAACAGAAGATTAAATGATCATTTGTCATACTAATGAATGGATATACTTGGTATCTCGTGCTTTGCACAAAATTGTATTGCTAGCATTTATTACAAATAAAGCTTCAAGTCACAATGGACATTGACACCAATGGAACTAAATCCTATTTAAAAAACGCTTTCTTCTGTTGGCCGTTTCTCTTAATTGTCCATAAGATATCATTACAACTAAGAACCTCAAATTATTGCATCAATTATAAACGTAGAATTACTTCTGGGCAGATAAGAACAGAGTTCATTGTAGAATTAAGCATACCACAGTATACCTCCGCAGCTCTCCTTTCTTTGAGGAAAGGTCTGTTCAGATAGCATTTGGGTAACAAGTTACTAGTTTCTTTAATGCACCACCTCTTCAAATTGAGAAATCCCCCAAGCCCCTCAAACCACATCCAAAAGTAACATTATTCACCTGTTGCAAATGACACCCAACAACCCAAATCTATATCAAGCAGTAAAGTTAAATAAATAAAAATAAAATTAAAAAAGCAACAACACAACAGTTAAAACGTTGCACAAACAAGGGCTTGCCATACAACATCACAGCATAGGGATGCAAATGCTGATGGTTGCTGATGTTTGTGCTGTGTAACCACGGATCCCAGGTGTGTATCTCAGCAATCCAGTAGTTACCTAGCTATTGCATGGCTGTGGAGAACTGTCTCACTTGACTTGAAGAACAGAACAAAGGAACAGTCATATTTAGATTGAAAACATATTATTTGGAAAGAAAGATAAAACACTTAAAGACTTTGAGCACTTAAAGAAGAGAATGAAAAACATGGGATGAACCACAGCCTGCAGAATACCTGCTACGAGGTTTAGAGACGTGAGTAATCCCAATTTTTTCAGCCACCCACTCAAAATTTATACAATTTTGAAGTGCTGTGACTAACACACCTCTGAGAGTAGTTTTACTTTTAGACTGCCTTTCCAAACTCAGTTTACTAACTCTGTCTTCCTAACTTGTCCACAGCTATCTAACCTGATCCCTCCATACAACTTAACTCAGAAGAATTAAAAACAAAAAAATCAAGAGCAGCATCCCCAGCACACTGGCTGGACAATGGTTGTACACTTATGAAGAGACCACAACTTTTCAAACCTAACTTAATGAGCCAAGCAGTTTACTTGGGCACAGATATCCCCATCAAGTCTGCATGAGAGGCTGATGGATTGCATGGGGTCCCCGCGTGTTAGTTCCCAAACAACAGCACAAAAACAAACAACATGGCATACAAATTTGAAACATGATATAACTTACTGAAAAAAGTTTAGTACTCTTCTAGCATTAAAGAGAGCCCCTGCTATTGCTGGTAACATGCTTGAAGTTTAAGATACTGACACAGTCTAAGTCATCCAAAAAAAGCATGCCTTACTGGGGGTCCTGGCACCTTGGAATAAGACTCAATGAAGGTCCCTGTGGTTACAAGTTCCTTGGACAATGCATCACCTACCTGTCCCTCTGCAGACACTGGGTGGCTCAGTCACTGTCTTCAGACTGCTCATAAGGAAAGCCAGCTTTCAACAAGCACCAGAAAATGATGGCTGAAATACTCAGCTTCTATTTCTCACTCCTTCCCCAAAACCCACTTCTGCACCTGCTTATTCACAGGTGTTTTAAAATTTATCTTCAAATGGAATTTACCTAGGGTAATGCATATGAATAGCTTTCACTCAGTAACAAATTCCTACTGGGCACATGTTATGTGTCTCGAGAGCCAATTAATAAAAGGAAGTTCACGTTGGGCTGGACAGGGACATAGTGGCTCACTGCACATGTCTGCATCAATGTCAGCCATCTAGACTCCCTTCTACTGTCAGTTGTGAGAAACAGGTACCTCCACAGCATGTCTCATTTCACATCTTTCAAAAGACTGACTTCACCTGACATGAACTGCTTCACCTGACATGAAATGCTCTTTTCTCTTTACTTGCTACTAAGGAAGCCTGGATGACTCATTCAGCTGCGGCCACATACACTGATACCCTCAGTAGGGCAACGCAATAGTCCCATTCTCTAAGCCTGAAAAAGAGGTAGCAGCCTTTGCAAAGAATAGTTTTACTCTGAAAAGACAAAACAGGTCTTATCACATTACAGATAAAAGAGAAAGGAATTTTGAGTGCAGATCATTTAGATTTCAAGCTGACAGATCCTCAGACAAGAACTCCGAAAGTAACCAAGTTTGAGAAAATGATTAGAGATGACTACTTGGCTGTTGTTCAGAGTTCAGGATGTTCAGGAAAACAATGTTCAGGAAAACAATGGAGTCTTCACCCTGCACACCATGTGAGAATTTGTTTGCATGCAGATTAACAACAGGATCTTCTAGCAAACAGCTCAAAATTAGAGGTTATGCAAAGGTTTGTGTCAACAGTCACATTGATGCTGTTTTTACCAGCAACATGACACCCAAAACATAGCTTAAGCACCTTCTGTGGGAAATAAGTTAAACTACTGTTCATGTAAGGATATATAACAAACATAATTTGGCATAGAGGATAAATCCCAACACAACTTTACTTTCACAAATTGTACTGGCAGAAATTTTCCACACAGACAGGGCTGAGACTCCAAGGATCAGTGAGTTTCACCATTAAGGTAATCAGACTTAGGCTAAAATGAAGGGGATGAAAGCGTGTGTGCAGAAAGATCCTGGTTGCTATGCAAACATTTCAGAGCTTTGATCGTAGCAATGAAAGAAAAAATTAGTCAGTAGACATGGGCACTTATGCACTGGCCCAGAACACCCAAAGCAAGATGCTAAATGGGCAGCAAGTGAGCAGCTCAACAAATCAAAAATCATTCAGAACACAGACAGATAAATCTCATAGTGGACTTGTCATTCTTTGTGGTTCAAAAAAAAAAAAAAAAAAAAAAAAAAAAAGCAAAGAATAGTTTTAAAAAAGTGAAACAAAAGCAGAAATAAAATTTAAATCCTCCACCAGGAGGATTTTGTGTACTTAATCAAGCTAGAATTCCATCATATCATTTTTGACAAAAGCATGAATTTCACAGCATACATAAACACAGTAGTTTCATAGAAATGATACTGAAAGAGCCACATGGATGTGCCTTGGAGAAGCACAGGCAGACACCTGCTGCAGTCAGAGCAGCAGCCTTACAGAAATATGGGTCTGCTCCTGGCACAACCTGAGGCCAACAGAAACACCACCACCCCAAAAGCTACAAGTCAGTAAGTCGGGACAGTTATCCACAGCATCACGTACGCCGTTGATTCAGTGTTACCTATCTACATGGCGGCTAACAGTTTGCTTAAAGGCAGCAACAGCCGCCCCTTGGTCCAGCAGAGGCCCTCTTTTGTACACTGTGTTACTGAATGCGTACCCATCGGCCGGAGGGTAGTCAGGAACACTGGGAGGCTGCAAGACAAAACGAAGGGGATTAGTGTCACACACTGCAACGCGCTGCTTCCTCTGCCCCATAGCACTGAGCACGCTGCCAGCACTCACATGGCCTTGCTCCCAGGTGCTCATAGCTCTGCTATGAAAAGTTAATAGCTTCTGCATTTCAAATACGTACACAGAGAGATCAAAAGGATAAGAATAAAAGAATTTCTATCCTAAGTCATCCCCTGCCATCCCCTGCATTAATATTGCAGTGGATATTCTTTAGAAAAAACAGTTCTCCAGGGCAAGGTCCATGTCCTCTCTTACATATTGCTACAGCAACACAGGTCATAAGGAATGCCTGAGTGACTTTAAAATAAACTGCATAAGAAGCTGCTCTGAGCTCCTGTACTAAATGAACACTAAGCCAGAAAACTTCTATATAAGAAATAAAAGCTTCCAAGTAAAATTACCATCCCATTGCAGGATCATAATATCAATTGGTTCATTTATGTTAGTTATCCCCTTACTAAATGTGGATGAATTCAAAGAAGAAATGCAAAAAGAAAGGTAATACTCTGTAATTAAGGTTTTTAATTAAAGAAAACAATCACAATTTATTACAAGCATACATATAAGAATATTCAAATCCTTAGAAAATTCCTTTTGAGCAGCAGTCCTTCAAAAAAATCCAACTCTAAATCCAGCAATGATAGTTTGCTTCTATTAAGAATTATTTTAATGCCCATTTCCCAAAAGATAAAGTGAGTGGTTCATTTACAGAGATTATGAAATTGATGATGTCCATTTTAGATCTTTATCTTATGACACCATTCAGTTGCACAATGAGATAGAACAGCTGATAGCCATCACAAATCACCGTATCTCTAAAGCTTGGCTTTTTTTCTTGCTGTGTGGCTACAAAAAAAGCCCACTCACTTCTGAGCACTGACCTGGCACCCAGAGACGTTTGCCAATGGGGCTATGTGTTTGTGAAACTGAAAACAGTAAAAATAAAAAAAAAATGCACAGGAATGACAACAGCAAACAAACAAACAAAATCTACGGACAGACTGTTCTTAAAAGCAACATTATTAAAACCTCTTCGAAAAAAATCTCTCAAGTGTTACTAACTTTATATCTCAGATCAAAAGACCTGCAAGAAGCAGGAACTTGTTTTTACTTCACAAAGAAATTACTTGCGTTGCCTCAGACTCACTGAACTCTCCTCTCCAGCTCCCCATCAGCTCCCTGACATGGCTGAATTGAAGGGACTTCAAAGCCCACCCAGTTCCAACCCCCTGCCATGGGCAGGGCTGTCACCCAGCAGCTCAGGCTGCCCAAGCCCCCATCCAATATGGTCTGAGTGCCTCCAGGGATGGGGCACACACAGCTTCTCTGGGCAGCCTGTGCCAGGGCCTCACCAGCCTGTGAGTAACAGATTTCTTCCTAACATCTAACCTAAATCTCTCCTCTTTTAGTTTAAAACCATTCCCCCTTGTCTTTCCAGTATCCAATCATGTAAAAAGTTGGTCTCCTTGTTTACAAGCTCCCTTTAATTACTAGAAGAATTACCACAATGAGGTCTCCCTGGAGCCTCCTCTTCTCCAGGCTGAACAAGCACAGCTCCCTCACCCTAACTTTGCAGGAGAGGTTCTCCAGCCCTCTGATCATCTTCATGGCCTCCTCTGGACCTGCTCCAACATGGAGCTGTTGAAGCAGGTCCATATCCTTCAGGTGAAGGAGGACCCAGGCCTGGATGCAGTATTGAAGGCGGGCAATCACCTCCTACTCCATGCTGGTCACCCCTCTGTTGATGCTGCCCAGGAAAAAGCAGTTGGCTTTCAATTTTCCAGCACTTTTTTGTTAAATAAGCTTTTGTGACAGACTTATAGAGGAGTAATTCTTCTGGCATCACCCAATCCAGAGAGCTCCTTTTGCCACAGACATTTTGCACTGGCGCAGCCTTTCCAGCTGAGCACCTAACACATTTCACAGCCATTGAGCAGCTCAGCACTTCTCCCCTAAGGGATGTGCTAAGGAGGCACTGGCGTGGGAAGTCAGGGTACCAAGGTTAAACGACTTACTCATCATGAATGGAATCATGAAACCAAGGTTTGACATCACAGCTGCCAGTCCCACAGATGCCTTCAATGAATTATGATTATTATTATTATCAGTATTTTTATTATTAATATTATTACTCTCATTATTTAATCTTTTGAAGGCTAAAAGGCAGAGTCAGCACACCTACCAATCCAATGAAAACATCTCCATTTATTTGCCCCCTCAAAATAATTCTTTCAATTTATATGCTAATTCAATATATGTAGTATTCATCTTCGTTAAAAATCAAACCATAAAAAAACTGCCTCTATTTTTCAATATTATTTTGCACATTTCACATGATTAAAGTGGAGAAAGGACTCTGATTTTTGTTTGGTATTTTGGTTTGTGGGTTTTGTTGTTGTTGTTGTTGCTGTTTTTAATTTACAGGGAGCACAACATAAAAAAAAACAAACACACATGGCAATGTAGAACAGCAGTGAAACAATGTTTGATGAGGCTTTTTGGGGAGGTGAGTATGGAATTGGATGAGGGTGACAGCTACATTTCATGTTATTGTGGCCATTAACCCTATACCTTTTTTTTTTTCAATGAAAAAAAAATATATAGGGAAAAACTAGGGTGTATTTATTCTTGTGAATCCTATTAGGTTTAAGGACAAGCAGTGTTTTTAGTAATCAAACATGAATCACAGTAGCCTCCTTTGCTTGGCTAAATTTTTATGTAGTGTATGCTTTTAAGTGGAAATTTTCATCAAAATAAAGTTTGTTACAGCTTTTCCACAGGTAGTTTAGATACACGTTTGCTAGGGAAGCTTTTTGGGCTCCAAGAAGACTTATAAGAGTTGCTCTGCAAGAGAAAGCCATCCCACAAAATCTGATAAACAGTACATGATGAACTCAACTTTACCAGGCTAAGACTGAATACATCTCCCATACCTTAGAAAAATACCCTAACCATAAAGGTATTCTAAATTTTGATTGCTTTCATAGTGAAAGCTGTATGACATAGAAAATGCTTTTCCTTTTTAGCTTCTGCCAGCTCCAGGCCCCATCCCTGTGCAGATGCTCAGGACAGTCAGCACAGTGCAAAGTGGCCAGCTACTCCCCCAGGACAGGGTAAATGCTCATGGCAGGAACTCAACACTAGAAAGCTGAACTGTGCTCAAAACCAGAAATGGCAACTATGGCAAGTATTTCTTGAAAGCATGGTATTCAGGTGATTCTTCTGAAATCTTTCCCTGGAATCTTCCTTTCTACATTCAATTTTTGTCACTAGTAGAATTTTATCATGATGCTCTCGACAGATCTATAGTCTTAGCACTGAGATGTACTCTGAATATAATACTGCTGTAAATTGCTCAAGGAAGATATGAAAGTCTATGGACTGAACTTAGAAAATTCTCAGCTATGCTTTCATTTCACCATAGTTAACAGGGGAACTTGGACTTCCAAATCCTTGGATTAAACTAAAGCTACTTCAATATATTAAATTTTTAAATTCAAGTTCATTTCCCCCTAAAACAAAAAAGTTCCAAAACAAAATCTTTGATGTGTTTAAAGTGGCAACAGGTTTTTTTTGTTGTTTGCATTCTTGTGCATGGATGTACATTTGACAACATGCTTATTTGAATTCTTCTTAAAATATATGCAATCAAAATCAATGGAACCTGAAAGCACAGGATAAGAATCAAAACAAGCCTTAAGGGCTTGGATTGTCCTCCCAGCTGATTTGGGAAAATGCACCAAGTTCAAGGAGGGCAGTAGGCAAAATCCTTCTTTTTTTCCTATTCACATTTTGGTGGCTGAACAGATATTTGCTTTCATACAGCTTTTCTGTAAGTACACTGAGCCTACACTGATGCAGCAGAGAGTGATCACTCTGACAGCATCCCAGAAGATTTTTTTCTGTGAAAAAGTAGTTGATTCTGCTTTTCAGCAATTTACAAAACACTCTCAGTTAACCTACCTCATTTGATAATCTTTTCATTTCTTGCTTCCGCTGTTGCTCCGCAAAGTTTGCCACAGACTCAGCCAAATTATTGAGCTCTTGCTCATTTGGAGCTCCCATGAAGTTCAGCAAAGGAGGTTCCCAACCATTTCGGAAACGGGGAACATAAGGTGGAATGAACTGGTCTTTGGGCCAGTCAGCTCTGCATTGAGAGTAAATTAGAGATCTTTATCAAGGGTCATAAAAATACTACTTTCATAGACTTCCTAAAAAATGAAATATGTTTTAATATCATAGTAAAGAACAGTGGTTGGGATTACTGCACATCAATCGTGTTGATTGTGTTAGACCACAGAAAATTTACAGAAAATATTTATTGACCATAACTACTTTTCTGCAAGGCACAGCAAGGAGCAAACTGTTCCTGCCATAATGACTTGTCAGTGCTAAAACAACAAATTTCTGGCTCGCAGCAAAGGATGACTAATAGAAGAATCAATCACAAGCACGTCTAAGATTTGTTATAACTGTTAGATAGGAAAGAATTGCTGTGCTGCAATGTTTTGTTTGTATTAAAGAACCAAACAAAAGACTTCAAAGAAATTGCCTACTTTATATGAAAGACTGGAAGTAGATATGTAGGTCACTCCGAAAGTAACACCTCCTATTTATTCCCATGGAAACTATAGAAGATACAAAGAGCACAATAACACTGATTGATAGTGCAAATGCTCAGCTACAAAATAGCATTTTTCAACATAGTCACAACCATTAGCTATGCATTTTCACTAGCGATGAGCAACAGCCTGTATGCCGTGATCAAAAAAATCTGCACCAATGGAGATGACTCATGCTCGCTGTCAGTGCTGATGAAATCCACCACCCACCACATCACTGCTCACATCCACTGTTTAGTCTTCAGAAACATTCAGTAATGTCACTGAATTCCAATGGGAGACATCTTTTCCACGTGGAGGAATTCAGGGACACTTTTGCTTCATACACTCTTCCATGTCAAATGCCATTTTGTCAGACTGCCCCTCTGCTGCCATCTGTCACACAGCAACAAAATGTAACTGAATATTGATGGGAAGGTTCAACCTCTACTGCCATACCAGCAATATCACCTCTGATGTCATGAGCCAATATAATAAAATAGGAGGCATTACTTTTGGGGCAGCCTTTGCATGTAGCAAGGAAGTTTAAAGGGCTGAGCTACACCTTAAGGAAGGAGTTAGGCAATAGATAGCTTACAGTGTAATACAAAGAACTCTGCATTCTTCAGGGCACAATAATTATCTTCACATTTACTGTTTAATAGTTAAGCTTAATCTTAGAATAGTCTATTATTTTTTAGCACTTCATTCCCATTTTTTAAATGTAATACACAGTACCTAAATTAATGCTTTCATGCTCTGCCTTTGCACCATGCATGACATACCCTCCTGCAAAATAAATTACTGTATCTTCACAGCAGAACAAGAAATGAGAACATACATTACATTGTCTTAGTCTCACTGTTAACGCTGTTCAAAATTAGGGGGCACATGGTGCCAGTCACACAAGTTGCAGGACCACTCAGCAATTATTAGCCCATTGGCAGGCTTCAGCTAGGTCAGTAACCCTCATGTTTCAACAATCATACATCTTACTTAACTGCTTCATAATGTACCTCAGCATACTGAGATCAGACAGACTATAATTTCTAATCTTCACAGGTCAACCAGTTGTATTCTAAGTGCTGCATTCTTTGTGCAGCATGAACTATTTCTCTTTCAACTACACTTTTTTCAGGATGGAATAAATGAATTATTAAGGTATTTCCTAAGATGAGAAGCCCAGTATTTTAAACAATAATCCATTTTCCTTGCAATAGGCTCCAGTGCTATGTAGATTTCCACAGTGAGCCCATCACAAGCTGCTATGAAGCCAGCAAGCTCTGAGTGGGTAAAGGCAAGCTTTGCTGAGATCAAAACTCTGGCAATCACAAGGATCTCTAATTGCTGTTTCTAGCCCATTTTGTAGTAGTAGGCTGAACAGCAGGCACAAAGGATGAATTTGAATGTCCTGGTCCAGCAGCAGAACGAGATCAAGAAAGGCAAACACATGTACATCACACTTCCTGTTATGAAGATGCTTGTCACTTCGTGTTCTACAGCTTTTCACGTAGATTCCTACCGCTCAATTTATTGTTATTACTTCTTAATCACTTAAAAAAAAAACAACAAATATCTTAATTGGTTAATGAACTTATAAAGTAAGAAAGCCACGTGGTAGATATTCATTCCTGAATTTGGAATCCAAAAGAACGATGAGTAAACTTAAAATACATGGCACCTTTCCAGTCCAAGTGCTTGCATACTTAATCATTGTCACGTGTGCTCTTCTACCACAGATTAGAGTTAAAACACATTTTGTTAATCTTTTTTTTTTTGCATATTTTACTTAGCTAGGTAATTTCAAACCATATAAACACCTCACAAATTAACAAATACATAAACAAAGTAAATTGTAGTGAAATCTAACTGCAATAGCAAATCAATTAAATGGGACTTTTATGGGTATGCAGATGTAACACAAATCAGCCCATAAACATTATTTAAAAGTTTAAGCACTTTCCTTATAGCATTATGATAATTTTAAAGAAGCATTGAAATTGAAAATAGAAATCTGTACCCTCTTTTACATAGTTCTTTCATTTTTTATTGCAACTTCTTCCAACTGATTTTTTAACCAATTTCAGACTGGCTGGGTTGTGAAAATAAGGGTGAAAAGCAACTGCAGGCATGAAACAGAAAAAAAATGATGGTATAAGTTTACATAATTTAGTCTCTACTCCTTAATCTATGAAGGAAAAAAAATATTCTGTTTGTATTTGCGTCCACCATGCCTAAAATCTAGCCATTACCAAATCCCAGTGAGGCTTAAGAGCTCCTTTCCAAAGAGTTTAAAGAACACTTGTGAGGAATAGTCCAAAGCCTATCAAACTACTATTGAGTTTGCTGGATGTGGATCATCTGGTTAAGACTGCGTCAATAAACACGAACTTCTCACCTGGCTTTGGTCCATGTGTCACCCAATGACATCCATAACTGCCCTTCCTCGCTGGTGACGGTATACTGTAGGAAGTCTATGGTATCTTTTGTTAGGAGGGGACTTAGTACCGTACTGGCAAGCTCTGGACCTCCTGTTGTCTGCACCACCTAAATCAAAATATTAAAATAACACAAAGAATACACACATAATAAAAAAGGAAGTTACAACGAATATGTTACCTACATTAATGGTATGAAACATTTACTACTCAACAAATAAACAAATTCTGGGAAGCTAGCTTGTTCTTAAGTCCTGTGGATGGATGAAGTAAAACCATTTATTGCAGAACTGTTGTTCTGGTCACCTTTAAATTGAGACCCACTTCTGTCAATGTTATTTTAATCTACTAATTGAAATGACACATATTTTAATTGAATTGGCACACGGTTATGCTTCCAACTCTCCTCATGCATGATGTATTTCTTTATTTGGTTTGTTTATTAAAATTGTAATGTCTAACTGCGATACAAAGAAAGATAAAGATATTTTAAACATATATATATATACACATATGATAGATGTTAACATGCAAAAAAGGCTAAAACTTGTTTTCTTAAGAAATCTTCATCCTTGGATACACATTTCTCCATAGTACCTCTCCAGGGACAATTTTAAATCTCATCATTCTTGGAAAGATTTTAGATCATACAAGTGTAAGAATTCTGAAGGAAAATACCTAAAAAATTACAAAAGCTTACCATATGTAGTGGGGTAAAGAGAAAATGAACCAGTTCAGCTGCACTAGGATTCTGGATATGGAACTTTAATTTGGCCTAAGGTAAAGGAAAAATGATAAATTTTAAGATACAATTAACTTTTATGACAATAAATACTTCAGGTAAAAATGACTGTCCCAGGTGAGAGCACAGGTCCATCTAAGTTGTATGTTTTGTCTCCAACATCAGCTAAGAGAAAGTGTTAAGGGAAGCATGAGAAGGAACAAGGCAAACATAAAATATCTGAGAAAAATTCTTATAAATTCACCAGCAATTTTCTCAGGGACTTCTTCAACTAAAAGTACAAAATACTATTGTTTTGCGTTAAAAGTCACTGATGGATTCTTCCCTTCAGTAAATTTATACAATTGCTTTTGAATCCATATAAGTGTTAGCATATATTGTGCAAATAAGAAGTACAATTCAATTGCATGTTTCGTCAAAAAGCATCTTATTTGGAAATATGCCACCTCTTGGTTGCATTAATACCCTGCAGTTCTTTTCCAAAAGAAAACTGAGCAATCATTCTTTCCTCACTTTTTCCAGTGATTCTCATAACCATTCACAGATTTATTACATTCCTTCTCTTTTTCATCTTTCTCCAAACTGAAGAAAAGTCTATAATCATTTCTTACAGCATTCTTGTTCTCCTTCCACCTTCTTCAATTTCACTGTACAGGGAACAAGATAAAGTCAGTGAACCTGATGGTATATTGATGATCTTTATTTGTTCTTATTTTTTGGTCTTTGACAGCTTGGGTTAAAATTAGGCACCAGACCAATAAAGGACATCTGGTGGCTAGGATCCACTGCAGGCAGCCTGATCAAGGGGAGCCTGCTGACAAAGCCTTCTTGCTTCAGCTGCAAGAAGGATCACGCTTGCAAGCTCTCATCCTGATGGGAGATTCCAACCACCTGGATAACTGCTGGGAAAGCAACAAGGCAGACTGCAAGCAATTCAGGAGACTCCTGGAGTCCAGTTAGGATAACTTCCTGGTCCAGGCATTAGACAAGCCAACATGAGATGAAGCATTCCTGGACATGGTGCTCATCAGTGCACAGAAGATCATTAAAGAGGTTAAGTCTGGAGGCAGACTGGAGCCATAAAAGATGATTTTCATGAACACACTGTCCACCATTAAGCTCTTCCAAGTAAAATACACATTACAAAAAAAAAAAAAAAAAAAAAAAAAAAGGTGCGTATTTTCTCTGCTACAGCTTCTTGGAGGATTCCTTTTATTTAGTGATCATAGGCTCTGGAAGTAAGAAGCATTCCAGAAAGTATTTTAAAAAGTTACAGCAGCTTTTATTGCATCTTGCTGTCTATTCCTCAACATCCTTTTAGCTGGCCTCATTCTAGTTTTGCATCTAGCCTTCTAAAGTGTGCCTCTAAATACAGACAAAAGGAGAATGTATTTTTACTGCTAATAACTTTCTACACATTGTTCTTCACACATGACAACTTTCTTTTGGTCTTTCTATAGTTTTCTTTTTGGCAGATGGTGGGAATTTTCTAGGAGCTTCCAGCATAGTGTTTTAAAATAGTTCCCATTCTACTGGCAAAGATTTTATTCTTCAAGCTATTCCTTTTATTTTTAAACTAGATTCTCCTTCTTTACACAGCTCTCCATATCTGACATAAAGCCCTAGGAAGTGAAATTTCAAGCTTTTGTGGCTTCTTCAATGACACTGAAGCAATGCATTGGTATGGCATTACGAACAGTGTTAGAAAATAGACCTCAGATCTTTCTCAGCACTGAAACAAGAACTATTTCTACTCCCGCACAGAAGACAAAGATTTTTATATACAAGTGTTACTAGATAAAGAAATCATTTAAATGCAGAATGCAGTATGAAGTAAGAGTGGAAAAACCAAACCGGATTACATTTCTAGCTCTGTTCCTTTTTAAAGAGCAGTGGAGACCAAGACCCAGGCTCAGAGTTCCCCATATGGTGTGATCATCTCTGCATGGTTTACAGCTGCAGGGATTTAAAGTCCACTAGGTTTCTCTACACAGACAAAGCACTAGGAAAGTTAGAGAGAAGACAGAACACTTAACTACTGCTTTTCCAAAGAGGAGATAGCCTTTGCAGCTCCTTAAGGAGTCATCAATAAAGCAGCTACATTCTCTTGAACTGCAGGAAATCTCCAAGAAAACCCAACTTAAAAATAACTAAAAAGAAATCTACTGTGGTAGTTATTCTTCCTTCTCTTCAACTTTCACCAGAATTTTAGTTCTTCACTTCCTACTACTGGAATATGACCCTAGGAAAACCACTGCAGTGCTCGAATTTACAGCAACAGGGAAAACAAATATCATGTTCTATGTAACATTAGCTATCTGAGGCAAAAACACCATATCTACCCGCAGTTACTTACCAGAAGATTGAAGCCATGCTTGAACTTTTGGAAGCAGTCAACAAACTCATCTGGAGGTGGTGGTTTTGAACGGAGAGTAAGAACTCCCTCTGATAAATAAATTGACATTTTTTTTACATCCATTCATATTTTACATCATTTCTAAAAATATTATGGATATAATAAACATATAAAACATACTTAATAAATTTACCTACTTACAAAATGCTGTAAATATAAAACAACTACAGTGAACGTATTCTGTAGTCACATCTCTAATCAGACACTCCCCACTGATTCCAAACAAAAGTTTTTAATTAATTTCTAAGAATATACTGTGTGGATATCTCTTCTTGTGCTTAAAATGAAAAACTATTACTACATTCGTGAAGGAAAAAAACAACATAAAAATCCACATGTGCTAGCTATTTCAATGATCTTTGGAGAAACAGAATTCTGTATAGTAAGAATTCCTACCTCCGGGTCCTTTCTTTTTACTTTTCTTAGATTTCTTCCTCTTTGAAAGTTCAGCAAATGCTTCAGCAGCTTTTTGAAGTTTGGTAACAAAATATTCAATGTCATCCAAAATATGGTTCAGAATTTGCTATGGGAGAAAAGAAGAATAACAGTTTCATTACTGAAACTGTACTGATATACTCAAGAAGTTAAAAGAACTAATCTCTCAGATACCAAAAGCTCCATTTGTACAAAGTTCACACTAGAACACTATGTATTTAGATTCATTATATCCTTTACTTTACATAACTGTCAAGTATTGTGGAGCTTAGACTATTCTCAAAACTCTGAGCAACTAGAGGTTTTTAAAATGTAAGCATCAAGATTATTAAGTTCAATTACACAGTTCATTCACACACTAAATTTTCTCTCACAGCACATGAAAAAAATTCTAATTATTTGTGTAGGATAGCATTCTCCTAACCCGTATAACTTCATAATCTCCTTTAGCACAAAGTATTAAGCTATTTGTTGAATGTCAGAATGTTATTTCAGAGAAGTGCTCTTTGAAAATAATTCTTCAAAGAGCAAATGCAGAAAAAAGAAGGAGCCCCAGGGGAAGCACATACACAGCAAATTCAGCAGGCCCCAACATGCTTCCCTCAAGGCCCCCTGATGCTGTAAAGTAGAAAGTTACAACTAGCAAACAAAGAAATACTTGATACTGCATACACCATAGGACCTGCCCTAGATTTGGCTAGAAATTGTTAGCTTACGCAAGTTCATAGCACATCTGCCTTTGGAAATGACCATATGCTTATGTTCTGGAAATTGCACAAATTTACATCCCACTAAATTGAGGAAAATTAAGTTTACTGTTATGTATTCTCTGAAATTTAGTCTTCACAAAACTAATGTTTATGCTTCTGTCTCTTCACAGCAAAAAAATTAAATTCCTTTTTTTTTTCTTTTTCCTTCAGGGAAAAAATAGTAATAACAATTAACTACTTTATGTTCATTTAGAGGTTTACCACACAAATGTGAATACCCAGCATGCTTTCCATCAGAACTGAATTTCCCAAGTGGAAAAAGACTTCCCAAGTAGTAGAGACACACAATTTCTCAGAAATTAAGCAATATCTTTTGTTGTTTCTCACTTACAACATCTCTGTCAATCCTGGCTGCTATCATTTCTGCCGTTTCCTCATGGTCAGGGTATTGTCTTTGTTTTTCATCTGTGGAAAAGGGAAAAGGAGGATGAGATGTGTATTTATGCAGAATAGAAAAACTAACACCTCCTATAGAGCTTATGCTTGAAACCCCTCTACTGCAAGAAAATGAAGGACAAAATTGTTTTTACCATTCAATTTGCAAGGACTGAAGAACTTGTACCCTAATTCCTGATCCTGTCAAGTCTTACAAAGGAGTTTGGGGTATGATTTAAGCCATCTTAGCTGTATAAATTAACCACACTACAGAAGTATGGTACTATGGTCTTAATTATGCATACATACATACATACATGCATACATACATATATATATATTTATATATATACAAATGGCAGATTATAAATAAAATGCAAGGAGAAATTGTCCTATTTTGCAAAATATGCTGAGAGGTACCCCAGTAGAAGTAGACAAGAAGTAACAGCGTAGCCCTGAATTTGAAGACAATTTTGATGTAAAAGATAAAAAGCAAAAGGGATATAGGAAATTTGGGCAGAATGACCAAGTCTGGCAATAGAGAAATGGAAGATATCAATGTGATAAAATATGCATTTGCAAATAACAATGGACTTATGTGTGAAACAGTGTCTTATGCTTGAAAACAACAAGGGAAAGCAGTTTGAGAAATAGTAAGTTTAGCATTTCTAAATCACACTACATTCTGTATGGCTTTTGTTAATACGTGGGATCTTAGTAAACACTTTTTAGGAAAGAACCACATGAATGGAATAAAAGGAACCGCAGGAACTCAGACCAATGACAGACCACTTAGTAAGTTAATGAAACTTTTTTACTGTTTCTTTTTCTTTTTCTTTCTTTTCTTTTCTTTTTTTTTTTTTCCTGAGAGAGAGAAAGAAGTGAAACAACAGAACCAACTTGCTGTTTGTTACTCAAGGTAGGTGCAGAGGTGCAGATTACTAGGTGATAATGTTCTTAATGTTCCTTATTTCTCTGAAAATTTTTGTTCTCCCTGCATAATTGAGTGATATAGCTTAATAAACAAAAGTAATGCATATGTCTTGGGTAATGATTATAATTCTAAAATTTTAGTATTCATTTTTAAAGAAACCTCTCACCTTAACCATGATTACTTCATTATTACAGTCTGTTTTACAGAGCTTGATTGTTTCTAATTCTTTTTTTAATGGAATCTGATTAAAATAGAATGTTTCCACTTTATTATTTTTATAATCCACAGATTATAAAATAATAATATTCAGAAATACTGCAGCATTTCTTGGGTAAGGCTTTAACAATATAAACTAGGTTAGCCATACCCGGATGAATAAATAAATACATAATGTTGATCTCTAGTCAGCTTTTAATCCAAGTGACTGTATTTTTTAATTGTCTGAAATATCTGGCCAACATTCTTCCTACTAATAAATAGGGCATCATTAAATTACCAGAGTTATGACAATGCAGATTACTGTGCATGTTATTATGTTCACATAAAAGCCCGAGTTAAAATCCACAGCCCACACATCTATCCATCTGAACACAAGTAAACAGGGCTCTGAACACAAATTCAGAAAAATGTGAAGTAAATGACAAGTCAGATTATGACAGCCAGGTCATAATTCCACAGATCAGGCAGCAGTGGCTTGGGGCATTTTGAACTGACTGGGAGAACAATTCTGCCCTCTCCAAGCTATGGCAGAGGGGTGACCTAGTACAGCAATTACTCTATCTGCATTCAATGACTGCAGTCTTCATGAAAGCCTGTGAATTATTTTCTATTACTGAGGATCATAAAACCCTACAGCCCAGAAGAACTGGTTATCACTGCGCAGTGCAACACAACTCACAGTCCCCTTGCTCCGCAGCCCACGCGGACCACGCTGCCACACGGCTTCTCACATCCACCTGGGTGATGGTCCCTGGGGGAACAGGGGCAGGAGCCCGTGGTGGGGGAGGGATAGCACCATCAGCACTGGAGATCATCCTGCAGGAAGAGAAGGGGGCCCACCAGTGAAGTTAACACAACACATTTCTAATGTGTAATCAGAGAATACAACAAGGTTTACCAGGACCCTTCTACTGTCAAACATGCTATGGACTTGCCAAGTCATGAGTACTAACGGTCAGGGTATGCAAATAGATTAAATGTAGCAGGAAACCCACTCTGTGATGAGGTTAGCAAAATTTGCATCAATATACCAAATACTCTTTCACATAGACACATGGGACATGGTTCAGTGGGCACAGTGGTGATGGGTTGATGGTTGGACTTGATGATCTAGTGGTCTTTTCCAACCTTAATGATTCTATGATAAATTCCAAAGCACTGACAGAGAACATGCTGTCTAGAGATTTGATTGCATTTATGGGTAAATTTTGTGCATTTTATTTGCAGTTTAATGGCTGGACTTCGATATTGTACTTAAATTCTTCATTCAGAGTCATCTTTCAGCCATCACCAGTTGTGCACCTGTTCTCTGTGTTTGATAGGTTGTCAACCAACAGCTTCTTAAAACCCTACCAACAAAAACAATTGCATTCACAGGCTTTTTTTTTCCTTTTTAGATCAATCTGTTCATCCCATCTTGATGCAAATGTATGACTGTTCCCACTTTCAATTTTCATAGAATCATGGAGTAGGCTGGATTGAAAAGGACCACAGTGATCATCTAATTTCAACCCCCCTGCTATGTGCAGAGTCGCCAACCACCAGACCAGCTATCCAGAGCCACATCCATCCTGGCCTTGAATGCCTCCAGGGATGGGGCATCCACAACCTCCTTGGGCAACCTGTTCCAGTGCATCCCCACCCTATGAGTGAAAAACTTCCTCCTAATATCTAAGCTAAACCTGCCCTGATTCAGTTCAAAATTATTTTCCCAGTTCCCAGTCCCAACTTTTCCAGTTCTTAATCTATCTTTTAATACCACAAGGAAGGAGGTCTTTGAAGTCATTCTGTAACTCAGTATCAAAAGACAAAAAATCCCAACAAATCTTTTGAAACTCACATCCCATCCCTATTTAAAAGAAGGATTTTCATCTTCTTCTTCATTCTTCTCTTCATAATCCCATCTCATTCATGGCATTCAACAACAGCACAAAATACAATTTGGTCACTTATCAAAAAATGATGCTTTCTTCACAAGTCCTTCCTCTAGTCTCCGATAGTCACTTAAGCATTCTTTTTTTGCATCTCCTACATTGTTTACTTGTAAATAACCTTGCAGCAATTTGATGGTGCAGTGTCAGACTTACTACAAGATCTCCGGAGTAATCAAACAGGACCCATCTAAAGAAGGCTTTCTTCCTTGGCCCAGTGCTAACACATACATGAAATGACAGCAAGTATTCAGTGCTGAATTGTCATGCATTAATGACCTTTAGGCCTCAAAGCTTTTAGAGACTGATATGTCAGATTACTTTTCCCTGTGGATGTACTGACCTACATTCATTTCCCAACTAAATCTCATCAGCTTTCCCCAAAGTGTTTGAGTCCAGGTGGTACACAATTTTGTGCTTACACTTATCTGTTATTGCACCTCAAACAGTAAAGTGTGCTTGCTTAATTTTAAACCCATATGTAAAATCTGATGCACTTCTGCCTTCTTAATTTTTTTCAACATAAGTGTCCATTATTCTAGGAAAACTTCACATGTTCCACACCAGAATTTAACAGGCAACTAAGGCAGCAATAAACTTATTCATACAATAGTGACTTTTACTTACAGATTTTTGTACCGCAGAGAATTCTCTCACTGGACCGCACAACTATTATTGAGCAATGTCATCAGGATTCAGCATACAGACCACCACCATCCTATTCAGTACTTAACATATTTGTGCCCTCGTTTCTACACCTGCACCAGCTACTGTATTAATCTGAAACCAATAGACTTTTACTCCACCTTTTCCTGTTGGGAGAGAAGTTTTCCCTACCAGGGAAACAAGGAGTTTTTCAAGTCATTAAACAGGCAGAAAATTTTTTTTGTCCTTAGTTGCTGTTTTATTTAACATCTTTAGATCCCAAAACCTCGCTTCCTTGGAATTCAGGAAGATTCATATTTTTATTTCAAATTTTGAACTATTTTATCCATATACAGAACTCAGACACACAATGCTATTCTCTAGCAACCTGCACTTATGTCAGCTGTCCCAGTTACTAAAGCAGAATTGGGAAAGTTAAGAGTGACACTATAACTCGAGACAGTTTGAGATAATTAGTAAGTCAAGTCCTCTACACGTGCTTTTTGAAGTATATTATCAACTAGCCAAAAAAAAAGAAAAAGAAACAGCAGACAGACTTCATGAGTGTCTCATGACCCCATATATTGCCAAGAAACTAGGTTTTTACCTCAGTGTTTCAAGTCTCTTCTTTTGTTTTCCACTCTTGCTGTCACTGATTGCACTTTCTATATCTTCATAAATAAAGCTAGCCTGAAGAGACAGAAGCAGAGTCCATCAGTTCTCATCTAGACTAAGCAGATATATGAACTAATGATCTCATCATGTACTTTTTGAAGTTATCTTTTGATTACAGAACCTCTTATCATATTCCATTAAAAAAAAAAAAAATGCTGGGATTTGTATGGAAACAGAACAAAGAAAACATGACACCATTCTCCGGGAGCTGGTATTTTTGTCACTGCTCCAATCTCAAATGTTATCATCAGATGGATGTGTTATCTAGATAATAAATTTGTCTGAACAGTTGTAATTATCCAAAGTCAACAATTACTGCATGAGCTATTTTTCCCCCTCCATGGTTTTTTGTTGTTGTTTTTTTTTTCCTGTCAAAAATATTTGTGAAAGACATAAAGTAAAACTACTATAAATAGTAGTAGCATAAGGATTAGGAAAAAAACTGGTAGTAATACAGTCTCCTGTAAGAAGATAGCCTCCAATTTCTCTTCGCCTTAGTAAAAGATGAATTTTTCAATACATTTCCTGATCCTTAGGTTCCTGTCTCTCCATTACTGCAATCTGTCCTCACAGTGGCCTATAAGTGAAATTCTGATACATGTCTAAGGCATTATTTTAATAGATCTTGCATTTAGTAGGTCACAGCTTCTCATAGGATTTAGGATGCTCTGTTACATATCTTGAGCTGACAAATTAATTTCCTATACAACTTGTCAAGGCCTAAATCTGTCCATGTCTAGCTCATTCTACAAGTTCTACCTGTCTTGGAATAAAAACGTGTAACTTCTTAGGAGGAATATGTAACCACTAGAACTAGTATGGGACTAGAAACTTCACTGAATTGAGAGATTAACAGACTTTTCAGAATACAATGAGAAAGATGAAGGTTAAAGAATTAATTGAACAACTTGACAGGAATTGAGGAACAAAAGCATTTCATTAATTACACTATTTATATTTGTTGTTTAACAATTGTGTTTTTTTAGAAAATACTGACTGACCACAATATAATTCATTTTGAATAAATTGCTATTGCAGAGGCTCCTGAAGTCTGTTATATGTTCTGAATGAAAGCATTAAGAAGGCAATGAATAAAATCTAACATCTCAAGAAGAGCCAAGGCTTATGGAAAAGGAACAGAACCTAGGATAAGGTCACAGACTCAAATGATACCTCAGAAGGAAAAAGGGATCCCAGTCTTCAAGTCATGCTTACGCATTCTGCAATTTTATCTGCACACAAGAACTTCAAAAGATGGGAGTCTGAAGAGACCCTATACACCTTTGGAAGCTGTGTCTAACCAGACCTTAAAAGAGGAGTGCTGCAATATTTAGCATGCTGCAAACTGAACTCACAGGATCCCAGTTTCCACTGAAACAACGAATTTTGTGCCACACAATTGGCAATCGGCAATCTTCACACCAGTTGCAATGAACCAATTTCAAAATGTTTGCACAATGCAATTAGCAATGTGATGTTTTAAGACAATGATATAAACTCCTAAGATGTGACTGGAGAAAAAAAAAACAAACGATAAAATGATTGAGCAAAACTGAAAGAAATACCAATTATGTGGAGTAAATAACACATTAACATTTATAATCCTGGAAATGAAGAAGCACTGCATTGAATGCATTAAAAATATTTACTCTGGAAGCTTGAAGGGAATATTTTAATCAGAGATAAACAATCTCTTTCCTTCTTTTGTCCCTCCTGCAAGCAATATTTATCATTTTACAATCTCTCCTGCAGGACAGAAATGCAAAGGCAGAGATGCTGGGGAGGCTTAACTGTTCATTGGCAAAAAGAGTAGAAAAAGAGAAGGAGTAGGAAAGACTCAGGACTTGGTTGAGTTCTTTCTAGATTATAAGATAAATCTGGGATAACTCAAACTATTTTACACCTCTTTCTTAGAAGTGTGAATGCAAATCATATGCATATTCCAAAGCTTTGGTCCTTTACAAACACAAATGAACAGCTACAGAGCCCAAGAATCAATATTTACAATAATTACATATTTGCACATGCACTAAAGATTCCAGCTCACATATAGTAATCTTTTCTTACAAGATATACTATGCTGCTTATATTAGCATACTGTAAGTCATGTAGATATCATAAATGCATGAAGCTCAAACTACACGTATAAGAATAAAAGTACATAATAATTTCCTATGAATCAATTTACTTTGTTTTACCCATTGTACTTGCCAATTCATAAAATTTCCCCTGCTGAAATAAGGCAAAGAAGATCTGCATTAACACCTTACCTTAATCTCATCACACTGGAAAAGATGCAAATCTGGCTTGTTCTGAGTTGGTTCTTTACATACTAATGCAAGAATTGAATTGTAATTGCATGCATTCATCACAGCTTGGCAATGCTGAATTGTGCTTAAAGGAAAATTCTCCAGCTCATTCTGCCAGAAGGGAAACAAAAACAAAAACAAAAAAAAAGAGAAAAAAAGAGTCTTAATATTCAGTGTCCTGATCTCAAAAAAAGCTGCATGAGTTAAAAAGAGAAAGTGATAATAAGCTAATTAAAATACCAAATCTCACACACATCATTTTTTCTGTCCCTTCCCTTTCTTTCTCTCTCTGGAAATGAGTCTGCCACTCACAGATCGTACCTTTGATTCCAAGTCCACCAAACTGACAGCTTTGTCATCCACTTGAAGAATCATATCTTGAGTCCACACTTTGCCTTTAGCATCCAATAATTTCAGCTTCCTTATTCCATCATCTACTGTAATCATTGCTTCTTTTCGGTCCAGAACAAAGGTGGTCAAGTGCTGGTGAATGACACAAACATTAAAATAATAACAGAATTTTAATCTTCCTTTTCACTAAGCAATGTCAGTATCCAAATTGCCATGAAAGAGCAATAAAAATAACTCATGAATGAAAGCGCCTTTTAGAACAGAATCAACCAATATGCCACAGGGGAGGTTGTTTAGTCCATAATGTCATTTTAAACTTGCTGCTTGCCATCCTCTGTCATTTCCTCACTACAGCAAATGGTTACACTGGAAGGCATATTATGACATCTTCCAGGTATCACAGTGAGAATCAAATCCTGAGTATTTAGTTAGCTTTCTTGAGAAGTGAAAACCTGTCTCTATCGGTAAGCTGAATCCAGAAAGCATCAGTAGAAGCCTTGCAGAAACATGCTGCCAACACATCACCACCACGACCCTGACCTGGAGCATCCCTATCTCTCCCAGAGTTGCCAGCTAGCACACTCATGGCAAACATCACGGGCTTGTACCTGACTGGTATACCTTACAGACAAGGAGGTATTTGCTTCTTTTATGCAGTACACAATAGAAGTAGTAGTATATAAACTGTGTTTGCTCACTGTCAACTTGGAATATTCTCCAATTTTAATTAATGATCTAGTAATGAAACACTACTCACAGGCATCATCTCAACTTGTTTCCCTGTCTTTTAAGTTTTGACAATTTCTCCTTAAACATATAAGCCATGTAAGACAACCTATAAAGTCATTTAATTTTATCCAGGCATAACTCCAGTTTCACATTCTTCTTTAAGACCTGAATACAGCTCAAGCTGAATTCACTCAAGCTGAATCGATTTTAATGTATGCTTGCACACCTATCCTATAAATAGCTTAAAAGAATTAAGTGAGCTTTCTTCTATTACAGGGTAACAGCACACGTTAATGACAAACAAGAGAGTAGATACAAGCTGCATATAATCAAAGTATTTTAAAAAGTGAGACAAACCCTGCTGACTGCTCACAGAGGAATACTTAAACTTCAAATACAAGTACTAATTTTTATGCCTGTGGAGTACCAAAATGGTTACACAGAAGCTAAATACAGACAGACAATTAAAAGCAACATCAACGTTCCTTTGAGAGCAGATCAAGGATAGAAGTACTTGGAATGAAGAGAATGAAGACTATTCTAAATACAATCTCACAATTTACAGTTAAATTTAAAACCCAGCTGAAAGGACCTGGGAATCTACATTTTTTTTGCAAAATTCAGTTAAACCCATGACAGTGTTCTGATGGTAAAGGAAAAACGTTTCGCAAAAGACTGCAAAATGAGTAACAGCACCCAGAAGTGCCTACAGACTACGTATAGGCACCCAGGCTTACTTTGTTGAATATTTAATACTTGTCTACTAATGGACAGAATATGACAGCAGCACAGAGTATTTCTACAAAGCAGCTTAAGATAGGAAGGAAAGTAGTTTGCATTTCTCACTGGGGAAGAGTCTGTGCAGGCAGTATATCACCACTAACAGTAGATTCACTTAGGCTTTTAGGGCTTAGTACCCAGCTTTTTCTAAGTATTAAGACACCTCTGTTGTTTATAAATAATCAAGGTATTTATACTAATTATGAGTCAGCCTTCCTTGCTAATGGCCTGCCTCATCCCTGCAACATAACAGGTTCAGAATCAGGGCAATAGAGCACACTGAGCTGTCGTCCCATTGAGAAGCCCTCTCCATTTGCCAAACTACATACTACTTTGTTTACATTCTTCTACATCAAAATTTCAGCTCTTTATGGCAAAGCTAGAGAATTTGATACATTTCAATGTAATCTGTTCTGAAGTGACCTCGGGCTGGCAGGATATTTTGGAAGATTCATATGTCTTCAAGCACATTATCCTCAAAAATCATGTAAGCAAAAATCACAATATAACCAAAAGCTGTAAGGGGTAGATGGCGTTCTCATACATCCTTATCTCACCTCTACGTGATACTGGGAAGTTTCCGATATGCTGCTGGCACTGTCCCGTGCATAGTTCTTTCTTTGTTCTAAAGATTGAGAGAAAAGAAAAGAATTATTCATTTGCCTTCTTACCATACTGTGTTCTGGATACTTCTCAGAGATGCTTAAAACAAGCTGTATATATGAAAGCAGAAGGTGAGCTGTGGTTATTTCCGTATTCAGAAGGAAAAAAAAAAAAAGCTACATGCTCACACACTCCAGCAAGAACCATACTTACACTGATGTTAAAAGCCAGCTATCTTGACTTGGTGGCACCAGATGGAAGCAGTGTTCTGGCTGGAAATGCTTCATTGGGAACCCTGACTTAAAAATCACTGGCCTTCCACTTGGTAGCAACATGGTAACTTGCAGAGTTGCCTTTGCATGAATGCAGGTTTTCAGACATACACAACCCTCACAAAAAATAAAGCCAATCGCAGACCCAGTCTGTGTCAACATTTATTTCTTCCTAGTACATTCAGTCTGTTGAATCAGTAATGTAGAAATATTCATAGAAAGAAAGAAAGAAAAAAGAAGCCAAAAGCTGTAGCAACATAAACATTAAATAGAACAGAAATATTTTTCAGTTGAACAAAACACAATGCTGCAAAATCAGAAACAGTTTGCTTCTTACTCCACACAATGGATTAACAACAAACCCAGAGAGGAGGGAAGGGAATATGCAAGATGAGGACACAACACACACCCACATTAAAAACCAATGAATGTAGGTGAATACTTAAAACAAACAAACAAACAAACAAAAAAAAAAACAAAACCAAAAAAAAAAAAACCAAACCAACCAACCAAACAAACAAAAAAACCAAATAAACCTCACACCCTCCACTTTTCAATTTTATTTTGAATTTTCAGTACAACACATACAAGCTTTCCTCTTTTTTTTTTTTTTTCCCTGATCACCAATGAAATAGTCCAATTTGAAACACCAGAGCATTGACTAAGCAAGGAAGTCACTGAGAGAAACTCAAGGAAATTAAGCATTTCCTAATTTTTTTCCTCTATGATTCACTCAATACCTTGAGTTCTGATCTTCAAATAGAATAGGCAGTTTGATCGTGTTTGAAAGGAAATGTGTGTAACTGATGTTATGTTCATTTCATCACATCCAATTGGAGTATGTAGGGGCAAAATGAAAGTGCATGCTTCTGTTGACAGGACATATTAGTTATTTTTTGCAAAATTGAAATTACTACTAATGACCACACGTGACCTGCTATGTAGAGGGATCTGCAGGGAGGACACCATGCATGCAATACTTTAAAAAGCTCTCCTATGACCAGTGTTTCTTCACAGAGGAATCTTGGGTATTGACAAGGAAAGGGATGCCCTCACTTACTTAAAAGGGTATTTTGTTACCCTTTATCATCACATCCCTTATTTCTTCAGTTCTCAGCCAGTCTCATGAAAGACAATCCAATTCCTAATTTCTAAAACCCCTCCTTGGCCCAGAGTCCCTCCTCAATGGTAGACACAGCTCATGCATCAGAGCCATCCCGCTACCCTACAACAGCTACTTAGCTTGCTTGGTTTAGCACAAGAAGCCTGCACTGCAATCACCTAACTGAAGAATGCCACTGATTATCAGATTTTTTTAACTAGGTATGTGAACAGTTTAAAACAGATACTTTAACTTTATCACCTGTTACCTCAAAATTCCACGACAGGGAACCTGCACTGATTCCAACTGTGATTAATATTTCTGCTTTTGCAGCATGTTATTTAGGTATTTTGTTTGACTCTTATTCTTTTTAGGACAGTAGGCACACACACATGCACACCCCAACAAAACAGCAGTACTGTCTGACTTGCTACCTTTCTTTTTTTGTTTGGATGATGATCTGAAGAAGTAAAGTCCATCTGTTCCTAACAAAACAAGGAAATTAAAAAACAGTATCTGGTTTAACTCCATACAATTATTTGCATCTCCAAGGGGACTAGTTAACAATCTTCCATTACAGACTATAAAATGCTGTCCAGTAGGAAGGAAAATAGGCCTAAAAAAATATAATAAAAAGAAAGCCATGTTTCAATTAACAATACATCCAACATTCAACTCTGATTATTATCTTTTTGAGGTGAAAAAGAGAATTTTTTTGAATGACAAGAAATGAAACCAAGATAAGGAATCTTCCATCCACTGCAAAGCTTATGAATCCTGCAAGCAACAACAGAGTGGCTTTAAGCATGGAAATTCTTCCATAAGGGGAGACTCCAAGGGAATGAAAAAGCAGAGAGCAACTCTTGAAAGTTCATGCCCCATTTCCCAGAATTTTTGTCCTGCTTTAGGATATCCAGAAGCAACACTGACAAGCACATCCTCTTCCACAGAACAGCACAGCATTCACACTAGATAAGATGGTAAGTTTTTCAGCACACCATGTCACAGTGAGAACAATAGTGTTTATATAAGAAAGAGCTTTCTGAGTGATAATAAAAGCTGTGGTTGCCTACATTTGAGAGCGAAATAAAGCCCCTCAAGTTCTTCATTTTTAATTACAACAGGTCAGCAACAAGAACTTCAACACAATTTTCAATTAGCAAAAGCCAGTAAGTGTCTGTGATAATAAATAAAATTATGGTAACCACAAAAACTGACAGTCCATGTTGTATTCAGCAGTAATTCCAGTTTACTTATTTATTTTATAAACATGTTTATGCTGGCAGGATGTTTATTAGAACCCATTAGAGATCTAATTTATCCTTTGTCATCCTACAGGCCCTTCTGTCTTTCTAGTAAGTACCTCAGCATCAGGCAAAACTCTTCAGTTGCTTCTTTTGTTTTTCAATCTAATATTTAGAAAGTGGATCTCCTCCTTACAGAGTCAGCTCAGCTGCTAACAGCCCAAACTTCCAGAGAGCAAATTTTCCTGGCAGCCTGGCATAAGTCGTGCTGCAGAAAGTGTCATAAAGGATGTGAATGAATGAATGAAGTCTCCACATGATAATATAAGCACAACCCAATGAAAAAATTAAAAATCAAACAGACAAACTGCAATCCTCTGGAAACTCTCACCTTGCACTTAGACGGGAGGATGCATAAACACTGCTGCATCCCTTCTGCTGATGTGTCATCGCATTGGATTTCCAGCAAAAAACATCACTGTTGTTATTCTGACCACTTTTACAGAATACCTGAAAACTTCCCTTGACTTATTACACAATATTCAACTGCTAATAATAATTCACACTCTATTACGGAAAATGAGCAACAGAATTTGCTGACTTATTGAATGCACCATGTCTGACTAGGACAGAATTAATTATTTTCACAGCAATTTGCATGGAGCTGTGTTTGGGATTTGTGACTATAGCAGAACTGGTAATGTTTTAGCTATTGCTGAGCAGCATTTGCACACCATCGAGACTATCACTGTTTCTCTGCCTGTCCCCCAGATAAGTTGCTGTGAGGTTAGAGAGTTAGCAAGGGTACATGGTAAGGCCAGCTGTCTGAAACTGACCGGAGTCCCACTGCATATAGAACAATAAAGCCATGCTCAGCAATACAACTGAGTGGTGTATTTCCAAAGTAACTGCTGCCCGGAGCACTGACCTGCTTGCAGGAGGGTGGGACGTGGTGAGCAAAGCAAAATGCCTGCATTATTTGTTTTGTTTTGTTTCATTTATTTCTTTCTAGTGCTTTTCCCTCCCTCTCTTTCCTTCATTTATTAAACTGGCTTTATTTCAGTCCAGGAGTTGTGTTTTTTTTTTTGCTGTTGCTCTTTCTATTCTCTACCCTAATAGGCTGTCGGGGGGGGGATGGGTAGCAGCCAGGCAACTCACTCAGGGAAGGCCCTCAGTTGCTGGCCTGGGTCAAGCCCTTACATTGGAAAAAAATGTTTTCTGTGTTCTACTTTAGTCTCCTAATCCTCCAGATCAATTTTAGCCTCTCAGAAGTCTTCTCACCTATGAAAAGAGTTATTGAACAAGAAGTAAGATTCTACAACAGAGGCTTCAAGATGTGATGAATAAAGCAATCACAGCTATCTCCTTTTTCTGTTTATTCTCTTTATTACAGATCTTACATCCAATACATAAAATGCAGTGCAGCCTTCATACCAGTTAATTCAAACCCAGCTGATGTGCTACACACAATTTATCTAATATATTTTTCCCTCTGATACAGGAAAATATAGAAGTAAATATAAAAAGATCTATAGATATAAAAATCACAGCAGAAGTCACCAAAGTTAAATTCTTAATCACAATCTACCTCAAATGCAACCCAGAGGAATTTGGGCAGAATAAAATTCCTCTCAAAGCAAGTGCAATAAACTTAAAAGCAGAACAGCTATTCACTCATGACTGACTGCAAGATCTACCAGCTATCAAACTTTTCAAAGGCATACATCGATCCACAGAAACTAATACTTAGCTTCTTTCTGATGTGGAACAATGCTACTGCTCCTCATGCCTTTGTGAACTTATTGAATTTACCACTCATCAGGAATGGATAACATATCTGGTTTTAAAAAGATGTGAGAAGATGCTGACTTTATACTAAACTTGGAAGCAGACACAGAAACACCAGAAAACGACAGAAAAAAAAACCACCTCAAACTCTCAACCAAAGGCTTTTAGCCAAGCCAAAAATACACTAGACAGTAAACTACACAGACAAACAGGACTGCTCACTGCCCTCACTACACTAAAAACTCTGCACTTTCCTCAGTTATTTCTGTGAAAGAACACTACATTGTTTGGAAAAGTAACTGTTCCACAGTTTCAGATAAAACCACTGCACTGCCCAAAGTCACGTGAGGCAGAGCTATGAACGCAACCTGACATAGCTGAGTCCTCTCTTACCCATTTTCCCATTGGAAGAGGCTGCAAATGAAAAAGAGGCTGTAAATGAAAAATTAGAAAGTTGTCTAATAAACTGTACTGACTCTGACTCTGTTACACTGTTCAGACCACACAGGTAAATGAATTACAGCAAGATGTTAGAAAAAGCTTCTTCCCTGAGAGGGCGGTGAGCGTGGAACAGGCTCCTCAGGGCAGTGGGCACGGGCCCAAGCTGCCAGAGTTCAAAGACTGTTTGGACAACACTCACAGACATAAGGTTTGAACTTTGGATGGTGCTGTGCAGAGCCAGGAGTCGGCCCCCTGTGGGTCCCTTTCAACTTAAGATACTCTATGATTCTAAGATGAATCTGATTCTTTATCTAAGTGAGGAAAAACCTTACCAAATATAAAACGTCTGAGGCTGAGTCTTCATGGATGACCCGAAGCACAGCTGGCACCAGCTAGGGCTATGCTATGTTTAGATACAAACAAATTTTCAGTTCCCGGAGGCTGAAATTGAAAGGAAGAATTCCAGTGCCTAGACCTCCACTGGTATCTCACAAATAATTGCATAGGCCAGATGTAATAAATGTTATCAGCACTCCAGCCATGATAGTGCAAAGAAGAATAATGGTCGATCCCATCTTCCCCTTCCATAAGGAAATTGGAAAATGTCTATATCGCATACAAAGAGACAAAGCTCTGAAATTAGATGGCAATCTACATACAGATTGATTAAGTGTCTCATGAGCTGTCTTCTGAATTCTGAAGTGACAGTTTAGATTATTACCATGCACTGAGAAGGAGAAAAACACAATGCTTATTTTATTACTGTCTGTTCATTAGAATGATTGCTGATACCCCTTTAGGAATTACAGCAGCTGGAAAAACTTGAGACTCAGAGCAAAGTACAGGAGATGTGATCTAACACATCCAAGGAGAAAGGTCAAAACTTTTTAAGTACAAATGTTATTATTAGAGGAGTAAAGGCTGTTGCTTTCAGAGATTCTTGATGTCAGTCTTCTCCCTGATGACTACAGGGAAATAACTATCAGAGAATGTGCAGTGCTTAGAAGTCAGTTGTCATTTTAATTCAACTGAGCATCAAATAACACAAGAATGTTACACGAATAGTTTATTTTAACAGACTCTATTACACTGCATTTCTTGCTCTGAATGAGGTATTTGAGCAGTACAAATACAGACATGCAATTTTACTGCTAGCACCTAATCACAGCCATCAGAATACAAACACAATATACAAAACACCTGACCCTTCCTGATGGGTTGCTATTGTAACATCTTCCAATTTGGAGAAAACTACTATCTTATGACTGCTGCAGAACAGGGCTGCTCTGCAATGTGTCACTCACTGGCAAACCCCCAGTGCAGCTCAGGCTACTGGCTCTGGCTAATGCTGCCCATCTCCATGCAAGCAGAGCTGCAGAAGACAGATGGAGAAGCTAATGCTAGAAAAACAGATGAGAGTATGAGCCAAAATTCACTTCAGATGGAGAGATGAGGAGTTAAATAATGAAATAAAACTATAAGAATGCGTAAAGGGCATCTTTGCTCCAAATTCAGGGGAACATTTATCATGCAAATACAAAAACATTTCATTTCGGGCAGGAAATGGATGAAAGAAATTATTTGACGCAAGAAAAGGCAATTGGAATCAAGTTTTTGCTATCAGATAACCGCTTCAGAGATATCAAAGACTCCAGTTTTCAGCTGAACTGCCTGTAATACAAATAAAATTCCAGCCACCTTTCCCACCAGCAGTGTGGTCAGCCTTCTGCCTGAAGACCAAAGGACTAAATGATCATGAATGATCTTACTAAAGCAAGCACTGGTACTCAACACTTCAACTTTGTGTCACGCTGTATATGTGTATCTACATAGAGAGATAGATTGGGAGATGTTTTAAGATCTTCACAGTGACTAGAAGAAATTGTATTCAAGATCAAGTATTGACTTAGGAACCCAGGAACCATGCATAGGTGCTCTAGTACAAATGACGTTCAGAAGTCTTCCAGAAAAGAAACTTGGTTATGGACAAATTTAGCTCCGAATATTACAAAGCCACATTTTATCAGAACAAAAAGCACAACCCACATTACTCCTATGCCAAAATTGTACAAAATTTGTATAAATTTGTATAATTGCATATATATATATATATATAATTTGTATAATATAAATTGTATAAAATAAATATATATATATACAGATATATATATATAAATTTGTATGTATATATATGCGAGTCTACTAAATAGATACACTTGAGGTATTTACGTGCCATTTGTATATAACATATACATCATGCAAAAAATAAAGACAAAGCTAGGAGACCTCCGGTCTGATTTACAGGCATTCAGTCTCATGCATTAAAAAAATGCATGCATTAACTATTAATTGTGCATTAATTATTAAAATTTTCTAATATGCATTTTAAACCGTTATTAGCAATTCTCATTTCACTTAGCTGCTTCCTACCTCATTGGGACAGCATGCACAAAAATTCCTCAGTGTGATATGGGAAGAAACCCTGAAGACACACGGAATGCAGGAGAAATGTAGCATGATTGCTAAATATAATTAACTGCCTTGAATTTGAGAAAGGTTTTAGGTGTTTTTTCTGTTCTCTCCTGCTCTTACAGTTAGTGATATTGACAGACTTGTTCTTTATATATATGAAACAGAGAAAAAGGAGTAAAATGTGTGAACTCCTCTCTACAGGCTGTGCCAATGTATCTTTACTTTAGATTCAGAAAAATTGATTCTTCTGCTTCATTCAGTTCTTGGCAATTGAAACCACAATTTTGTGATCTCTCTGCTAGCAGTGGAAGTGAACCAAGATCAACAATTCATCTTATAGGAGCCACCACACTGTAGTTACATGGTAATATTTTCAATTAATACATAAATTCATTAAAATATTTTAGAAGTAATAGGCCGTTTACCATTATATATTTCAAATTTAATCACTTGTCCCTATCTTCTACTTACATACGAATATCCCATGATGTTTGACATGAAAAAGCCCAGAGAGGTGTCACTATAAAGGCCCACAAAGATTAAAGGACACTTCATGTTGCCACACCATTCAAAACATATGCTCTTGAAAAATTATTTGGATGACATAGAATGAATGAGAAAAGTGAAAAGTGTCTCAAATAAATAATCCACTAAGAGCTTTTAGAGATGTCCCTTTCTGGTTTCTGTTACCACCTACTATTTCTGTCAACACGTGCAGTCAGTTTGTCATGTGAATCTATATAGGATGCAGAAACACCACTGTCGAAAATTCCTTACTGCAGAATTTTGCTCTCTTGCAGTTCCTGCCTTTAATATTATGTAAGTGAATTACTTCTGTAACATGTCACTGAAACAAAAAAAAAAAAAAAAATCTAAACTTGGAACTATTCATATGCAACATCATTCTTAAATGGCAAACATTTCAACCAGTTTCTTCTTCTGTCTGCTGATTTTTCTGGAAGTGGACTTTCATATCATCTAGCACAGTGTTTTCTCCCTCTAACCACATCAGTATTTTCTCACCTCTCTTCTTCTCAAGGGATACAAATCAAGAAACTTCCGATCTCCTTAAGTTTTAGCCACAAGAATTTCAGAGCAGTTTAAAAGTCAACACTGCAACCAATACAATTAAGTTCTTATGTGTTCACAGGTGAATAGCCAACAAAGCCCGACTCAAGGCTTGTAAGGGGGCTTCCAAGGGGAAATGTAATGCTCTGAAACCACAGAGTAACCTGCCATCACTCCTCTACCCTCATGAGGTCCCTCCTGGCCATTATTTAACTCAAAACAGGAGGGAGGCAAGACTAATTACCAATAGGGATGCTGCAATTACTAGATGCAGCTCTTCAAGCTTTCTGGTTTCTTAACCTGGGGAAGAGGTGTTAAATTCAACAAGGTAAATCATGGAATGGCTTGGGTTGGAAGGGATCTAAAAATCATCCAGTTCCCATGATGAGTGCAGAGTTCCCACCCAGTAGCTCAGGCTGCCCCATCCAGCCTGACCATGAATGCCTCCAGGGACGGGGCATCCACAACCTATCAGCAGCCCATGCCAGTGCCTCACCATCCTCTGAGTGATTTTTTTTTCCTAAAAGCTGCCTGAGATGTGAGGGGTACAATACAGGACTTCACTTTCACTACAAACTTTGTTTTTCCATTCTCAGAAAAATACTAGCATCCCCAGTTGGTAAGTACAGACTTCAGGCATTTCTAAATAACAGCACATTTGACAGTTACAAAACCTGTCAAAAATAGCAAGTCTAGTAGGACTCCATATCTGTTACACCAAATTTAAGCTCCTTGAAATCCTTGTGTCAAACAATAGTAATACTGTTGTAAATTCCCCTTCTGCTAGCTGAGCATAAATTTGAGCAGGGAGAGGGAGACACAAAGCATGAATCAAACCTATAGCACATCTAGGTCCTTGAGTACCTTTTCCTTATCACTCTTAGTTTTCTGACAAATGCCTTAAATGTTGCTGCCTTAAAAGTTAGCAGGTGGGAGTTCTCTGCTAAGAAAGAGGTGAAAATATTTCATAACCAGCCACATTAGTTTCAATAAGAATAAAATCCTCTAGTAATTTCATTTTTGTTAATAGAAATTTATAGATATATAACAATGTACTTATCTATAAACATTTACACACCCAATTTCCCTTTTTTATACATACATGTATAAAATATATAAAATATCTAAATAAAATATATACAAAGACATCACAACCAACATTTAAATAACAATTCTAACATAGAAATTCAGAAACTTTCTGCCACCTTACCATAAAGAGCCTTTGCACTTGTTCTGGAATTCTGCTCCCTCTCTGCCTGAGCAAATGTTGGTGAGCCATAGCCACTAGAAGGAAAAATTTCAGGTTAACTTCTGTATGAATGTGATTTCTACAAAAACACAGAGTAAAACTTTCCCACTGCGTAGGGCTATACGTACCTACAATGTTTGCAACAAAGGAGATGCTACTGGATACTGGTTCTGCAACATAAGGAAGCATGCTTCACTTGGGCTGGAAGCCCTCCTGTGCTATTTCTTGTTAACAGCATCACGCACAGTGGGGGCTGTGACACATCTAAATACTACCATAATGTAAGTAACACTGATTACTATCAAGTAAGAATAATGCCAATTGATAGCATTTTGCCTCTTGCTTATGTACACAAGTGTTGTCCTTAACAGTTTCAAGTGCTTTTCATAAAAGAAACAAAAGGAATACATTAGCTACAACAAATGGAAAGACAATCCAACATTCTTCTAGCATAACAACAATAATGAGTCTTGTACAAACTTTTGCATTAGATTAGGGCAATTCTCATTAATGGTGTGAATGAGCCTAGTGCCACACTTCTGACACAGGCAACATCTTCCTATCTCAGAAAAGGCAACACTTCCAAGGAAAGCAATGGTTGCTCACTTCTGTTTTCTGGGAAATTATATTTTCTCACAGATGGAAAGGGCAGCCTCATTCTCGAGGCACAAGAATACTTTCACTCACAGCTAGCCTTAAACATCTCAGTGAGATGAAGACATCTCTGTGTCATGTCATGATTAGATTGTGGCTACAGCAATTTATTTTTCTGTGCCAGATGACATCACCCAGTAATATAGCTTTACTGTTCCACTAATACAAAAATCAGTCAGATGATATCTATTAGTTTGGTCCCACAGTTTGGAAGCTGCATGCTCTTTTAGAGAAACTGCATTTGTGTTATTCTATTGAGCTCTAATAATCATAGCTCCACTCAAAATGAAAGCATAAGGAAAAATTACAAACTATTTTTCTGTCCATAGAAGGAAAATCAAAGGCATAAACTTACTTGATTTGAGGAGAATAACTTCCATAGCCACCAGGAAGGGTATTTGATATATGGCCATTCATTCTTATCGTCACTTACTGAGGGAAATGATCTGCAAAAGAAACAGCAGTAAATGAATTGAAGTCTCTAAAGAGATGAAGGTTTAATACAGATGTAATCCAAACCTAATGAGAAAATTATGGTTGAAATGTGGAACCAATTGCATCAACAAACTCAATTGTTATTATTTTTATTGCACTGAAGCCTTAAAGACCTATTACAGAACTTCTCCCCCAGTTGTAATTTGATAACTTTTTCTTCAAATAATTTGGTAAATTAAGCCATTACAGCAGTCTCTAGGAATAACTTTTCAAACAAAAGGCTGACTAAATAGAGAACAACATCTGCTTCAGAAGTGAACAAGATGTTCCAAATGGTAACTTTAATAATCAAGCATGCTTGACTTTCATCCACAATTCACTTATCTGAATACAACTTTTGAAATGATATTTTGATGCTTATTACATCTATAAAATGTATCAGATGGATTGTTAGAAAGATGCATTATCAAAGCAAAACACAATTGTTAACATAGAAGGAAACTTTGTTAGCTATTCTGGGACTGAAATAAACCCTTTCCTTTTTTTTTTTTTTTTCCTTAAGTAGCACATAATTTCCTGAAAGGTTAGTATGCCAAAAGAAAACTCTCATGTAACAGTAATTCTGAAAAAGCTATGATGGAACAGTTGGAGGAACACTTTCTTGCTTAAATGTCATGGCCATTGAAGTCAAAATTGACTCAGGAAAGCGATTTTCATATTACAGTTAACAAGTAATTATTTAAATTCATAATGGGCAAATATACTTTCAGATATGTGTGTATGTGTCTGTATACATATACAATCACAGAATGGCTTGAGTCAGAAGGAACCTTAAGGATCATCAAGTTCCAATTCTCCTGCCACAAACAGGTCTGCCAACAGCTAGATCAAATACTAGATCAGATTGCTTAGGGCCCAATCCAACCTGGCCTTAAAAACCTCCAGGGATGGGACATCCACAACCTCTCTGGGCAGTCTGTTCCAGCACCTCACCATTCTCTCAGTAAAAAAAGCCTTCCACCTGACATCTAATCTAAATTTCCCTTTCTTTAGTTTTAAACCATTTCCCCTTGTCCTATCACTTTCTACCCATGTAAAAGTTGATTTCCCTAATTTTTAAAGTCCCTTTAAATACTGGAAGGCCACAATGAGCTTTCTCCACAGCTTTCTCTTCCCTAGGCTGAACAAGCCCAGTTCCTTCAGCATGTCTTCATAGGAGAGGTGTGCAAGCCCTCGCACCACCTTCATAGCTCTACTCAGGGTCCTCTCCAAAAGCTCCAAATCTTTCCTGAGTTGGGATCCCTGGACTTAGATGCACTACTCCAGCTGGGTCCCCATTAATGCAGAATAGAGGGGTACAATCCTCTCACTCTCCCTGCTGGCCTCCCTCCTCTTCTGATGGAACCCAGGATACTGCTGGCCCTCTGGGCTGCAAGCACACATTGCTGGCTCATGTTAAGTTTCTCATCTACCAGAACCTCTAAGTCCTTCTCAGCAGGGCTCCTCTCAAGGAGTTCTTCTCCCAGACTGTATACACATCTGGGATTACCTCAACCCAAGTGCAAAATCTTGCACTTGGCTTTGTTAAACCTCATTAGGTTCACATAGGCCCACCTTCAGAGTTTATCAAGGTCCCTCGGGAGGACATAATTCAGAGTCATGAATAGAATTTTAACTCTGCAAAACAGTCTAAAGTATGTCAGATAAAGCACGTATCTGAAAGACACTTCATTTCCAAATGCGAGCACAACCTGCTTTGTTGTACTAAAGCCATTTTACAATCAGCTTATGTTCTGAAACACTGTCAGCCTACTGCCTTACTATAAGTTTTCTTCTTGGATTACAAAGAATCAGCAGCCAACTGACCTATAATGCATACTATATTTTGTACCTATGTGCTCTGCTGCTTTCCTCTTTCATGCCGAAATACAAATCCAAATCAAATTCTGTTCCCAGCTCAAAGACTTCTGTGATTTCAAGAGACTTAGGAAGCTTCTTTGGTCTTCTGCACTCAGCACAGAATCATTTCTGTATCTTTCTCACCTGACATCCTCTACTTGCAGATGCAGATAGAGATGCAGATAGGAAAGGTAGCCAGAACTGAGCCATACTGTTTGGAGTGCCAAATGTTGTCACAGGGAAGTGTGGTACTTCCTCTGTAGTGAGCATATACTTTGCACTTTAGCTTAGAATCCCTCTCCTCCCCCTTCACCTCTACCTTTAAACTTCTGATTGCATTTTGTAAAACATTTTTGTTGACAGTTAGACAGCTTGCTTTCATTTCTCCTGTGAGTTAACAAGAACGTATCACATAACCAACATGATGGTGTGCTTGGCTGATCCAAGCTACTGTTCATAGAATGCACTACTTACTAGCTGTTTAGAATAAAACACTCTCCATGCTGAGTGCTGTCCACTTTATTAGCAATTATAACATTTTGGAAGCATCTTGGATTTGTCCCACAATTTAAAAGAATATAAATACTGATTTTTTCAGCAGGATGTTCCAAGTCATCATGCACTCCTTGTTCCATTTCAGAAAATACAAAGGCCAGAGCTCTTTGCATTGCTGTTGTTTAAGTCATGCTGCCATTAAACTCTTTAATACTACATATTGGCTATTAATTCTTATCATCTGCAAAAAATGTTCAACTTCAATACACTGTTCAACAATTTACACTTGGATTACCTTCCTAAGAGTGATCAAGTCCTAAATCTTACACAAATTATATCCGTTTCTTTTCAGTATCTCCAGTTTCACATACTTTCCACATATACTTTTATTAAGATAATTCTTACTACATACTCCAGACCACTTTATAAGCTGTGATTTTTCAAACCACAAATTTTGCAACTACTCATCTTAAAGTGACATCTGGAAAAAAAAACCACTAGTTTTTTTAGACTCAGAATGACTTTGTTCCTCTGACAAACTAATTTTTCTTAATCTGCAACATGCTAAGTTTGCTAGTTGTACTCCACTTTAGGACAGTAGTGAAACTTTATAAGTAGAAGAAATGTAATAACAGAACTCAAAGTTTCAGCCTGTGAAATTAGCATAACACACTACAAGCTTTAAAGCAACAATGAACTGGAAAAACAGATTTTTCACATTAGAAGAAAACACACCTTGACTAAATACTTGTCAACAGTAAGGTGTACCACCACTCAGCACTGATGAATAAAAGCTTTAAAACTGCACCTGGGATCAAGTGATACTGAAAAACTGAAGTTAGAAATTGTGTCTTTCTCAAAAAAAAACAAAACAAGAAACAAAAAAAACCCCAAAAAACAAATAACAATGTTGTGCTAAGTACGCTAACTAAGCACAAAAGCTTTATGGAGTTTCATTTGATTTGCAAACAAAATGACACATGCCTTTTGATTTGTATAAAGCCAACAGTATTTCCCACATCCCAGTAAAAGAAATTAAACACTTATGAAATGTCAAGGCTACTACTCTGGCAGTACAATACCTCAGTCTTTATTTCCCATAATTTTGTTCAGGAAAGCTTCTGAATGAATAAAATTTAACTCTTTACAGACCTTATTTTAGGAAATCAGCAGTATTGAGAACTAATTAAAGTTACCAGGCTATTTTATCTCCTTCAGCCTAAATATTTCTGTTAGGAAAACACACCAAAGTTTTATTAAGTGTTTTACTGAGACAGAAGACAAAACCATAAAAGCATAACAGAATGTGCAGTGATTTGCTTACTGTGCACTTGCATGGCTTTCTTTGCTGTTACATCCCAAATTGTCTTTCAACTCTTACAACCTCACAGTCCCACAGCAAAAGTTCAACTAGCACACACCGCTAAGCCTTCGTCATCCAGGAGTCTATTAATAAACTCTGCTTCCTCCTTATTCTTCCCTTTCACCTCAGCCCAGCAGTTCACAGTAACATACGCCAATGCTGCAAACTTTAAGATAAACATCCTTCGTAATTAACTGTAGAAATCCTCTTTAAGTTGACCTGAAGTATCAACAGTTTACTTGTTAGTATATCCAAGCATGGTCGTGCCCTTCTCAGACTCTTGAAAAGAAAATAAGGCCTTCTCTGAACTGTAAATATTTTGAAACAAGAAAACTAAAGAAGAAGGTAAAAAGAAAAGAGTAACCATGAAACCGATAAAAATAACAAGATACAGAGTTACATGTTACAATATCTATATAAAAGTATATTATAATGATATGAAAAACAATGTCATAAGAAAATAGGAAATTCCTTCATACAAAACAAAAACAAAAGAATACTAAATACTTTTCTGCGACTGAAGGAAAAGAATCCACCCAGAACTTTACTGCCACCATAAGCTTTACTCTTGGCAGGATTCATGTATATTGTTAGTAAGCAGGAACATAAATGACAAAAGGTCCGGCTTTTGTAACTGATAAATCATTTCGGACAATGATGTACTTCAGTTCTTCAGTTAAGAGTTACAGGTGGTCTGTTGCCAGGTATAGGCAGTACTGCACTGCTATAGGAGATGATTTCATAAATATTCATAAGAAATATGCACAAATACTAAAATACTCCTTGCCTTCTCCACCTTACAGCACAGCATCCTAGTGAAGGCAATAGAATTTGTGTGCAAGAGCAAGCTGACACATAGGCGACTCACACGTTCTGCCATTAAATTTCCAGAGAGGAGTTGGAAGGTAAGAAAATTGCTCAATTTATTTTAAAAGCACCTTTTCTAGAAGGGCAGAACTATTTAATTACAAAAAAAAAAAAAAATGAGATATAGGAGACTCTGGTGCTCTTTTCCACTCATCCTCAATCAATCAGTCCTACCTAGCAATGGATCACAACATCAAATGGGGAAAGAAAAGAAGCAGTTCAAAGGTGCAGGGTTTTTAGAAACGATGCAAAGAGCAGGGAAGGTTAAGGAGAGGAGGATGCATGGGAAGGAAGAGGAAAGCCGAGAATGGCTGAAAGAGTAATTATCTACCAAGTAAGAAAATGTTATTAGTAACAAGTCATTGTTATTGCAGGCCCTCAAAAAAACAGAATTCTTCCTCAGCCAGATAATAAAGCACAAACTGTAACTCCAGCCTAAACAAAAACAAGTGGACATTACAAGGTAACCCTTAGCTGCAGCAGATCTCACACTGTATCAATGTCAGAAAAGGACACTGTCTCTCCACACTTTCCCTCCTAAAGAATTATGGAACAAAAAAACCAACCTCCACGAAAGACAGATGAGTCCACGCTACCTTGTAACTCACAGCAGCTTGAATAAAAATGCCTAGCGTTGCTATTCCACAGCACTCAGTGCAGCTGTTCTCACTTGCTTTTAATTTCTTATATTTTACCTGTTTTCCTCTTGAACTCACCTGCTTCACCCATTTGCACTTTCCATGTTACCCCCCCATGCTAAATTTTGAACCATTCGTATTTTTAACTCACTTGCTTCTCCTCACAGAGGTCATTTCTTTGGCTATTTCTTATATTTTTATATTCCTGTGTCGTCTTGCATTTACTTTCTTTCTCTCTACCCTGTTCTCCAACCACAGATTTTACAAATGGCAGTCACAGACAGACTCAAATGAAATGTTGACACTGCTCTCTGCCTCAAGACTTGTTTCAGATAACAACCAAGAGCAAACATGCCTTTTGCACTCTGTTCAGCATCTTGTGTCAAGATAAACATCAAGATGTATACACATGTAAGTAGGCTTCACTTCAGAAAAGATCAGTGTGCGTTTTCCATCCTCTGCACACTGCTATCAGAATTTCTCACAGACAAACCACACCTCTCTGGGCAGGCAGCAGCTTCACAGTATCCCGTTTTCCATTTTCTATTAAGGGGATTTGAGTATCCAAAGCACATTCAAAAAGACAATGGCAAAAATCACACAAAGACTTCAAAGTGATGCAGTTTCAAGCCAAAAGACTTGGTCTACTTTCATCACTAGTCTGCCTTTTAAGGCACCCCTTGTTAATGATGGGTGGAGTGGTGAGAAGCTGACGGTTGTTGAGAAGAGAATAGGTACTCTGATATGTCTGAGTGTCAGAACTACAAGAAAATATGCTAAGCTCAACATCCACAGCACAATCATTTTGAAAATACTCCTACTTTCAGGTCTTCTTTTTGGCTTCTTCATAATAGGGAAAGTGGAGTGGGAGCATTTCAATAAAGATGAATGATTATCATTCTGGCCAGGAAGGAGACAACACTGTGTGACAGGACATAGCACTACCGAGCAGAGATTTACAAATGCATTCATGCCCTAAGAAAAGGGCAGCAGAAGAGTTCAACCAACACTGCTTTTTCACTGCATTTGTTTCTTCAATTTAGCATTTTTTCCTTCTATCCTTCAGTAGGATTATGCTAAATTTATCATGACTAGTCTTCTCAGCAGGATAGGCAAGATACATTCATTCAGAAAATTCAGAGACAAAATCATCAGTCAACACAGAAGACAGTGTATGTTAATGTAAAACTAGTCTTCAGAAGAAGCACAGTTAACTAGAAGTTTTCTGCTGGGAAAACTAACAAGATAAAAAAGTACCCCTTCAATTTTCCTTTTGTTGCTATGACATTTTACAGTGATTTACTGTTAAGGAAACACTCTAACTATACAGTTAAGATAAGGATCTTTTATTCGGAGGAAGGGGAGAAATATGGAGCTCAAGAGGAAGAACTGAATGAATAACCTTCAGAGAGATCCTGCTCACAGATCTGGCTCTTTTTATTGACACACTAATAGAGAACCTGGTTGCAAACAGGTTCTTATTCAGGCACGGTAACCTATTTCCATTCATTTCACCCAGGCCTGGGCTATGATTTATGATTAGTCATACTGAAAGAAAATAGAACAGATACTTTACAGCTTTACAGATACAAAAGCTGCAAAAGCTTAAAATCCCTGTTGTAACAAAGGAGTGTAAATAAATAGGCCAGCATTAAAGCCACCACTCACTGCTATTTATAATTAGAGAATTAACCAGCCCATCTAAGGCACGACGAGTATTAATTAGCAAATTAAGGATAATTATGCAGGTCTTACAGAAAGTGTCAGACAACTGGAAGAGCAGCATCTTGTGCAAAACAAAAAACAATCAAAACCCACAACACACACAAAACCAAAATATGTTAAAAAACACACAACAACAGATGCAACAAGCACCACGGGTACAGAAGAAGAACCTAAAGAGGAAGATGTCTATGGTTCATGAAGTACTTTATAGGAGGAGGCAGAAAAATGTAACTATAATGTACCATTTAATAAGTAAATAACTAAATATAGTTTTATACTTCATCACACTGACTTTTTTTCATTATCTCCCTCTACTCCTTGTGACAGAAGACTACAAACTAGATCATCAGCTTTCAAAAGAGGGCACTCCAGACATTGATTTGAATACTGGTTTGCAGCGTGCCATCAGCAAACCATCAATCTGACTTGCAGAAGGAGAGCTTATAAACGATATTAATTCTGTTATCTGAATATTTTCTTGCATCTATGTACTTGTACAAATGTTAAGAAATTATAAGAATTTAAAAAAAATCCAAAGTTAAGACGTACTGTAAAAATAGCAATGATACATGAAAACAAACATGAAAATGGCCTTAAGTGTTGTCTGTTGTTGTTTAAGATAAAATTTTCATTTTAATCTAGATAAGAAATGAATGAACTCCCAACATGCTTAAATTGCTTCTTACTGTTCCAAGTTAACCAGATGAAACTGGATTAACCACTTATCACACCTTATTTGCAAGTTTAACAGATTTTATTTTAACAATAACAAAAAAAAAAATCTAAAACAAAATTAAAATTAAACAAAATAATTAAAATAAACAACAACAACAAAAATGCTGATTAACTCCTCAGTCTTCCCAGTTAAGAAAGGCCTTCTGTTTCACTTAGGTCAAGTAGTGTGTAATCAAGGCAGCAAGTAAACCTTCTCAAAGCTGATATGCAGGAGCTCATGGCTTTAGATAAGATAATTTAAAACAATAACCACCATCACAACGTTTGGGGTTTAAACAAGAAATGCTGAAACTCAGGAGAGTTATCATATTCTCAGAAGTAATTTTAAATATTCCTCGAGTATTTTATGCTGCTCATAAAAGTTTCTATCTCAACTGCCACCCAGTCACTGGACTGAGCATTATCTCCTGTATTTTTCCTTGTTAGCGGGAAACATCATGAGAAGTGGACTGGACACACAGTGTCCATAATAGCAAGGTAACAACAAAAACAAAATGATGGGGACTTTCAGAATAAGGCAGTAAAGAGAAAAGGCAGAAGAAAGCAAAATTAATTTTTAAAGAGAAATGGAGAACAAGTTTCACTAGAAGCTATTTTAAGATCTAACATGGACTTTTATAAAACTTGTTCAATGTTCCTATCTGGAAGAAACAAAAAATCCATATTGCTGTCACACTAGAAAGATGAGTGAGCTGACTGGGATGTTCAGTTTAATGCAATAAGAATATAGTAAGACTTTGTTGTTACTGGAAAATATGCACTGGAAAGATATGTGTTTCAAGGAAATATCACTTTTTTTTTTTTTCTCTCCTTGTAATTCAAATACCCTCTAGACACCCTCTAGGGTTATAACATAGCATCAATTCCCACCCCACAGCAGTGAGGAGCAGTGTAGAGATATGAAAAGTGTCATGCAGTTTGTTCAGTTATACAGAACTGTGAAGCCAAGAAGTCAGAACCACGCAGCATTTCTCTGAGGCTTTCCATTCTGAACCAAGAATCTGCAACAGCAAATGCCAAGGACAGCTTCTCCTAATGGAGGGTTAAAAACAGGCATATGACTATGTGCAGTAAGATGTTTGACCTTGAGGCAGCCTACACAGCTCTCAGCACTTTGAGACACGCAATACCTCACCTGCACCCAAACATCAGCTAGTGGGGCTTATTTGGGCCAATAAACAATCTTGAACATCCACCTTTGTTTGCATGAATCTGCACGTAATCCGAAGAGACCACACTCTAATTCAATAAACAAAAGTAATTCAGTAAACAAAAGGCACTATCTTAAAAATCTAAGCATGGCTGACTGGTCCACGCCAGGGAAACAATTAGGTAGCAGAAAGTCATCAAGTGCACGAGAACGTGCTGAACTGAGGTCACAGCTGCATGAAGTCACAGCCCACCACTGAATCGACAGCATACGCTCATTACTCAGCCTTGAGAGCATGAAACCAAGTAAGACTGAGAGAAAACAGATTCTACAACTTGTGGGAAGAAAAGCAATTTAAACTTGGCATTTTGTGCCTCTGGTTTTCCTAATTTCAGTTATTTGTTTCTCACTACACAAATACACCTTCATCCTCCAGGAATTTGGGCAAAGCTCTTGCCCCACAAGCATTTCAGAAATGAAAACATATTCACCTGTTGATGATCATTTTTTTCAATTACCTGATTGAGTACAGAAAAAAAAGAGTTCCTTTTCAAATCAATTAACAGGTTATTTGGAAATTCACATTCACAAAAACCTCCGATTTTAATGTCCTGAGCTACAGATTTGATTTTTAAAAGTCAAAGTAAGGAGTTTTTTGTTTGTTGGTTTCGCAAATTTCAATGCCCTTACCATTAATCACGCACTAGGGTTCCAGTAAACATTCAGCAACTAAAGATGACCACACTAGAAATCATTTTAAAAGTCCAATTATAATCAGCACAAAATGGATTTGGCTCGAATTTCCAATAATTGTGGAGCTTGAATTTTCACATGCCACAATAAAATCTGTCCAGAAATTTGTCATTGCTGGTTGCCATGTCAAATTTAACAAGGCATCACAAGAAAGCAATCCAAAAAGACTGCAACCAGTTATTTTATTCCAATTTGCTGATTCACTGAATTGAAAACATTTTTCTGAGGCATTTCCAAAGTCCAAATGTTTTTACTGATGTCAGCTAGGTTCCCAATGGAAACCTCAGTCTGGGACTGGAGCCTAATAACACCCTGCTCCCAGGAAACCTAAGGGGAGCTCTATTTTTCAGAAAGTTTCCAAAAGTCTTGAAGGAAGCCAACTTTCTAAGATCTTCCAGAAGATGAAATTACTGTTCTCCACTTAGATTTTATATTAGAAACAAGCATGTGTACAATAAGAATTTGTGGTAGGGTGGAGAACAGAAAGGGCAGGGGTTACATCAGCCATGTGTGTTAATGCCTTTTGATCTTTTCCTGCCTAGAGACACAAAGGGAAAAGTTGGGGAAATCAGAGTACACCACTGATTTCCATGCACTTCTAGAACTGTTCTAGAACTGACTCCAGTGATGTTAACATGACGTAAGAAATACTCATATGACATGTTATTTTCATATATGTGGTTACCCTCCTATGGAGCTAAGAAAGAACTAAATAATCTCATTTTCAAGATGAGTCACTATTTTATGGGTCTCATAAGATTAACAGTCATTAGAGACACTATAGGTTGGGCGCACTTTTTTTTCCCTCCTCACTCCCAGAAAAGCACATTGTGACTTGGTACTTCTAATACATGTTACCAAATGGAGCTGTCAGACTTCACAAACAACTTGACTTTCATAGCAACGATACCACTGCAAAGTGAGTTACACTTTGAATGGAAACAGCAAAGATTACTCATTAATACAGTCCTTAAAACAATTAATGCTATCTTGAGCACTATTTCCCATAAGATCCTTCTCCTTCTGGTCACACTCATGGACAAATATACTTTCGTATATGTGTGCACATGTCTACGTATATAGAATCATAGAATCATAGAATCATAGAATCATAGAATCATAGAAT